>NC_031989.1:57379295-57549333 GCF_001879085.1 Nicotiana attenuata
CAACCTTTTGGCAGGTGTTTTCCACGTAAAATCTCTGTGCAACTTTACTTTCAGCATTTATTGATTCCGCAAAACTGTTGTATTTAGAACACTTAGAGAGAACCAGGTTCTTCTAACGCGAAAATTAGGTACGCCAGCATAAATCACCCCCCCCTCTTGTGTGGTATTGAGTTTATTACATCATTTGGTATCAAGCAGTTATCCTTGAAGAGGTTAACACCCTTAGGAAAAGAATCAACATGAGTGCACCAACCTGGAACTGGGAAGGGCATCCACTGCCAGGCCTCCTCTCTTCAATGGTCTCTACTACTTCCTGGTGGAAAAAACAGAATGAGGGACCATATAATGGGCGAAGAACTATGAGCTTTGGGAATATCATAACTGATGGTCCTTTAGCCACAACCAAGAAGAATGCTGATGGAGTGGATGTTCCAAAGACAAGAGTAGATTGTACTGCTGAAGAATCTAAGGAAATGGGAAGAAAAATGCAAAATTCAAGAAATGGTTAGTGTGTCGACTTGGTCCTGATGAGTATAGCAGGATTCAAGGCTGTACTACTGCAAGGAGATTTGGGACACTTTACAAGTGGCTCATGAAGGAACACCTCAGGTGAAAAGGTCAAGAGCAACACTGCTGTAATTCTCAATATGAGAATTTTACTATTGAAGGATGGAGAAACTATCCAAGAAAATGTATACCAGGTTCACTACACTGACAAATGAACTTGAGTTCTTGGAAGGATTATCCCTGGAAGAAAGACAAGGTGGAGAAGATTCTAACTAGATTTTGCCAAATTCCTGGGAAAGCAAAAATCACTGCCATTCCAGGAATCCAAGAACATTGCTACTTTGAATTGGATGAACTGATTGGAAATCTCACTGCCTATGAATTGAGAAGGCAAAACAATGAAGATGGATGCTCCAAAGAAAGAAAGAAGTCCGGCTCTCAGAAATTTCAGAAGGATCAGATCTTGAAGATGATGAAATGGCTATGATAACCAGAGATTTCAAGAAATCTTATGAGAGGAAAGGGTGCTTCAAAAGGAACAACATTCAAGCAAACCGAGGGCTCCTGAGAAACAAACCAAATGAAAGGGTGTTACAAGTGTGGGAAGAACTGATCACCACATCAGAAACTACCCTCAATGGGAGATTGAATGGAAGAAAGAAAGAGCTGAAAGAGAAACAGGAAGAAGGAACAGGTTTCAAACCAAAAAGAAAAAAGGTCAACTAAGGCTAATGGTTGCTGCTTGGGGAGAAACATCAGATGAGGACTCTGAAGATGAAGCTGAGGAGATCAACTCTAAATGCCATCGGAGAATCAGAAGATGAATAGGAGGACCAAGTGAAGGGAAGTAGCCAATATATGGTCAATGGATTAGTGGCTGCTCCAACATTATGACTGGTAACAAGAACAGTTCCTTTCACTTGAGAACCTAAAAGGAAGGGTAATGTCTCCTTTGGAAATGGAAAGAAAGGTGTGAGAATCATTGGTGTTGGATAAGGTTAAGGAAAGAGACAGCTCTCACCACTTATCAGCCATTGAGAATGTCTCTATATAGTAGGAATTGTATAGAATGGCTTACAATATATCTCAAAATTAGAGCCTAGATTCTAAAAGTGGATTGATATTGGTCAAGACGATCACGTCGTTTCGCTGCACAAGAAGGTATATTCCTTCTGAATGGACCTCTTCACTTTGCACATCAAATTATGTACTCTTTGTGATTTTACCTCTAATACTACTCACTAAGAGGATTGTAGTACCTTTTTGGAGCAGGGAAAGCGTAGAGTTAACAATTAAGGTTACATTTGTATGACTTCCTCGTCAACATCCGTGAATCAAGGAGAAAATCGAACTGAAGCTTTGCTCTTGTAGGTGTTCGCTTCAATAGTTAAATTGAATGCCTTTCTCCTTTTGGCAGGCAAAGCGGCCACATACTTTCGCATTGCCATGGCAGATCTCCCAATTAAATCTAATTTTGTACAATATTAGCGTCTCACAATGCGACCTTGTATCTTATGGGGGTTCTCTAATATTTCTCAAAGTCTTCTCGAGAGGAAAGATCAAGTTTCTTGCTGGAGGTTGCGCAACAGTGCAATTAGGGGGAGAAGACAGGTTATAGCCTCCTGTCATCCTTGCTTTTCAACAACCTAAAGTTCGAATAACAATGGGTAGAAGTATTCGCCTCCCAAGACGTTAGTGCCAATCTGGATTCATGTATGTTCTCCCCAGAGACTACGCTCATAGCTCGATACTAACAATGAGAAACCGATGCAGTCAAAGTTTGAACCTTGTGTGTTAAAGTTAGATCTTTTAGTGAATGAGGAACTCGTTCTTGTTGTTGATTGACTTATCTGTTAAGATTCGTATATCTGGTGTACTCAGTCTCGTTTTCTCTTACTACTTCCTAAATATCAGAGATGAATCAGCTCTTTTTGAGGGAAATGTTACATCTTCTATGCTGTTTGTAATACAATTGTTATGCTAAATACACACACACTTCGAGATAAAAATTACGCGTTAAATCACAACATTTGCAATTTTTCTTACTTCTCAGGTCTAGCCTCGGATTTGACTGTGGAATGGATTTTGTTGCTTTATATATATTGAAAGCACCTTTCCTCTGCCAATAAAGAGATTATTGCTATTAGAAAATTCTCTGTGTTATTCGAGATTAGAAACTTTAATCTGAGCAATAGATCGATGATCACTTCATGATATTATTCTCTCCTGCCAGAGCCGGAACTTCCTTTCAGGTTACACTCTCTCTCGAGCGAAGACATGGGCTCAATTGATATCATATGTTTGCCTTCTGCAGAAAACGAATACGACGGACCTGATTGAGGATAGTATGGCATATGGATCCAAAATGTCAGCTTTCATCGCATACTCAAAACTATGCAACCTGTTCCTTGGATTCCATAGCATTATGCTGGCAGTGATTTTGCTTTCCAGCAGAGAGTGCTAGTAGCAAAACTTCTAGTTAGAATCTTCTTGCTCCACTCTGTTTCTTACCAGTGAATAATTAACAATTGCACTGAGCATGAGCATACGTAGCCTCAAGTTCATATAGTGATGACAGATGACGTGAACTTGGTACTACTCCTATGAGTTGGAGCATAATGTAATATGCCTTGGACGCACAAATCACTCCATAAAGCTCAAAATCCATTACTCTCTATATTAGGAGGATATTTAGGAGTTGATAAGTTGGGTGCCCTTACTTTATCCTATCTTATATCACACTGTAGGTGTCAAATGATTTCCATCGAGCCACTATGATAGAAGGTGTCTACCAAGAATCTCCTTGGCATTGTAGTATCACCCAGAAGTGATTGAGGGAAGTATTCTGGGAATAAGCCTTTCTGAATCCACTGTAGGCAATAAAGTCAATACCATAACAGTTTAACAAGGAGAGTCGAACACACTCATGATTACCAGTTTGACATAGATGAGTGTACATGTTGTGTTTGATGAATCTAACACTCTTTCTGAGAGACAGGAACATGAAGATGAAGCCATTGGACTGGTGAGACAATTGACTGAAGCCACAAACAAGAGTAAAAGTGGCATCAAAGGAAGGAGCAGGTGATGGAACAGGTCCTCTCACCCAGGGCACACCTGATAGGGGGAACCAATCTGAAGGAACATGTTCTCTGGCAGCATAACTATGAAGGAGAAATCTAGCAGGAACCAGATGGTGGGAATCTTACAAGTACCTGAGTTTCTCACCCATTGAGAACATCATCATGATCCAACATCTGGGGTCAAGACAAGATCACAACTGAAGACCTGTGCATTTGATGCTTTCTGTCCCTCATTGAACCTAAAAATGTGAGTGAAGCTCTACAAGAATGTAGATTGGGTCAATTGCTATGCAAGATGAGCTCAATCAGTTTGAAAGAAGCCAAGTCTGGAACTTAGTTCCAAACCAAAAGGCAGGTCAGTCATTGGGACAAAATGGGTCTTCAGGAACAAACTAGATGAAGATGGAACAGTTACAAGAAATAAGGCAAGGTTGGTGGTTCAAGGCTATAGTCAAGAGGAAGGCATTGATTATGATGAGACTTTTGCTCAGTGGCTAGACTTGAAGCAATTAGAACTCCTCATAGCTTTGCAGCACATATGGAATTCACTCTCATCAAATGGATGTCACAAGTGCCTTCTAAATGGCTATCTCAAGAAAGAGTGTTTGTGAGACAACCTCACAGGATTCTGAAATTAAGAATGTCCTGATCATGTATACAAGCTAGATAAAGCTCTCTATGATCTCAAGCAGGCCCCAAGAGCTTGGATGAAAGATTGTCAATTCCTTCTGGAGCATGGTAAAAAGAGGTAAATTGACAGCACTTTGGTTCCTAAGGGAAAAGGTAAAGATCTCCTTGTTGTACAAATATATGTTGATTGATATAATATTTGGGCCACTATACAGATAGGTTGAGTAAGGACTTTGCAAAATAATGGGAAAGTGAGTTTAATGAGTCATGATGGGCGAACTAAATTTTCTTCCAGGCTTGCAGAGTTCAATTAAAGACTGTTGCTACTGGTGCTTTGAGAACAGCTCTCAACGAAAAATTGAAAGCAAGTCAAAGAAGGGAAAGCTCTGAAAAAGAATCATCTGACTCAAGTTCTGAGTCTGAAGCTTTTGTCTCTGCAAGCGATGGAGAAGAACGTGGGTCTTCTGAATCGGACAAAAATCAAAAAACTCCTAGAGAGGTAAATACATGTTATGTTTTTTCTGATGTAGTGGAGAAAGTAGATGATAGGTTTGTGTTAGTGGGATCTGTGAGAGATGTAAGTGAGGGAGAATCGAAGAGGAAGGGAAAGAAAAAGAAAGGTGAAATTCTTGCAATTTGTGGAGGAGTTGAGGAGAGTGGCAACAAGCCAGGGGGAAGTGAATCTGGAGAAGCAGCTGAAGGTCTTGTGAACCTGAGTGAACAACAAGATGGACCTAGTTCATCTGTGGAAGAAACCTTGGCTGACATTCTGAAGAAAGTTGGAGAAAGCTATGATCCCAAGAAGCGCAAAGCTTCTTCTCAAAAGGCTCCAACTGCCTCTAAGCCAACAAAGAAGAGCAAGGTGTCATCTCCTAAGTCTACTATTCCTTCAGCACCAAAGGTGAAAGCTACCAGAAGCAGGGTAAGGCAAAGCGAGGCTGAGTTGCAGAAAGCCTTAGAGGCAAGCAAGAAAAAGAACAAAGAAAAGGGAAAAGCTAAAGTTCTGGAAAGTTCTGTGGCTGCAGAAGAAGAGGAGGAAGAGATGGAACTGGTCCATCAGGAGAGAGGTACAACTGAGGAGGTTCCCACTCCTAAACCTAAGAAATCCAAGACTTCTACCAAGAAGTCTTCAGAATCTATCTCTGCTGAACCCTCCCTGGCAAAAAGAACCAGGTCTGCAGTTAAAGGAAAACAAGTGAAAGTTCCTGAAGAAGAAGAAGCTTGGAGTGGAGAAGAAGAAGAAGAAGAGGAATCTGAGAAAGAGCAGGACAGGTTTATCCTTTTTGGAAAAAGAAAAATATTGAAAGGAAGAATTCTGAAAGACCTGGAGGAGCCAGGCATGAAAAGATTGGTTGATACACTGGAAGCACAGGGTTGGAAGGACATGGTTCTTCAACTGGATGGCAGGCTTGCAAGAAAAGAACTGATAGAGTTTATGGTGAATGCCACAGTGGTGAATGGGGTTGTTACAAGCCTAGTGAGAGGAGTAGAGGTGCAGTTTGATGCACCTAAGTTGGGAAGAATTCTAGACATACCCTGTGAGGGATTGATGATTATACTAGGCAAAGGTGGCCTTGTCTAGATTCTCTCCCTTCTGCTCTCCAAATCACCCGGAATTTCTGTGATACCAAGTCTGCTGAAGAAGTGCCTGAGGCTAGGTTTGTGCAAAAGAGTGAGATGAAGCCTGAGCACAAGGTGCTATTTGAATTTGTGAACAAGTGTCTGCTGCCCAGACAGGAGAGAAGGCACACTGCAAATTATATGGACCTGGTCCTTCTGGAGTGTCTTGTGACAGGAAAGCAGATTAACTGGCCTAGTTTCATTGTCAAGCTGCTGGATAGAGTGATAAATGGCTCCAAGGCCCATGCCACTCCTTATGGGTTTATACTGATAATTGTCTTGGCCAAGTTAGATGTGCCATTGAAGAAGTGGGAGATGGCCTCCATCAAAGAGAACTTTGGGATCAAAACTTTGCAGGCTTGTGATTATCTGCTAAGTGTAACCCCAGTTGAACCTGGTTCATCCGTCAAGACTCCTGTGAACAACAAAGTTAGGGCATTGGTTCTAGAATGTGGAACAAAAGATGCAGAAATTGCTAGGCTCCAGGCTCGCATTGCTGAACTGGAAAGTGAATGAAATGGCCTCAAAGATGAGCTAGCAAAGGAAAAAGAAAAGAGTGAAGGGATGCTCCAAACAATGCTTAATCTTCTTCAATCCCAACCCTCTAGTTCCTCCAAGCCCTAGAACCAGTTTAGAAACTCCTTCAGTGACCCAGATTCGGGACTTTTCTTTGTTTTTTTTTTTGCTCATGGTTGGATGTTTGTTTTTCTTTTTGTGGTCTGTTTTGTAGAAACATCTCCTAATCAATGACAATGTGCTTTGTTTTCTCTTGTTCTATGAAACTTCTGATCTTAATAGTTAAATTTCTGTGAAGCTGATTATTGATTAACTAAATCATGTTTTCACTTGCAGTTGCCCCAGTGGCCATGAGTAATAATTAACATCTGGGATTCTAATAAAATGCAACTTTTCGATGATGCCAAAAGGGGGAAGAGATATTGTGCTTTACTTTGTGTTCTGAAAAATGTGATGTTTATAACCTGATTAAACCTGGTCCTTAATGATAAGTTAAATTAAAGTGTGAACATTAAGCTGAGTTCCACAGGGTCTCTGATCAATAAAAGCACAGAGTTTGTCATCATCAAAAAGGGGGAATTTGTTGGCCCAAGTTCAGATGAAGTTTTGAAGATTGACAAAATGAACTCACTCATGAACCAGGTCCATCATGTGAACACAGTGTTGATATGCTTACACATGTGACATACGCGTGAAGAAGATAAGTCTCAAGGATCAGCAACAATATCTTCTGAATTGATCGAAAAGATTGCATATAGGATAAGGAGTTGAAGTCTCTTTATGAAAAGAGAATTATATCCGAATCAAGGATATGGATTAGGAGTTAGAGTTGTTCTTGGACTCGAATTGTCAAAGGATCCACAATTCGAGTTCTTATCAAACTCTGATTACTAACTCTATAAATATAACGGTTGTTCTCTTTTACAGGTGATTGCACATAAGCAGAAGTTAAGCATATTTGAGAGCAAAAAGATCAAGTCTGATTTGCAAGCAACATATGCGAGATACAAGTGTGCACGTCTGAAGCTACATGAACTAAGATAGAAGAACCAGTTTCATCATTGTGTTTATTCTAAGTCTAGTTCAATTGTAGTAGGTTTTCATATTGTACCTTTCAGCTTTCATAGAAGTAATTGTAATAGGTATATTGAGTATTCAAGTTAGAGTTAACTTGAAAGTGTCGCAACAGTTGAGGCTGTGTGCTACACTGGGATTAGAGTTAATCCTTAGGTTTACAAAGTGTTTTGTAAATGCAGTTTTTGGCTCAGTGATTTTAGTGGAGTTTGGGAAAATCCTACTGAGTAGTAGGTCGTGGTTTTTTCACCTTTTGAGCCAGGTGTTTTCCACGTAAAAATCTCTGTGCACTTTACTTTCAGCATTTATTATTCCGCAAACTGTTGTAGTTAGAACACTTAGAAGAACCAGGTTCTTCTAACGAGAAAATTAGGTACCACACAAATCACCCCCCCCCCCTCTTGTGTGGTATTAACGTTTATAACATCAATTATCAAGAGAGGCACCTAGGTCTTCTTCCTAAGAGGTAAGAATCTGTCACCCAAACTCTTAATTTCAAAATGTAACTAGAATGGGCCACTAGGAAGGTAATTTATGGGGATGGGAGTGATTACCTTACATACATGTGTTCCTACGGTATGTGGGGAGGTTGTGAGTTAAGATAGATAAGAACGAGGTATGGGTTGGTGGAGTCTTTCATAAAAGGTCCATGAAACCTTAATGGACACAAAGTGTTTGATAGAATGCTCTAGTGAGCTAGAATTATGATCATTCTCTTAATTTTGGGTTCAATTTTGCTATATTTCTAAAATAGATTGAAGTTGCTAATTCCGGAACATCTTAAAAGTTTTAAGAGGCTCAATTGAGGTATGTATGGCTAAACCCCCTTCTTCTTAGAATTGAAACCCATGGTGTTCGTGTAGTTGGTGTAAGTCCCCAAATTGATCATAATAGAGTTGACTATCTCTAATGTGTTGAGTTGAATGGTATATGTTCAATATTTGTTTTAAATACTTGTCATGCCATATTTCCCTATTGAGGATGTGTTTAAAGATGTGGATTATGTATTAATAAAGGTTAAGATTTCACGTCAAAAATCGAACAAAGGTTGGTATGCCAATTTGTATGAAAAAGCCTCTATGTGCTTAGGATCTTCCAAGCTATTACCCTTATGTGTACATATGCCTTACATGATAGGCCTTATTTTTGTTGATGATAATGTTATTTGAATGTGTAAAAAGGGAAAACTTGAATTGTGAAATACGGCCAAGTGCCAAGAATGACTTAATACATGGGGCCACTCGTGCCAATGTATTGAAAGATGGGGAAGAAATATGAAGTGGGATGATTGATTGAAAGGATGATGTCTCAAGTCAGATGGCCTAGCCGACCGGGTCGTGATCGGATGCCATGTCGCGCATATAGTGGTATCTGTGCTGGAAATGATTGATTGAGATGTCTCAAATGAGATGACTTAGCCGATCGGGTCGAGATCGGACTATGTGTAAGAACACGGTGGTATTGTGAATTGTCGCATATCGGCACTGAAAGTCACCCAACCTAATAAGATGGAAATTGATTTAAGAACTTATGTGATCCTTACTTGATGTTTTAGTATTGTTTGAAGCACTTATTATACATCATGACCGTTTCCCCCTTGTATTATTGTTCATTCATACTAGTACTATTCGACAGTACTAACGTCCCTTTTGTCGGGGGCGCTACATCTTTGAATGGATGTAGGTGGTTCCATAGCAGACAGTGTTGATCACAGCTAGTGGTGCATCTTCTTCCCAGCAGACTCGGTGAGCGCCACTTCATTCTGGGGTCTTGTATTATATCTTTTACTATGTTGTAGTCATGTTTGAGGTATAGCTGAGGCCTTATCGCCGGCACTATCTTTACACTATTTTTTGTATCTTTAGAGGCTCCGTAGACATTATATGGGTTGTGTATGAGTGCTAGAAAGGTCAGACGAATTATGTTGTGTTTTGGACTCTTGTTCCACTAGATCGTAAAATGTATGTATTTTGGGAACTTAACAATGATGTAGCAAAATGAAATGAATTAGTAATGTTTGTATATATGATCCTTCTACTATTAAACTAATGGAAACACGCCTTCTCTTGGTCATAAGCGAGTTAGGTAGAAAGTGTCTAACAGGATTGCTCGATCAGGTCCACTCGGTTGAGCGCTGGTCGCACTCCCTGAGGTTGGGGCGTGACACTCGGGCCTTGGCAATTTCATCATCAATATCGACGATGCCCGCTTTGGCCTCCTCCAAGGGTTTTCTCCTCATATGATACATGGCGTATGCCGTTTCAAATACAAGTAATCTTCTTGTAACTGGAGTTTTGATTTAAGCTTGTCAACCTCGACTTGGAGACCATCCCGCTCAGATCTTTTAGCGCCTAGGCTAAGATCAAGATTACAAAGTGTAGATATGTGAACCTAGTTTTGCTCCATGATCTTCTTAAACCTCTCTTCCATCTGGGCCCGCTTTTCCTCGACAGCAGCAACCTCTTCAGCTTTGGAGTTCAAGGCTGCCTCCAAATATTCACTCGTTCAATGGAGGCAAACTTGCGCTCAGCAGCATCGAGCACAGCGTCTTGGACCTCAGCCCGCTTAGTCTTAGCCTATTGAAATTGTACATTTGGCTGAGTGGCTTCTTGTCTAAGGGCCAGATCACTTCCTGTTCACTTTGCTGCAACCGAACCTCAAGATCACTCGCTTCAGCAGCCTTTGCCTCTAGCACCGGGAGATGAGCAACAAGTTGGTCCCTCTCAACCAAAAGCTGATCCCGCTCGGACATAATTCCTTCTTTATCAAGGATTAATTTCTGAAGGCCCTCGGATGCAAGGAAATTAGCCTCCAAAACGTATATCGAAGTCAGAAAACCCATTATAATAGATAAATAAAAAAACAAGCAGTAAGAGAACAAATACGGTACCGCTGCCTCATTGTGCATGGCATTATTTAACATACACTCCCCAGAAAGGGAGTGTATTTTCTTCTTATCTTACTCTGAAGCCAGCGACTGCAGGTAATTGGTAAGCTCACTGGCCTAGACAGTAGGTGGCACCCCTTCGAGACCGAGAGAGTGTCGATCCTCCTCCCTCGAGGATATGAAGAAGAGGATGAATAGTTGTGCCCCAAATTCCCATGGTCAAGAGACTAGGGAGGAAAAGCACCTTCCCCTGGCATAGGTGGTCGGTGAAGGAGATGTAGCAGTTGCTGGTGGCGAAGGCACAGCTGGCATGGAGGGGGATGAAGTTGAAGATATTGTAGGTTTAGAGCAGATGCAATAGGGGTAGTGCTGATTATTGGTTGCTCATCAACCAAAGGTAGAAGAGGCCCGGTTTCCGACCTCATAGAACCAGAAACAGTGATGCGGGTCAGAAAGCGAGAATCGACATTCTGTACCATCTCCATTTCATCCCAAAGTGCTCGGACCTCACCTTTGGTTGGGGTTCTAAGCTCTCCTGATTGAGCATTCGGTTGAGCTGATGTAGATCATTGTCTTCGTTGTAGGGAAGCCTCTTTATCACCTACTCTCCCATCATCATCGATGACCACATTAATCGCGGGCTCAGGCATGGACTTCTTTTTTTTTCTTAATTTTATCCTTGATCGAGGAAGAATGCTGCCTTTTTGGTTGCTTGTTCTCTAGCTGGGGACTCTGAAAGGAAGCACCTCCAGTGTAACCAGGTCCGAGGGCACCGCTCCGAGTTAGAGAATCTTGCTGCAACCTCGCAGCCTCCATAGGATCAGCAAAAATATCCACTTCAGGACAAGTGACGGAGCCCTGCAGGAGCCCTGAATCAAGCAAAAGATGTGGTTAGTAAATTAGTTTATGCTCGTACGAAGCCAAAAGGAAGAAGAAATCAGTTTAATGTGGTTCTTTGCTTTCCACCCATATTTGGGGGCCATCTCCTTCCACCGGCGAGTGCCTGGCGTTGTAATGTCCAAAACCTTCGGAACCCATTGGTTCATGCCTTGAACCCTTGGTGGTGTTCACCGAGCAGCTAAAACAATAAGAACAAAGAGGTTGTCAACAACGAGAACGGTTCTTTCTACAAAGGAAAAAATAAGATATAAACTTATGTGAACGTTTCAATGCTTCGGGGAAGGATTGGAGTCGTGGCTAGGATAATATCCCTGGTAGCGATGATGACAAATCGCTCCATCCATCCAAGCTCACTCTCATCATCCACATTGGTGAGAAGGGCGTGGTGGCCACGCTTGCTGAAATTTATTACTCCACCACAGAAGATTTTGGGGGAGTAGAGGTTCATCATATGTGCCAGGGTTAGGGTTTTTCCCGTCTCCATGCACCAGTGGGCGCAAACAAGCCACCGTTGGCTATACAGAGGGGCCTATTTGAGCCAAGCAGACTTGGTACCGATGGAAGAACTCCAAGATCATGGGGTCAAGCCCCCCACTCAAAGAAAATGGACCCAAGGTGAAAGGATACATATAGACATACGTAAAGCCTTCCTTGGAGAAGGTAACTCGCTCTATCAAGTCAGGAGCGGTGATGTTAAGATCTGGGCAGTTGCAGTCCTCCTTCACAACAGGAGTACTGGAAGGACGATAGAAGAAGGATATCTGCCAACAGCCCAGGTCCGTGAAGACGTGGAGGGAAACTTCTCTTGAAAGTCATTAACAGTGCTCAAATTGTTGGGCATGATGGTGTTTACCATAGGAGATCAGCATCGACATCAACCTCTTTATCTTTGTTTCTCTTTGGGCCTCCACCGAAGAGAAGACCAGAGTTATCGAAGCCATAATAGCAAGAAGGCGACAAACCTTTGAAGAAAATCGAAAAGAGTTGAAAGCAGAAGAAGGTTGAATATAGAGAGGGCAAGAAGCTTATGAAAATTTTGGAAGCAAAAGAGGTAAAATGATGAGTATAAGTATAGATATAGACGACAAAAATCGTGATCATGATTACCTCAAGAACCGGCGAAAATATTGCTAAATCGTGGGGCAACACATGTTTGGAGTATTAAATGCGAGCAGACATGCGTTCTATCAAGCGTCAGAGCCTGTTCAGAAGGTTTCAGAAGAATTTTCCGCCAAGAAAAGAATCTTCACCAACTTTTCGGTGACACAAAGATATGTCATCAAAAAGCAGGGGGACTATCTGAATAGGATAAAATTAGTTCGTGTAAAATAATCGAATGATAGCGTGATACTTGGAACCAGAGACAGGCAGAAGATGCACCAAGTAACAGCCAGTACCGGGATCGACAGCTACCCTAGGTATCGGATGAATCCCGAAGGGAGCACAATCATAGTGAGAAAATCGAATGTTTGCCATCGGAAAGCATTTAATGAAGAATATTTCCTGGCATTAAATGGGCAGCCATTTTAGAGAATATTTGTATTTATAATATACCGTTACATACTCATCAATGGCCCCATTTAATGTCATTTAAGAGAGGATTGATCTTAGGATCTTGTTTCCTAGGTATAACTATAAATAGTAGCGTCAACAACCATTAGAAACACACGAAATATTTGGCAAAACTTATGCTACATTTTTATTCTCAAGCTAAATAGTACAACATTAATTATATTGCTCTTATTTCTGTTCTCAGAAGCATCGCTCCCGGAACTAGGCCTGCCATTTCCTTTAGTTTTAACGCTAAGTCTTATTTTTAATCTTATTTATTTAACATTTTGGGTCAAATCAGTTCGCTTGTCTATAAATCACATAATAAATTCAATTGTACCATTTTACGGATAAACAGTATACACAAAGATGGATCTAAAATTCGGTATGCGTAGTAGAAAACAACGGTATTCACTGCCTTTTCTTTAACAGGAATTTGATTTAATTTAATATTAATGTGTGTGTATAAAATATTCGCTTGCTTGGGGCGCGGGGAGGCCGAGGGTCAAGTTAACCTATAAAGGCAAACTAGGCCGTTGAGGAGCAACCAATTATTAGATAATCAACATTTCATCAAATACAATCGGAGCCTAAACAAATTTAAATTAAGTTGCTTTGGCTTATGGCTATCCTTGTGTTCCAATTTTATACTCAAGAGATGGCGACTTGTAAGCATAATTGTTTTGATAAATAACTCATCTTTCCATTGTTTTGATATGATTATATAACTCACAAAGTTGTTGGCTAAGTCGACAAATCTTTCTTGGTGTCTAATGTCACAAAGGAGAATTAATGATGATTGGCCATGTGCTTTGTTAATAATCTTACTAATATTAAAGTCTAAAACAGGTGGCTACTATTCATTTTGCTTTGGACTACACGAAAAAGACATTATCAAATACTGTGATTATGAGTTAGAAGGCACTAAGGTTGTTTAACATATAGCTGCGAAATTATTTTTGTTATGAAGTCATGGTCTAATATAATTGATTAAACCGTCATAGGAAAATAGAGGGGGAAAATCAAGAAGAGTTGTTTTTGCAAACTGTATACGGGTAAAATCGGGAATAAAGTTACTCTCGATTTCTCGCTGAAGAAATAAGAGACGACATGGTTCATTGCAGGCTCGGGTACAACAGAGGATTCCCCAAACCAGAGCCCGGGGACGACTGACGCACTGAGACTCGGACATGGCCGAACATGAAAGGAATCGAGCTCGAGCAAAATAAAGAATTGAGGCTAAAGGAAAAATGGTTAGGAAGAACAAACGAGAGACCGAAATATCCGCCCTCAACTAGTTATTACGGCACAAATCTCGCCCGATGTTGGCTGCATATCGTGATTTACTAGAAGAGAAATATTTTTATCGTATTTAGACTTGTACGAGGATTGAAACTCTCCTACTATATAAAGAGGACAACCTGTTCATTTTTCACTCAATGTAGGCACGTATACCAAAGCAATAAAGTCAATTTTGATTCTCTAATTACTATTCAAAGTGTTCTTCAGCTGCTTATTTATTTAGTTGCAACCGAGCCCGTTTCGGGGGCTTGGCCGGATCTAACTTTTAGTGTTCATCATAAAACCAAGCTTAGTCATCCATCGGGTTTGCTTTGATCGTTTTTTTATTTAATTCAATTATTTGTTGTTCTTAAATCATTTGTGTTAAATTAAATTATATATCTTTTAAACCGCATATAATTTCAATTGTTACTTATTTTTAGGGTAAACAGTTTGGTGCCCAACGTGGGGCTAAAGATAATAGTGGTAATTTAATACAAATCTCCATAACATACCCTATTTTACACTTCCTCTTTGAAGTTTGATTTCAGGTCTATTTAAAATGTCAAATTCTCAGTCTGCTCACTTGAACGTTGACGCCGAGTCAGTCCACTGCGGTGAAAACAATTACTTGGTACCAAGCAATGATGTACCCCATGTTGATCCTAATGGTGTCCCAATCGTTGACCCAGTCGACACTAACTCACAAGTTGCCATCAATATCAACCTATCGACTGATCCCGAAAATTGAATTCGCGGGGCACCCCGACCATCAGCTAGAGAAGTGCCCAAAGGGGAAGGTGATGGAGTTAGCTTGCGATTGATTTTTGAAATGCTACAAGCTCAGCAAGTGGCAATAGCACAATAGCAGAGTTAAAATCATGTATAGAACACGGCCGAAGCCAAGCGGGTTAGAGAAGACACTTGGGAGACGGAGAGACTTCCGAGGTGATGAAAATGCTCAAAGCACTAAAAAAACGGGTGGATCCTGACGAAAAGAAGATAGAGGCAAATGAAAAAAAGGTGGAAACTTACAATTCAAGGTTCGATTAGATCGCGGGAGCGCCTCCGATATTGAAAGGACCAGATTCCAAAATGTTCATTCAGAAACCTTTTCCCTCGAGTACGGCACCGAGGCCAATTCTGAAGAGGTTTCAAATGCCCGATATTCTCAAATATAACGGGACCACAGATCCAAACGAGCATGTAACCTCCTACACGTGCACAATAAAGGCAATGACCTAGAAGACGACGAGATCGAGTCGGTGTTCTTGAAGAAATATGGGATAACCTTATCTAAAGGGGCAATGATATGGCACCATAACTTACCTCCAAATTCTATTAATTCATTTTCTATGCTTGCAGATGCCTTCATTAAAGACCATGCCAGCACTATCAAGGTTGAGACGAGGAAATCAAATCTCTTCAAAGTCAAGCAAAGGGACAACGAGATGCTTAGGGAGTTCGTCTCGAGGTTCCAGATGGAAGGGATGGACCTGCCCCCGGTTGTAGATGATTGGGCCGTTCAGGGTTCACTCAGGGGCTCAACCCCCGAAGTTCCGTTGCTTCTCAACAATTGAAGCATAACATGGTAGAGTACCCGATGGTTACTTAAGTCGATGCTCATAACAGGTACTGGTCAAAGATCAGGATCGAGGACGACCAGCTGGGGGCCCCTCGGGGCCTGATTACCCAATAGAGTGAACGATAGGTCCAAAATAATTATGGATCAGGAGCCAAGGCCAACCCGAGATCGTTATCATCCATACAACTCGGATAGTAGGGGAAACGGACCCAATCGCCACCTGACCAGGAACGACAGAAGAAGCGACCAAGGTCTTAGCAACCGAGGTTTGATGAGTAAGAACATTTTCGACAGATCACTTGGGGGCAGAGAAGCCCGAAGACTATCGGAATATAACTTCAACGTGGATGCAGCGAGTATAATATCATCCATTGGCCGCATCAAGGAGACCAAATAGCCAAGGCCACTTCAGTCTAATCCCGCACATAGGGATCACAACTTGATATGTAATACCACGGCACTCACGGTCACAGGACCGAATATTGTCGACTGCTAAGGGAAGAAGTGACTCATCTATTCAACAATGGGCATATTCGGGAATTCATAAGTGAGCGAGCCAAAAATCATTTCAAAAACAGGGATGCCAACAAACAAATTGAGCAGGAAGAGACTCAACACATGATCAACATGATGATTGGGGGAGTAGATGTCCCATAAGGGCCAATGATAAAGCGCACCAAAGTTTCTATCACAAGGGAAAAACGCACTCGGGACTACATTTCGGAGGGGTCCATCTCGTTCAGTGACGAGGACGCTGAGGGCATCATTCAACCTCATAGTGATGCATTCATAATATCCGTACTTATTAATAAATCTCGGGGTACTCCTCTATTAATTGATCCAGAGAGCTCGGCCAACATCATCCGATGGAGAGTCATGGAACAACTCGAATTATTGGACAGAATCGTATCAGCAGTATGATTATTGAACGGGTTCAGCATGGCATGCGAGACAACGAAGGGGAAATAACCCTATCGGTAAACACTTCTGGGACTACCCAGGAAACAAATTTTTATGTAATTGAGGGGGACATGAGATACAATTCCTTGTTCGGGAGGCCATGGTTCCACAATATGAGAGTGGTGCCTTTGACCTTGCATCAGGCGCTAAAGTTTCCCACCCCAGGCGGAATCAAAACAATCTACGGGGAACAACCGACCACAAAGAGATATTCGCTATCGAGGAGGTGATCCTGGTGCCGGCTATCACAACATCAAAAGGTGAGCGACTGGTCGAAGAGAAAGGCACCAAATAGCAGTCACTGGTCCCGACCCTGACCGGGCTGGGTAAACAAGGGGAACACTCAATGAATGGGGAAAATGATTTCGGGGTCCCGAGATCCTTTATAACACTCGATGATACTGATACCACCAAATCAACGATCGAGAAACTGGAACAGGTCATACTGATCGAGTATCTATAGGAAAGAAATGTATAGCTGGGCACAGGGTTAACCCCCGAGCTTAGGAAAAAACTTTTTAATTTTCTTAAAGATCATGCCCATTGTTTTGCTTGGTCCCACTTAGATATGATAGGGATCCCACAGGAGGTGACAACTCACAAATAAGCTTGGATCCAAAATTCCCCCCAGTCAAATAAAAGAGGAGGTCGCAGTCCAAAGTCAAACACACATTCATCAAAGACGAGATATCTAAACTCTTGAAAATAGGTCCCACTCGGGAAGTTAAATACCCGGATTGGCTAGCTAACATAGTAGTCATACCTAAAAAAGGAAAATAATTAGAACATGTGTAGATTATTAAGACTTGAACAAGGCATGCCCGAAGAATCGTTTCCTTTGCTAACATCGACCGAATGATCGGTGCAACATGCCGGGCACGAGACGCTGAGTTTTCTCAATGACTATTTTGGGTACAACCAAATACGGAATGACCTGAGTGACCAAAAGAAGACTTCTTTTATAACTAAATTCGGCACCTATTGTTATAACATAATGTCGGTTGCAATAAAAATGTTGGTGCCACGTATCAACGCCGAATTAATCTAATGTTCAAGGAACAAACAGGAAAATTAATGGAAGTTTATATCGATGATATGTTAGTTAAGTCACTGCGAGCAGAGGACCACTTGAAGCATTTGCAGGAAACCTTCACATACTGAGAAAATACAACATGAATCTGAACCGGAGAAGTGTGCCTTCGGAGTCGGCTCGGAAAAGTTCCTCAGTTTCATAGTGTCTAACCGGGGAATAGAGATCAACCCAGACAAGATAAAATCCATAGAAGATATTACCGTAGTTGACAACGTCAAGGCGCTACAAAGATTGACCAGGCGTATAGCCGCAATAGGTTAGTTTATTTTGAGGCCATCGGACAAAAGCCACCGATTTTTCTCGTTACTAAAGAAGAGAACGACTTCTCTTGGACCCCGGAATGTCAACAGGCTTTAGAAGAACTCAAATGATACCTATCAAGCCCTCCTTTGTTTCACACCCCTGATCTCGTCCAAGTCACACCTTTATTTAAGGTTATGAAACGGTCTATGCAATAGTAATACCTAACAAGTAGTCGGGGTCGATTTTCCACAGGGAGCTATGAATGGGACTTAAGGAGTATGTATTATAGTGTATGAGCTTGAATTATCTCAAATTGCACTTCCACAAACTTGGGTTGTTTCTAGGTCTAAGTTATACTAAGATCACAAACTAAGAATTGAAACTAGAAAAGTGTTTTTGTTGTTGTTTTTCAAATGACATAAAAGGCCTAGGGCTATACCTTCATCTAGGTGTTTGCCTAACGGGTTGTAACTTTAAAGCTTGTTTTATTGGTCGGGGTGTATTATAGTTATCAACACTCAATTACCCACTCAATACCTCTCTATCAGAGAATGACTTTGCCCAATTTAGCTTTCTCAAGTCCAAATGGGTGATGCACAAAACAGTTGATAAAAGCTCAAGTCGGATTTTACTATCTCTAGGTTCAACCCTTTAATTTGGCTCATCAATCTCTCGATTGACCCAATTTCTTGTTAGCCAAGTTTTCCCAGACTAAGTCTCTCTTTCTCAAGTAGAGACCAAGTCAAATAGGCATGAACTAATATTTGCAACCACTACTTTTACAATTAAGAGCAAGAACAAGGCTAAATAATAAATACCCAACCATAAACAAGAAATAAATCAAACACCCATTAAGTTTACACTCTAGGGTTGGGTCACAACCCTAGTGAAAATCTAGCTACTCATGCTTAAGACAGAAGAAATAGAAGAAAAAATGATAATTAAACCCATATTGATAATTAAAATGATGAATTCTATATTCAAAACGCTCAAAATAGCAAAAACTACTAAAGAGAGTTAAAAAAACCCGTCTATTGTAGTTGATGATGTCAAAACTTGACTTAAAAAAGTGAAATCTTCTATTTATTCATGTTGGAATTTTCGGACAAAAAATGCCCTTTAAGAGGTTCTGCTGCCGCACAACTCCATGTGCGGTCCGCACTTTGCTTAAGCCTGACATGATTGGAAACTTGCGGCCGTATAATTTTGAACTGCGACCACACTTCTCTCTTTCTACGGTCTGCACATTTCTGAGTGCGGTAGCGCAATGCTCTTCTGCGGACCACACAAATATGATTGCGGCCGCGTAACTGTTCTTCTGCGGTCGCACAATAATTGTGTAGTCCGCACTTCTGTTGAACTTGAGATGCAGGTTCTCTGAACTTTTGCTCTTGTCCAGTTTCTGCGGCGCCACATGTTATGTGCGGACCGCACTTTGCACTTGTCTCCGATAGGAGTTTCTTCACAATCTGCGGCTGTAGATGATAATTTGCGGTCCACACTTCTGAGCTTTTGTGCCTGTTTTTGTCCTTGAGTTCAGATTACTCCTCCACAAGCTAAGAGCTATTCTAGCGAATCAAAGATGCATCAATCACACATCAATTGGGACCAACAATTACTCACAACACTTATGACTTATCAACAAGGCAACGAGTTGAACTTTTAAGCATAAATAGATCTAATGTGACACTTGAGCATCAGGAGTTGACTTTGTTCATCAAGGAAGCTCTCTCTTTCATGTAGGTCACTGTGGATCCCAAACTCCTCCTCCTCAACTCTCCATTTGCATATCTCACTCAAGAATATAACACTTAATTCAAAGATTTGTGAAAGGTTCGCTCATCTCTCTCAAAAGAATGTCGCAAGTACGGCTCTAAGTACCATAGGCTTGCCCCTCATGTAAATCACCACTAATGTAAGCTCACTCAGCTTGAAATCACGTAGAGCTTTTTCAGAATGCAATGGAGGCTTTGGACTAAGGTTGGATATGCTATGATAGAACGGGTTCATCTTTCCTTATGCACTCCATTTTCTCTTATCGGCTCATGCTTTGCCAACTCTTTGAGGCATTTTCTTTTCCTTAGGGGAACTAGAGAGACTTAACATCACTCATACTTGGTCATGATATTCATTTTCTCCTTCTTTGCTTTCTCCATGCTTTGCAACATTACTTTTCTTTGATCCCCTCAGCTCTTAAACTTATTCACTTTTTTTTTGCATTTTTCTTTTTGTTCTTTCTTTCTTTTTCTTGCCTTTCCTTCTCTTCATTTTTTTCCTCTTTTTGTGCCTTGATACCTTTTGTCAAACTCCTCATCTCTCCCCCAAGCTTATATTTTCAGCCAATTTTTTCACAAGAGTGTTAAGGAAAGCTCGGGTGCCAATAGAGGGCCACGTCAAAACGGGTAAAGGCTTGTCATGATTATCAAATGAGAAAGGTTTTAGGCTCAAATGGGTTGACTAGGAATAAAAACATTGGTGGGCCATGGAAAATTTTAAACGAGTCAAGGAAAGCCTACAATCACTTCTAAAGCCAAGAAAAACTTAAAATTTCGCCTAGAGACACATTCGGGGAAAGTTCTAGACCATTAGCACGGGTACTTGGACTTGCAACAAAAACATATCACCTCTCATGCAGCTGGATCGTTTAAAGAGGATAGAATCGAGGGCCCACAACGACGATATTCAAGATTGAATAAATCACTATGGTTCGACTAAACCACTCGATGATTGCTTAAGTCAACACAAGAGTGAAAAGGTCACTAATTAGAGCTATTTCTTTCCAAAAAGCTTGTTTTTAACCGTAAGCACGTAGTTAAGTGTGTCGGTAACAAGTGAAGCATGTTTGACTCTTTGAGCTGATTCAATTAGGTCTTTTATTCATTATTACTACTATTCTTACCTAAACACCAAAAACGGACTCAATCCGTTAAGAAGGTTGTCAGGCCATCCATCGTTGGGAAGAGTCACCCGGTTCACACAAAAAACTACCTTTGGAAAGAACCGTGACATTAAGAAAACCAAAGGCTTATTGTCCACTAAAATGTAAAAAGAAGCTACTAAATTAAAAAGAAGCTATTAGATTAAACAAGAAGCTACTCAATTAAACATTGACTACTAATAAAATCGAATAAAGAAGCTACAAATCAAACTACTGAGAGCATAATGAATATACATAATGAGAGAGGAAAACAGAGAATATATACATCAAGAGAGAACAGAGAGAATATATATACAAAATAAAGAGAAAGAAGAAAATATTGTCAGTTGTTACAAACCAAACGTCTAAAATTCATCCAAATAGCAAATAAACTCCAACCCCCCCTCCCCGAATAAAAATAAAAATTGTCCCCAATGCTTAACAAAATAAGAATAAGGAAGGGTAAGAGAGAAGTGGACTCCCTATGTGGCCTTGGACAGCTCTGTGTCCATAGCAGCATCACCGCCCTTAGTCTCCTCAAACTAGATCTCACCATCCTCGGCTCTGGGAGTAACTGGGTGGGTGAACATCTGGCGCACCACCTCAGTAGTGTCGGCAGCCAGGTCTGGATCCTCAGACTGGCCAGCTGGTGCCACTGGAACTGATCGTGCTGCTGGATCTACTGGTTCTGGTGGATCTGTCTCCATCAGCATATCAAATGGAAGATCGCCGGCTACTGCTATCCTGGTCACCTCTCTCCTCAGCCTGTCAACCAATTTCTTGGACGCCTGGGAATTCTTCACTTTGTTTACCTTCTTCCTTAGCTCCTGAATCACTGCTCCATGTGCTACCAAGGTGTTCACGATGGTAGTCTAGTTCTCCAAGATCTTCTTCAGTGTATTCTCCACTGTCGGAGGAATCTGGGGTGCCGGAGTGGATGAATGTGCTGCAACAGCACTAGATATGTCAGATAGCTTTTCAGTTGCTATCTGCATCCAGTTGTTGAGGTTCGCCAGTGTCTGGGAGACTCGCAGCGCAGATTACGAATGAGTAGGCACAGGTACCGGCTTCAAAGCCGAGGTGGAAGGCACTGATGCTGAAGGTGGAGGCATGTCAGCTACACTGGCAGAAGGCACTGCTGAAGTGGAAGGCATATCTGCTGACTCTGCAGCTACCACTGAAGGCTCATTAGACTGGGCCTACGGTAGTAGTCGGCTGACCCTTTTTCTTCGGGTACCTCGAGTCCATCAGAGAATACCAAGAGAAAGGCTTCTTTGCCCGAACCTTTGCGTCAAAATCCTTGGGCTTTACCGTGCATCTGTAACGTACCCCGTGATAGTGTTGGGATACGGATAGGAGGTGTCACCTTGCTTGGCGACCATAGACATGTTGGCTGATATCACGACACCCACATTGATTGGGTACCCGGCCATGATAGAGGTTACTAGCACCGCCCCCTGAATAGGAAGATTTCTTTCATTCTGGCACGGGTCTAGTATGCTGCATACGGAAGTTTTCCATCCCTTTGCCTCAAAGTTCAGGGTGTTCCTATGAATAGGAAACCCTCCTGTGATCCATGGTGGTGGTGGCCCCGGAGCTACAAGAATCTCAGCTAGCTATGGGCGAGCGGCATCTCCCATAGCCACCTTTTCCAAGTACTGCACTGGCTCAAAATCCTCAAACCCCAAGTAGGTGTTCAAGGTGTTCTGATCAAATTTTACCATCAGGTTCCTCACTTTTGTCAGTTAGGTCCCTTTCTTTATGTGCGCCTCATTGGCGCAGAATTGACGGACCAGATGTTCCTTGGCGTCCACTACACTCTGGGTGAACCACATGCACCCCTTCCGCTCTCGGAACTGTCTCAAAACTGCCGGATTACACTTGTCAAGATCTTTCAATTGGAATTGTGGCTCAAGAGTGAGCGATATCACAGGCCACCACTCTCGGAAGCTAGTGAAGGCAGCTAGACTGACGTACCTATCTTCCCAAATCTCTTTCTTCTTCGACCTCTCAAGGCCGGCAACTCTGGTATCACCCCGTCGGCCATCATCTGGATATCATCCACATCCAGTATAGTAGCTGGTGGGTCATGTGTAGATGAGGGCTCCAAAGCCTGACAATCACCTTCCGAACCCTCGGAAGTGCTCTTAGAGGTGGAAGGCTCATCTTGGAGTTGAAATCTTCCCTGAAGTTGTTGTGGCTGTGATTGAACTGCACTGAGTCGCCCTCTGATGCTTCCCTAGACGGGGCATAAGAACTTGATTCAGCAGGCTCTGCAGCTCTACCTCGGCCGGCTATCTCGTTTTTGGATATAGCTCTTTGAAGGGAGAGTTGTAAGGCACTCTTGCCTCGGCCTCTAGAAGATTCACCCCTCCACTTTGATGTATCACCACGACCTCGTGATCTAACCATATTCTGTAACAAATAGTAGAAGGAGTCACTTCTAGTTCAAGTGCAGATAAACAGATATTCACAGAACAAAACATGTTGCAGGGTGTGGAAGTGCGGTCCGTACAATTGCAAGTGTGGCCGCAGGTTGGGTTCTGCGGCCGCACAATCTTGAATACGACCGCAGAATTGAAGTGCGGCCTGCACATTTGTGAATGCGGCCGCACATTAAACTTTCCAAAAGTGCCAACTCTCTGATGACATAGATTGGCCTGATCTGCGACCGGACACACTTTTCTACGGCCGCGGTTGAATTTTTGTAGACCCCACCATCTCAAGCGCGGCCCGCACAATTTTTCCTGCCACTGCCCCAATCTATACTTCTGCGGACCGCACAATTTCTTGTGCGGCCGCACATTTCAAAATTTAATCGGCAGAGTCCTTTAGGTTTTTGATTTATGCACAAATTGGACATGGTGATAGCAATTAAACATGATAATCAAACTACCCACTCCCCAAAAAGAAATTAAGAGTTAACCCAACACAATTTCAACCCCACATGGATATGAAATTGACAAATGGTCTAAAATAACTAACAAATTGTAAATTAAACTAAGAAAATTGAAGAATCCTAGAAATGATTCAAACATACCAGTGATGAAGCGGTGTTAAAGAATGATCAAATATGCAAAATTAGGTGGTAGATGATTGAATCAGATGTGCGCAAAATTTTAGCCCTTTTTTTTAAATTTCTTAGAGAATGGAAAGTTTCAACAGTAGCCTTAGAGTTACTATTTATACACATGGGTCTGGCTAAGGAATCAAGAGACGAGTGCGGCCGAAGGATTCCTTTTGCGGTCCGCACTCTGTTACCTGGTATTCCAATTCCCTTTGTTGATCTGCGGTCCGCAGAATTAGCTGTGCGGTTGCAGATTTTGTTGTAGACCGCAGATTTTCCTGTGTGGCCGCACTTTGGCTATTTCTCTGACAAATAAACTTCAGAGAGTGTGAATTTTTTTCATCTCAATTTGTGCGGTCCGCACAAGAATGTGCAGCCGTAATGGCCTTTTGCTGTATCGTTCAAAATTGTTCGGTCCGCCAATACATGTGTGGTCCGCACTTTTTTCATACTTAGCCAATTTTTCTGAGCACAGTTCCTGTAAAGCACACTCATTCCTGAAACATACTTCAAATCCGGTTAGCACAAAACAAGACCTATCTAAAGAAGAAGAAAAGATAAAGAAAAAGAAACATGGGTTTCCTCCCAAGAAGCACTTGATTTAACGCCACGACACGATGCAGATTACCATCACTTGAAATGAATTACTGCCACGACGTGACCATCACCAACTCTTCCCAGATAATGCTTCACCTGGTGACCATTGACTCTAAACACCTCATCATTTTTATTCTTCAAGTCCAATGCACCAAAGGGTGTTGCACCCACAACCTCAAACGGGCCACTCCATTTAGACTTTAACTTTCCGGGAAACATCCGCAACCGTGAATTGAACAACAACACAAGATCACCCTCTTTAAACTCTTTGTTCCAAATGTACTTTTCATGAAGATGTTTCATCTTCTCTTTGTATAAGGACGAACTTGTGTATGCATGGTACCGGAACTCATCCAACTCATTCAAATGTGCCACCCTTAAGTTGGTGGTGACATCCCACTCAAGATTTAACTTCTTTAAAGCCCACATGGCTTTGTGCTCAAGTTCCACCGGAAGATGACAAGCTTTTCTAAACACCAACCTGTATGGAGACATTCCGATAGGTGTTTTGTAAGCCGTCCTATAAGCCCATAAAGCATCATCAAGTTTCTTGGACCAATCCGTCCGGTTAGCATTCACTATTTTAGACAAAATACTCTTTATCTCCCAGTTGGAGACTTCCAGTTGACCGCTTGCTTGTGGATGATAGGGAGTCATGACTTTATGAGTGACACCATACTTGGTGAGTAAGGTATTGAAAGCTTTGTTGCAAAAATGCAACCCCCCATAACTTATGATAGCCCGTGGCGTACCAAACCTTGTGAAAATATTCTTCTTCAAAAATGACACCACACTTCTCGCTTCATTGTTGGGTAGAGAAATGGCCTTAACCCATTTGGACACATAATCAACGGCGACCAAGATGTAGGTGTTTCCACAAAATGCACAAAATGACCCATGAAGTCAATACCCCACGCATTAAAAATATCAATCTCCAAAATGGTGGTGAGGGGCATTTCATTTTTCTTTGAGATTCCACCGGCCCTTTGACATTCATCACAACGCTTGACTAGATCGCTTGCATCCTTGTAAAGAGTGGGCCAATAGAAACCGCAACTTAGCACTTTGGCCGCCGTTATTGCTTCACCATGGTGACCATCATACGTTGAAGAATGACAAGCCCCAAGAATTGCAACTTGTTCCTCCTCCAGTACACATCTTCTAATCACTCCATCCGTACAGATCCGGAAAAGGTACGATTCATTCCAATAATAGTCTTGACAATCCCGTTTGAGCTTCTTCCTTTGGTTTGAAGAGAACTCATCCGGGATGATACCACTTACAAGAAAAATTGTTAGATCCGCAAACCATCTAACCTCTTTTATTGAAATAGGCAAGAGTTGCTCATCGGGGAAGGAGTCACTGATTTCAAGGCCATCATGCAGCCTCCCCTCCTCCTCTAAACGAGACAAGTGGTCCACTACTTGGTTTTCACTTCCTTTTCGATCATGGATGTCTATATCAAACTCATGCAACAAAAGCGCCCATCTAATCAACCAGGATTTGGAATCTTTCTTGCTCATAAGATAAAAAAGTGCCGCATGATTCGTGTGGACAATCACTTATGCACCCATCAAGTACAGTCGGAACTTCTCAGTAGCAAACACAATGGCAAGGAGCTCTTTCTCCATAACAGTGTAGTTAACTTGGGCACTATTCATGGTCTTACAAGCATAGTAGACCGGATGAAAAATCTTGTTGATGTGTTTCCCCAAAACAACCCCTTATTACTACATCGCTTGCATCGCTCATCAGCTCAAAAGGAACACTCCAATTTGGAGCGGTAATTATAGGAGCAGTAGTAAACTTGAACTTTAGCAATTCGAAAATTCAAAGTCTCTCATGCAATCATCATTGAAGTAGAACTTAGAATCTTTCTCAAAAATCTTGCACAACGGGTTCATGTCACAACCCGGATTTCCCACCCTCGGGAGTCGTGATGGCGCCTACTAATGAGAGCTAGGCAAGCCAATTTTAATTAACTTTCCATTAATAACATAATTCCTTATAACCATTGTCGCCAATAATACAAAAGTAACGAAATTAAATAATAAGCGGAAGTCTCAATATCATAGGAGACTGAATAAAATGCGGAAAAATCCCAACAAAAGCCTCTACCCAAGACTAGTGTCACGGTTTCACAGACGGTCTAAGAATACTACACATAAGGGTCTGAAAGAAATAAACTCGACACTGTCTCCAGGAATACATGAAAGAAACAAGAATATAGATGAAAGGAGACGCCAGGGCCTGCGAATGCCTGCAAGGCAACCTCGGGTCTCGCTGGACTGAAAGCCTGCTCTCACACTACTGCTGCTGCCGTCCGAAGCCTGGATCTGTGCAAAATAGCACAGAGTGTAGTATCAGCACAACCGACCCCATGTGCTGGTAAGTGCCTAGCCTAACCCCGGCGAAGTAGTGACGAGGCTAGGACCAGACCACCAAATAAACCTGTGCAGATATATATATACACGTACAACGGGAAGTAGCAAGAAAATAACAATTTAAGCTGGGGAAGGGAGCATGCTTCGGGGGCAACAGTTAGAAATAAAATATCAGGAATTAATAAAGAGTACATCTCAATTTAACTTCTAGCAATAAATGTCTAGCAATAAATGAAGAGTTAAGGCAACATTCATATCCAACTCATCTTGTTGCAGGCGTGCAACCCGATCCCATTTCAATTATATCTCGTGGTAGGCGTACCACCCGCTCCCATTTCAATTAAGGCAACGGTTCCTCCACAAGAAATTTGCTCTAACCAACGTAACCAGCAATACGAGTTCATGAGACAACAAGTACACGAAAATTATGATTCACTAAGGAGAACAATTAATGACAAGTAGCAGTCAATTAAGGATTATAAGGGGGCAATTAGGTAATTTAATAATTAGCATGTGTAGTGTCACGTAGAAAATAAGTCACATAGTCATGAAGCAATTTAGGCATAAATTGAAGACATAACGTTACTCAAGGACACCCTGGTCCAAAAATAACAAGTAACACGATAAAGGGAAATGTCAACGTAAGGAATCACGGAAACAATGGAATAAGACAAGTAGACAATATGGGAGGGGAGACATGCTGTGGGGAGATAACGACAGTAACAGTAAATCCGAGGTAATCAATCTAGGTGCAGCTTACAATTTAACACGAACAAGAAACTAATACCGACACTAAACACATTTGCATCAATAACTGTTGCGGCGTGCAACCCGATCCACATATAACATTGTTGCAGCGTGCAACCCGATCCACACATAACATTGTTGCGGCGTGCAACCCGATCCACATATATCATTATTGCGGCGTGCAACCCGATCCACATATATCATTGTTGCGGCGTGCAACCCGATCCATATATATCATTGTTGCGGCGTGCAACCCGATCCATATATATCATTGTTGCGGCGTGCAACCCGATCCACATATATACCACTCAACCTTGCCCAAGCAACAGTCACAAATAAAGGGCAAGGGAGTAAACAAGCTCTATGCATCTCTCATTTCATATGCTCTCACCATCTGTATTTCAGACCGAGCCAATGCTCCACGAAGTTCTACAATCACAATATCATTCCCCATGTGTTAACCACGTATAAAAGCCATCGATAACATGGAAGGCATAACAATACCCAAACAACTCACATATAAGGACTCACGGTCATGCTAGACCCCAATGTATAGGAACTCGTCACCATGCCTATACACCATACTCGATCATATAGCAATTAACAAACAAGACTCGACTCCTATTCCCTCAAGCTAGGGTTAAACCAAACACTTACCTCAACTTCCACGGCCAATACAATCCTCCACAACCGCTTTCCCTCTCGAATTCGGCTCCAACTCGACCAAATCTATGCAATAAGGACTTTATGATATCAATATGTGCTAAACAAATCAAACCCAATGACTAATTATAGCTTTTCCATCAATTTACCTCAAAAGGTCAAAAATGCCCCCGCCCCCACCCCCCTGGGGCCCACATGGTCAAAAGCCGAGGTTCGGACCAAAACTCGATTACCCATTCCCCCATGAACTTAGATATGTAAGTTACTTTGGAATCGGACCCCGAATTGAGGTCCAAAACCCCCAATTTTAGAAAACCTAGGTTCTACCCTAAATTCCCAATTTCCCCATTAAAATCTTTGTTTTGAACTTGAAATTATGTTTAAAGATGTTAAGGAGTAAAGAAAATCAGTTAGAAAATACTTACCAATCGTTTTGAAGAAGTGAAAATCGTTGGAGAATCGCCTCCTAATGTTTTGAGTTTTGGAAAGGTGAAAAATGACTGAAAATCCCGACTTATATACTTTGCTGAAGGACTGGCGCGGACCGCACAAAGATGCACCGCGGCCGCGCCGAGGAAGGGAAGAAAATGACTCCCTGAACCTACCCAGTGCGGACCGCACGATTTTGGTGCGCGGCCGCGCTGGTGTCTAGCACCTGGAGCCTTCTCTGAATCTCCCAGCGCGGACCGCACGAACTTGGTGCGCGGCCGCGCTGGTCAAACCAAGGCTTAGGACCCCTCTGAACCTGGCCGCGCTGGGGCCTGCAACACTGCAACATCTGATACTTTAAGCCTACTAAAAACTCACCCGAGCCCTCGGGGCCCCAAACCAAGCACACACACTAACTCAATAACATCCTACGAACTCATCTGTGCGATCAAATCGCCAAAACAACCCGAAATCATCAAATTAGGCCTCAAGACCCAGGATTTCCTTCCAATTTTTCATAAAACATCAGGTTTACTGCTTCAAGCTCAAAACACGTCAAATGACGTCCAAATCTTACCAAACTTTACAGCAATTGCTTAAATCGTATTTAAGACTTGTGCCGGGCGTCGGAACCAAAATATGAGCCCAACGGCACAGTCTTCTAAACAAATAACACTTTCAAATTCTTTATTTATTTTCAGAAAACAATTTCACACAATAATTCATTTCTCGGACTTGGGACCTCGGAATCTGATTCCGGGCACACACCCAAGTCCCAAAATTTCCTACGGACCCTCCGGGACTGTCGAATCACGAGTCCGGGTCCGTTTGCCCAAAACGTTGACCGAAGTCAAACTCAATCAATTTAAAATATCAAATTTATTATTTTTCTCACAAATTCCACTTTTAAACTTTCCGGCTACGCGCCCGAACTGCGCACACAACTCGAGGCAACCCCAAATGAGGTTTCCAGGGCCTCAGAAGTACAGAGGGAGTAGGAATAAAGGTGATGACCCTTTGGGTCGTCACAGTTCACCACTTTAGAGAAATCCTTGATGAAACGCCGGTAAAATCCCGCGTGGCCTAAGAAACTCCGCACTCCTTTCACTGAAGTTGGAGATGGAAGTTTAAAAATTACCTCAATCTTTGTCTTGTCGACTTTAATGCCATTCTTTGAGATCTTGTGTCCAAGGACAATGCCTTCCTTGACCATGAAATGACATTTCTCCCAATTGAGCACCAGGTTTGTTTATTCACATCTTGCCAACACTTTATCCAAGTTTGCGAGACAATCATTAAAAGAATTCCAATCCACCGAGAAGCCATCATGAAGACTTCAAGATAATCCTCTACCATGCCTGTGAAGATTACCATCATACACCTTTGAAAAGTCGTCGGTACATTGCACAACCTAAATGGCATCCGCTTGAAGGAGAAAGTACCATGAGGACATGTAAAGGTAGTTTTCTCTCGATCTTCCGGAGCAATAAGAATTTGTTTGTAGCTAGAATACCCATCAAGGAAACAATAGAAAGCACGGCGAGCCAATCTATCAAGCATTTGATCTAGGAAGGGAAGTGGAAAATGGTCCTTCCTTGTGACTTTGTTGAGCTTATGATAGTCCATACACACTCTCCACCCGGTCACCGTTCTTGTAGGAATCACCTCATTCTTATCATTGGTGACCACCGTCATGCCCCCTTTCTTTGGGACACATTGAACCGGAGAAGTCCACGAACTATCGGAAATGGGGTAAACAACCCTGACATCCAACCACTTGATGATCTCCTTTTTGACAACCTCTTGCATGGCTTCATTGAGTCTCCTTTGATGTTCAAAAGATAGTTTGGAACCTTCCTCCAAGTTAATCTTGTGCATGCAAAATGCGGGGCTTATCCCCCTAATACCCGTCAATGTCCATCCAAAAGCCTACTTCCTCTTTTGTAGCAATGCCAATGTAGAGTCTACCTGCACGTTAGTCAAACAAGAGGAAAGAATCACCAGTAAAGCAGAAGAAGGGCCAAGAAATTCATACTGAAGGTGTGGAGGCAATGACTTCAACTCCAAGATGGGAGGTTCCTCAATTGAAGGCTTTGTTGGAGGAGTTGTCCTATTTTCAAGATTCAAGGACAATTTGCTGGGCTCATAAGTGTATGACCCCATTCCTTGCAAAGAGTTCACACATTCCATGAAGCCATCCATCTCCTCATCATTAAAGTTGAGCAAGACAGCCTCCAATGTATCATCAAAATTCATCACAGCACTTGTTTCATCTACAATCACATTGGTCACCATGTCCACAAAGAACACACCTCTTTGCTATTGGGTTGCCTCATGAACTTACACACATGGAAAACCACTTTTTCATCACCAACCCGGAAGGTAAATTCTCCAACTTCAACATCAACTAGAGCCTTCCCCGCAGCAAGGAAAGGTCTACCAAGAATAATCGGCACCTCATAGTCAACCTCGCAATCAAGAATGACAAAATCTGCCGGAAGAATGAATTTATCAACACGAACTAATACATCTTCACTCACTCTTGGTTGCCCAATTCCCAAAGTCTTGAAAATCGAATAGGGCATCAAATTGATACTTGCCCCAAGATCACAAAGAGCTTTTGCAAACTCGGCACTTCCAACTATACAAGGAATCGTGAAAGCGACGGGATCCTCCAACTTGGGAGCCATTGAATGCACAATTGCACTCACTTGATGAGTCATTTTTATAGTTTCAAAATTCATCAACCGCTTCTTTGTCACTAAATCCTTCATAAAGTTTGAATAACCGGGCATTTTCTCCAAGGTTTCAACTAATGGCACATTGACAGATAGACTCTGTCACGCCCCAACCTCGGGAGGCGCGACCGGCGCTCAATCAAGTAAACCCGACTGAGCAAGCATGTAAAGATTCATTCTACCCAAACTAATCCATGAATAAAGGAGATGAACTCTATTAATCATACTTTATAAATATTTCATTAACAACTTCCATTTTGTTTCCATTAGCCATTTCAACCATAATATCCAAAATATGACAATTTTTATAGATATGAAGAAAAACATATTTGCCAAATACCAATATTTCTAATTTAATTTCCAATATCAAACACCACCCAGAACCTGTCTACGGAGCCTCTAAATACAACTGAAGAGTAATATGGAAATGCCGGCAACAAGGCTCCGGCTATACCTCAAAATACAAAGTACATGATAAACAACGATACATGACCCCGAAATGAAGTGGGGCTCACCAAGTCAGCTGAAAGGAAGATGCGTCACTAGCTGTGACCAACACTGCCTTCTATGGAACACCTACATCCATTTAAATATGTAGCGCCCCCGGCAAAAGGGACGTTAGTGCTGTCGAATAGCACTAGTATGTATAACTAAACACCATCTCATTAGAAAGAACAACCATACAAGAATAAAGAAATTATAAGTATCAACAAAGCTTTCAACAATAACCACATCATCAAATAAGGGATCACATAGCTATCACACAATTTCCATAGCTTTAGGTTGGGACATTTAATACTGTTACATCATCATTCACAATACCACCGCTTTCTTACGCGGAGTCCGATCATGACCCGATCGGCTAGGTTGCCTCATTTGAGACATGTACCTCATTCCCAATTCCATTCTCACTTTACGGTTTCAATATCAGCACAATATCACCATGTGTGCGGCATGGCATCCGATCACGGCCCGATCGGCTAGGCCGTCTTACCAAGACATTTTTCTTTTCCATATATCATCTCATTTCAATCTTTACTTCACATATATCAGTTCATCGGCACTATGTGCCACAATTATCACATCATACTTGGCACTATGCCACATTTCATAATTCGAGCTCTTTTCCCCCCACATTTCACATCAATATCAATTTTAACAACAAGCCAATCAATTCAAGATGTCAAGTACACATTAGAGGAATCATGAATCATGGGCATATACAATATTTCAGAAATCATACACCTCAAGTTCATTAGCAATGGAACTTTAAACACAAAGGATTCTTCCAAAAAGGAGGAGACACACCAAACCACAATAGAAACACACATCAAAGTCATAAACAAGCGATTACACCAATTATTCTTGAATTACTCTTTTCCAATCACGACAATATACAATTTCAATATCGGAGTATGTAACAACTCGGATCACATTGGATGTACTTATAAGGCAAAACATTATCTCGAACAACACTTATGGGCATAAATTGTGTACAAAGCCTTTAGGACACTTTATTATTGAAGCCATTTATGGAAAGTAGAGTCAAGGCTCATTTCATAATTTGTTTCATATTTTCTCATGTCTTAGGCATCACCAGGCACAATTATAACTCAAGTTCTCGGCACGTTGACCACACTCTATTTCCCAAATTCATTTGATTTATTTCAAACATCTTTATACATAGAGGATTTCACATAGTTTGGCATAACAATCTCAATTTAAACTTGACTTGAAATCTAGGCATTTTAGCACATGGTTCTCATTCTTCACAGTTTACCCAAAAAAATAGCATATTAAAAATATTGAGACACACCTTTCACATATATTATTGCAACACCAATTCATTTTGAAATAGAAAGCACTACACTAATCAAATTTCAGAACTTACAACATTTGCATGAACACCAAGGGAGCTCAATTTCTAAGAAGATGGGATTTTAGCCATACATACCTCAATAGAGCTTTTCTTAAATTCTTACAATAATTCTGGAACTCTTAGCAACTTCGATCTATTTTATGAGAATTACAAGTTGAACCAAAAATTAGAGAGATAATCAAGATTCTAGCTCATTTGAGCACATTATCAAGCACTAAGTGTGCATTATGATTTTAAGACCTTTTTGTGAGAGATTCTATCATCCTACATCCCATTTGTTACATTTTTAGCTCACAATCTCCCCATACCCTCTTATCATACATGCATGCGAGATAATCAACCCTTATACCCATGAACCCACTTGTTAATTACCCCATATTTAGCTAAAATTTGAAATTAAGGGTTAAGGTGTAGAATCTTACCTCAAGGATGAAAATCTAGTGTGTTTTCCTTGTTAATCTTCAAAGATTTGAGTAAGAATTGAAGAAGGATTTGATGAAGATTACTTTCTCACTCTAGGTCTCACTCTTTCACTCTAAAGCATCAGATTTTTCATCAAAAATGACACATTGCGTGATATAAAGAAGTTGGGTCGGGATATAAGGATAGAAAAATGGATAGTCCAAAATTTTCGGACCGGGCTATAGGCCTAGCGTCGCCAGCTTAAAGCCTGGCCTAGCCTGGCTTTATCCAGGCCTCACCTTCTTAAAGCCTGGCCTAGCCTGGCATTATCCAGGCCTCACCAGCTTAAAGCCTGGTCCAGCCTGGCTTTATCTAGGCCTCACCAGCTTAAAGCCTGGTCCAGCCTGGCTTTATCCAGGCCTCACCAACTTAAAGCCTGGTCTAGTTGAGATGAAAATTTCACCTCCCCAACGCATTTCTCAACCCAAAACTCTAAAAATACAACGTATTAGCCTACCTTGACACCACAAAACCTTAATATACATAGTGAAGTTTTCCGGGGCCTTACAGACTCTTCATCATGTCAATGAACTTTTTTAATTGATTCTCGCCATTTTGCTTGGCAAGCCTTTGAGATATGGAGGAGGAGGCCTAGGCATTGGTGCCTTATCCTTTTGCACTACCGGTACCTGTATGTCAACAATGTGATCCCTAGACGGGTTCACTTCCTCTTGAGTTTCTTCCACATTGTCATCAATATCAATCCGCACTTCATCATTTTCTTGCACCACATTGTTCGGGGTCTCATCTTCTTGCTCATCATCCACAAGTTTCCTTTGACTTGAGGTGGGTACATCCCCACCTTTTCCACTCCTTGTAGTAGCGGCCATGGCATGTCCCGTGTTGTTCCCACCCTTTAGGTTCACCACCGTGTCACTTGGTAGTGCCCCATTAGGACGAGTGTTTAGAGCTTGAGAGATTTTCCCCATTTGGACTTCCAGGTTGCGAATTGATGTGTTGTGTGAGGCTAGTTGGGCATCGGAGTCGGCATTCTTCTCCATTATTCGTTTGTACATATTCTCAATTCCTCCCATCTCATTGTTGGAAGAACTTGGACCATGGGAAGGATAAGGAGGCGGGTTGATCGGTTGTTGATATATCGGGGGACTTTAAAAGTTCGACCCCCGATTGCCTTGATTATTGTTCCATCCCCTTTGATTGTTGTCTCCCTGATATCCTTGGTTGTTGCCACTCCAATTGCCTTGGTTATTTTCACCACTCCAATTTCCTTGATTGTTGTTATTATTCCAATTCCCTTAATTATTGGATTCCAATTACCTTGATTACCTTGAGGTCGCCATTGTTGTTGGTTTGGGCCTTGAGAGTTGTTTCTTTGCCCTTGAAGTTGTTCACATATTGCACTTCTTCCTCTTGTTAATTGTAGGATTCATCTTTATCAAACCCACTATCTTCTTGCACATAATTCTCCATTCGGTTTTGCACTTGTGGACCCTTGGTCTTTCTTTTTTTCACCATCATGTTTACTCCCTCTATGGAATTGACTTGCTTAGGACTTTGCACTTGTTAAGTTTAGCCTTTGCTAATTGATTCATTGTGGTGGTCACCTTGGCAATGGCTTGCCCATGATCATGCAATTCTTTATGTAGGTGAATCACATTCGGGTCCCCTTGAGGAACATTTTCCCTACTTTGCCATGACGATGAAGTATCCACCATTTCATCTAAAATCTCACAAGCTTCCGCATACGACATTGTCATGAAATTTCCACCGGCAAGTTGATTAACCGCGCATTGATTGGTTGTATTGATCCCCCGATAGAAAGTTTGTTGAATCATAGCCTCTGCCATGTCATTATTGGGGCACTCTTTTACCATTGTTCGGTACCTCTCCCATATTTTATGCAACGACTCATTGGGCTCTTGTTTGAATGCTAGAATCTCGTCTCTAAGAGTAGCCATATTCCCGGGAGAAAAGAACTTGGAAATAAATTTCTCCGCCAACTCATCCCATGTATAGATGGAATGGTTTGGCAATCTCTAACCAATCCAAGGCTTTCCCTGTAGAGAGAAAGGAAATAGCCTCAACCTTAAAGCATCCTAGGAGACCTTTGTCTGTTTACTACCCCAAGAAGTGTCCACAAACCCCTTCAAATGTTTGTATGCATTTTGACTCGGAGCCCCGGTGAAGAATCCCCGTTGCTCTAGCAATATGAGCATTACATTCGTGATATGAAAGTTGCCCGCCCTAATGCGGGGTGGGACTATGGCACTTGCATACCCTTTATTCGGTAATACCCAGTGTGGAGCCGCTCTTGGTGGAGGTGGGGGTGGAACTGGGACGTTGTCTTGAGGCGCCCGATCTTTTATTTACTTGAGGTTTAAGAGGAACCTCTTCAACTTGGTCTTCTTCAACGTCCACATCCCCAAAAGGCATGTTTCCGAGTTGATCATTGTTGTTTTCCATTATGGTACCTACAATTGATTCACAAAAATCAGTAACAAGGAAGGAAAAGAAGACAATTCACACACAAAACCACATATATAGCTAAATCCGTTTTTAGCTCCTCGACAACGGCGCCAAAAATTGATCTCGTCCAAGTCACATCTTTATTTAAGGTTATAAAATGGTCGATGCAGTAGTAATCCCCAACAAGGAGTCGGGGTCGATTTTCCATAAGGAGCTATGAATGGGACTTATAAGTATACATTATAGTGTATGAGCTTGAATTATCTCAAATTGCGCTTCCACAAACTTGGGTTGTTTCTAGGTCTAATTTAAACTAAGATCACAAACTAAGAATTGAAACTAGAGAAGTGTTTTTATTGTTGTTTTTCAAATAATATAAAAGGCCTAGGGCTATGACCTTCACATAGGTATTTGCCTAATGGGTTGTAAACTTTAAAGCTTGTTTTATTGGTCGGGTGTATTATCGCTATCAACACTAAATTACCCACTCAATACCTCTTGGTCAGAGAGTAGCTTTGCCCAATTTGGCTTTCTCAAGTCCAAATGGGTGATGCACAAAATGGTTGATAAAAGCTCAAGTCGGGTTTTACTATCTCTAGATTCAAACCTTTAATTGGGCTCATCAATCTCTCGATTGACCCAATTTCTTGTTAGCCAAGTTTTCCTAGACTAAGTCTCTCTTTCTCAAGTAGAGACCAAGTCAAATAGGCATGAACTAATGTTTGCAACCATTAATTCTACAATTAAGAGCAAGAACAAGGCTAAATAATAAATACCCAACCATAAATAGGAAATAAATCAAACACCCATTAAGTTTACACTCTAGGGTTGGGTCACAACCCTAGTGAAAATCTAGCTACTCATGCTTAAGATAGAAGAAATAGAAGAAGAAATGATAATTAAACCCATATTGATAATTATAATGATGAAATATATATTCAAAAAGCTCAAAATAGCAAAAACTACTAAAGAGAGTAAAGAAAACCGTCAACTGTAGCTGCTAATGTCAAAACTTGACCTAAAAAGGTGAAACTCTTCTATTTATACAATGCTGGAATTTTCGGACAAAAATGCCTTTTCTAAGGTTCTGCGGCCGCATAATTCCATGTGCATTCCGCACTTTGCTTCAGCCTGACAGGATTGGAAACTTGCAGCCGCATGCGGCCGCACTTCTCTCTTTCTGCGGTCTGCACATTTCTGAGTACGGCCGCACATTGCTCTTCTGGGGACCGCACAAATGTGATTGCGACCACGTAGCTGTTCTTCTGTGGCCGCACAATAATTGTGCGGTCCCCACTTCTATTGAACTTGAGATGCAGACTCTCTGAAATTTTGCTCTTGCCCAGTTTCTGCGGCCGCACGTGTCATGTGCGGACCGCACTTTGCACTTGTCTCTGATAGGAGTTTCTTCATAATTTGCGAGCGCAGATGATAATTTATTACGTTAGTAGAACCCTTGGCGATGCCGAAACAAGGTAACGGTAAGTGGTGCCCTGGTCTGGGAAGAAGAAGGTAAGTAGTTTCCTATCTATACGTTAGTAGAACCCTTGGCGATGCCAAAACAAGGTATCCGCACTTAGAAAAATTAGCGCTCACCTTATTAAGCGCATCTAGGAAATTAAAACCGTACTTTCTGTAAGGCCCCGGAAATTTTCGCTAAGTAATTTAGGATTTCGTGGTGTCACGTAGGCTTATTATAATATTTTTATGTGCTATTAACATGGTGTACATCCATTGGATTTGGTAAATATGTGTATAAGTCTTATGGTAAGTAATTTGGGGTCCAAGGAAAGGCCAAAGTCTAAGAAAAATTAGAAAAAGTCCATAATAGGCTAAAATTCCCAATGATCTTGCACTAGTCCCTACTTTGAACGAGCATATATAAATATCTATAAGGTTTTAGGTGATGGATAACCTATCAAATGAAAGTTCTTCGAGTCTAGTTTCCAACGCTTCAAACCGTTCATCATTTGGACATTCCTACACAAAGTTATGATCAAATTACCAAAGGCTGGAAAAAAAATGTGATCCTGTGTCAGATCTGCGATCTCAATGTCCATTATGCGGTCCACATTTTTGATCTGCGGTCGCAAATCAGGTCGCAAATTGGACCAGTGTAGCCCAGTTTTGGACGCCGATTTTGCGGTGCATTATGCGGCCAGCATTCGCGTTCTGCGGTCCATTCTGCTATAGCAGACTTGACATCGGAGGGTTAATTTTCTAATTTTTATAACCCGACCCCATTTTAATATATAGTCTTTAGTGCTCATTTTGGGGTCATTTTCTACTGATTTTAGAGAGAGGTGAGAGCATTTTTAGAGAGAGAAGGAGGAACCCAACATTTAAATCATCCAAACTTACATCAATCTTCAAGAATCAAAGCTCCCAATCACAAGTTCTTCATCTAAGAGGTAAGATTCTATACCCTAGGTTTTAATTTCGAGTTAGGAGTATAAGATGGGTTATTAAGGTATGATTCTTGGGTGTATCAATATTGTATATACATGCATGTACAACTTAGGTTTATGGGAAGATTGCTTAACATAAATAAGTAAGGATTGGGTTAGGGAATGAAGAAAATTTCGGAAGGGGGATTTGAAATCAAGATGCTCAACTAGTATTTGATAAAATGCTCAAATGAGCTAAAATTATGAATATCTTCCTAATTTGTGTTCAATTTTGCTATGTCCCAAAATAGATTGAAGTTGCTAGAATTTTGGGAATATCGTAGTAATTAAAGGAAAGCTCAAGAAAGGTATGTATGGCTAACTTTATCTCTTGTAGAATCCCCTTGTTGTGACGAGCATACAGTATGTGTACCTTGTATGAAAATATGTGAATTGATTTCCATACCACCAAGTTATATGTGATTGTGAGAAGTGATTTGATGTGCCTATCTTGTTATGTGCAAAGTTTGTAAAAGCTTGAGGATGTCGACATGGAAGTATGTGTTTACTTATGTGAACTATTTGTGAATTCTTGTGATTAATGTGCCTTGAACGTTGTTGGTTAAGTCTTACGATATGATGGTGCAAGTAAATGGAAACAAATCAAATGTGGGTGTGTGATTGTGAAAGTGTTATGTGGAAAGAACTGAGAAACAAATGATGGAAGGAAATCGTAAATGATGCACATGGAACAATTGTGGTAATAACATATTTGGCTTGTTGTGGGTAATTATTGTGGTGACTTAAATTGCATATGAATTGTTGAATATGATGAAATGGTATTGATGGCTACGAAAATTCTTGTGAATTGTTGTGGTTGTTCTTTGAGAATTGTTGTTGTTGTTCTTGTGAATTGTTGTTGTTGTGTGTTGTTTGTGAATTGTGATTGTTCGGTGGGATCGGGTTGCGCGTCGCAACACGAAGTAATAAGGTGTGGGTTGTGGTGATAAGGGTGGCCGAGGTAATAAGGGTGGCCGAGGTAATAAGGGTGGAAAGTGATCGAAATCACTATTGAAATGAAAATATGAACAAATTGTGAAATTATTGATGTGGAAATGTGGAAGGGGAAGCAGGAGAGATTGTATACTTGTTTGGCTTGATTGTGCCCTCTTTGTGGATCTGATTGTTGTTTCTATTACTGTTACATACCTGTTTATAAATTGTGAAATCATTGATGTGATAATGTTGAAAGGGAAAAGGAGAGATTGTGAAACTTGTTTGGATTTGATTGTTTCTTTCACGTGCATTTGATCGTTGATTCTATTGATATATGTTACTTGTGTGTTATTTGATTCTACCTGGGGTGAAGTTTGTTCATACATACCAGTACAATTCAAATGTACTGACGTCCCTTTTGCCGGGGGCGCTACATTCGTGTTATGATTGTAGGTGCAGGTACTTCAGTCCACCGACAGTAGCACCTTATCCATTTCCCGTCAGCTGTATTGGTGAGCCCCTTTCCTCTCGGGGCCCTGTGTGGCTCATGCCGCTCTTCTTCCCGGAGTCTCATTTTGGTATTTGTGTAAGGTATAGCCGGAGCCTTGTTGCCGGCATTTCCATATTATTCTTTAGTTGTAGTTAGAGGCTCCGTAGACAGGTTGTGGGTAGTGTCGGGCATGGGAATTTTAAATAGAAATGTTGATGTTTGGCAATGATGTATAAAACTTGTAATACCTTTAATATGGCGAATGAAGTTTCTAATGAAAATGAAATGAAAATCGTTAATGATGTGTTTATATAATTTGATTAATGGAGTCCATCTCCAAATTATTCATGAGTTAGTTTGGGGTAGAATGAGATCTAACAGGCTTGCTCGGTCGGGTTTACTCGGTTGAGCGCCGGTCGCGCTCCTCGGATTTTGGGGCGTGACACTTTCAATATCACCCCATATGTGTCATGACCTCGTATCCACTAAGGAATGTTATGCATAAGCCCAAGCTCTCTGATCGATTGGCCAAATGGGTTTGTAGAGGTTAGCGGGTAAGATATTGACTACAAACCCTGAACCGCTATAAAGTCTCAAATTTTGGCAGACTTCGTGGCCGACTTTACGTCGGCCTTGATCCCAGAGGTCGAGAAAGAATTATTGCTCACCTTGAGGACTAGCTCGGCGGTTTGGACCTTATTCACGAATGGTGCTTCTAACACGAAAGGGTCCGTGTTGGGAATAGTATTAAAACTACATATGGGCAACATAATAAGAAAATCTATTAAAACTGTGAAATTGACTGACAACGAAGCCGAATGAGTCTATGATTGTAGGTCTAGAACTGGCTAGAAGCCTGGGGGCTAAGGTGATCGAAGTCAAGTGTGACTCCTTCCTAGTTGTTAACCAAGTCAACGGGACATTTGAAGTAAAAGTGGACCAGATGCGGCGATACTTGGATAATTTGCAAGTGCCACTGCATTATTTCAACGAATGGACACTACAACATGTACCCCGAGATCAAAATAACGAGGCCGATGCGTTGGCTAATCTATGATCATCAGTCGACTCTGATGAATTCAATTCCGGAGTGGTGGTGCAATTAATGAACTCGGTGATAGAGGAAGGTCATGCCGAGGTAAACTCAACAAGCTTGACTTAGGATTGGAGAAACAAATGCATAGACTACCTTCAAAAATGGAAATTGCCGCCAGATCCAAGAGAATCGAGGGCCCTACGAACTAAGGCTGCCAGGTTTAGCTTGGTTGGAGGAAAATTATACTGAAGATCATTTTGGTACCGTTAGCAAAGTGCTTGGGTCCCGGGGAGACCGACTACACAATAAAAGAAGTACGTGAGGGTACTTGTAGAAACCATTAGGGAGCGAAATTCTTGGTTCGAAAATTGGTCAGAGCGGTTATTACTAGAATGAGATGGAAAAGGATGCAAAAGACTTTGTTCAAAAGTGTAAAATGTCAGAGGCACGCACCAATGATCTACCAACCAGGGGAGATGCTTCATCAGGTCCTTTCCCCTTGGCCGTTCATGAAATGCGGAATGGACATCGCCAGTTCCTTGTCGTGGGCACCCGGCAAAGCCCAATACATCTTACTTATGACCGATTACTTCTCCAAGTGGGTCGAAGCACAAGCGTTCAAGAAATTTAGGGAAAAGGAGATCATTGACTTCATCTAGGATCATATAATATGCTAGTTTAGGGTATTGGCCGAGATATGTGTGATAATGGGAGACAGTTCATCGGCGGCAAGATTAATAAGTTTTTTGAAGGTCACAAAATCAAAAAGATTTTATCGACACCCTACCACTCAAGTGGGAACGGTCAAGCGGAGTTAACAAACAAAACTATACTGCAGAACCTGAAAAAGAGATTGACTAACTCAAAATGAAAATGGAAAGAAATTTTACCCGAGGTCCTATGGGCATATCGAACAACTTCGAAGTCGAGTACCGATGAAACACTGTTCTCTCTAGTCTACGACGCAGAAGCTTTGACACCGGTAGAGGTTAGAGAATTGAGCCTAAGGTTACCGTAGAGGTTGGAGAACTGAGCCTAAGGTTCTAATATGCTGCAGGCGTCAAACATCGAGGCCATGGCCACGAGCTTAAATTTAGCAAACGAAAGGCGAGAAGTTTCCCTGGTCCGGTTAGCAGCCCAAAAACAACAAATGGGGGAGATACTACAATTGAAGGGAAAAACTTCGACACTTCCAAGTCGGGAACTTGGTACTGAGGAAAGTTTCACTGCATACCAAGAACTCGAATGATGAGAAATTAGGCCCGAACTTGGAAGGACGGCACAGAGTCACCTTACCCAAAAATTGGAATATGGCACACTTAAAGCGGTACTACTACTAAGGTATGAACACAATCTTCTTTGTGGTTTTGTTATGCTTTGAACTAACCCGTGCAGGTACATAGTGTTGACGGCCAATTTTGACCCTCCCTTTTAAATTAATTTACTTATACTTAATAATTTACAATAAATATTTTAAAAGTATTTTTCTATCAATAAATACCTATATTTGTAAATTAATTAAGTATTGATTTTGAAATTAATAACCTAGAATTAGTATTATGTAATTACAAATATATCTATTATTTTAATACTATTAAAATATATTTTCAGAAAAAACACCATAGAGGTTTTAAATTAATTTACAAATTACTTCTCAAATTTTGATTAATTAGATTACTATGTTGGTAATTCAAAACTAGTGTTATAATTTAGAGAATAAAGCATTTTGTAAATACATAATTACAATAATATATAGTGTATTTGATAATTTTAAGTTTACTATATTTTATTGGAAATTTATTAAGTTTAATACAATTAATTTTAAAGAGGTAAAAAACTAAAAGGCTACAATTGCAATTTCTAAATTAGATTCAAAGTGGATATTCATTGAATCAATTCCAACCCAATACACTAGCCAAGCCAAATCTGACCCCAATCATAAGACCCTCTATTCCACTTTTGGGATCCGCCCTAACCCCTGAGAACCAATAGAATTCGCCACGTAAGCTCTCCAATCTCCCTCACACAAGAAACACACATACATATGAGCCGTTAGTCCATTTGTTCGACGACTTATATTTAATCTCTTTTTTTTAATTTTTAAACATCCACCCAGAGATCTCATCTCAACCGTTAAAATCCTATAATTCGACGGCCACCGAAATTCCTTTTAAAAAATCTTAAATGCCCAAATTATCAAGGTCGTTGATCATCAGATCCAACGGCTCAGATCTTCTCCTCCCACTTTAAACCAGAGACCGTCTAGTCTCATTCCCTAACCCTAAAATCATTTTCCCCTGCCCATCCACCTCTCTTTCTCCTTCCTCTCTCTTTTCTCTCAACTTCACAGCCCAAATCAATCACCAGACATTGCACAAATTCGTGTCATGAACTTATCCAGAGAATCATCTACTTTGCCTTCTATATCCGCGATTCTCGTTGACTCTTTCCCATCTCATCATCAGAAATTTAAAGCCCCCAAATCTGAACCCTAACCCCAAAGATGAAACCTCAAATCTCCATTAATCTTTCAATCCATGGTATGCATGGTTATCCATTTTGCTCTTGTACTTCAGATCTTGTTGCTCTTTCCATTTTCACTATTTGATTTCAAAATCCTTAATCGAAGAGTCACAGACCAAAATGTGAAACTTCAACTCGTCTGACTTCTTCCTTCGTTCTTTCAAATCAAAGCAAGCATGAGACGCTAGCTGGCTTCATCATCGATATTCGATATCCAGAGGTCAAATGCGATGACCTCTAGGTATTAGGATTCTGACCGATGGTCTCTCATGCTTCAATGGTCGGTCTCTTACTTTCCCTTCTTAGGTAAATAAAATCGCTACTGATTTCCCTTTGTTTCTCAAAGATTTTCACTCGATTGTGCTTGCATCACCATTCCTTCATCACTCTCCAATATCAATTTGAATCTGGAACCCTAATGCTTCCCGGCCACTATAAATAGGGGCTTTTAATGTTCTCACGTAACTTACCTAAACAATACCAAACACACAGAGAAGATACAACAAAAGATATTATGAAATCACTTAACAAATATCAATTTTGGTCTTAGGTAGTAAAAATCAAGCTAGGGTTCTAACTTGCTTCTAATTTTCTTTCTGATTCTAAGTATCACACTGGTTGGGGTGAGTTCTTAATTCTATACGGCTAGGAAAGAGTATTTTGTTTGGTTTGCTGCTCAAGAGGAGGTCAGTACACCTCCAGCCTTTCTCTTTTAATTGTTTCGTTCGAAAATCATGAACACGCTACTGTTTTCCTGTTAACTGCTTCTTTTATAATGTTGGTTATTAGTTTGTAATTGCCTATTTTGGTTTACCATGGCTTGTTGATGATCTGTGATGAGCTGTTGTATTTACTTATTATTGATTGAATAGGTTGTAAGACCTTAATGACTTCAATCTCTGTATTGAACAGCCTATGTGATTAAGATGCTTAACCTGCATTAATGATTTTCTCATATCTACCTAGACTCCAGACTTTCCTTTAATGTTCTGTTATAATCCTCATACTTGTCATGCTGTATTGTTTTGAGTTATGTCATTCTATACTTGGGCTTGCTGTTAGATGATTCTAGTTAGAACATACATGAAAGTACATAGTGTGACCCTGCAAAATGCTTTCCTTTCTTTACATTTATAATTGTTAATCCTTAAGTGTTGTTTGAGTCCTCGCAACGAATGCTTTACATCCGTGTCTAACTGTTAATTGTAAACAATTCTACTAGGATGAACTTTCTGTGAGCATCAGTGATATTTTGTTATGATCAGCCTACGTCTTATGAGTTAGATTGTGTATGTTACAGAATACTAACTTTTTCTGTAACTTGAATACAACTCCACCATGCCTATTTATCAACCTTAGTCTGTACAATTGAGTTAAGTCTGCTTAGTATGATGTTCCCATGTTCCTAAACCCTTAATGGTACTGACAATCTGATTTTATGATGTTTGAGAGTATCTTGTGAGGTCATAACTTTGATTGAAGTCTCTATATGTGTGGAAGTTTGGCATGAATTTTTGTTTATCCCTCACGACTTCATCCTTTTGAACCCTGTTTTGAAACTGTACCCAGCCCTCCCTTTCCCTATTAATCTGGTATTGGAGAAACCTTTTATTGTTACTGATTAAGTACAATAACATGCATATGTCATTGTCTGTATCTTTATTGAGGATTTCAAAGGATTCAAGTAGTGTATTAAACTATGTGTATGCTCATGATAACATCTGGTGTTAAACTATTCTGTGATCAATCCCTTAGGACAATAGCATCTGCTGTTGCAGCTCTAAACCATGTGCTTTATCTGTCTATAAGTTGTATGACTCCAGTTGTTTGGTTCCTTTAGCAACAATAGATAAATGTTATTGTCCCCATATGTGCTTAGAAACTTTACTTTTAAAGTCGTTCAATATGTGTTTCACTTAAATACTGCAAGTATAGTCATGAAGAACAAACTATTTATATGTCTTTCCTAGGTTATTCTGTTAAGAAAGGGTATGCTTCTGTGATAGAAAATGTCATAGTAGTTAGTTTGCATTGAAAGATCCTCATTGGCATTCAAACCTATAAGGAAAAATGAGTTGTTAGTGGTTAAGAGTATTTGGGAGTAGATTTTGACTCTAGGTTGGGTTGCTCTCCCCGGCACAAGCATTGCCCTGGGCCTTGAAACCCTTAAGAACTTTGAAGTGTTGGGGGATTCAAAGGAGGCATCGACCTTGAGTAGAATTCTCTCCTTAGTCCTTAATTCATTGACACGTATTACTCTCTTTGGGTTTGGTGTTTAATGAGAACGAAAGGCGTTCAATGTGGATCATTTACTATACATAACCTCCACATTAGCATAACTTTCTTAGTACTTAAATATTGTCAGTGATCTTCTCCTTTATTCTTTGTTTGCAAATTTTATATATGAGCATGTGTATAGTACTGTTTTCTCTAATGACCTTCTCTCTTCCTTTTGGACATGTACTATAATTTGGGCCCGCCGAGTTCTTTAAGAACTCAGGCCCAAGTTCAGCCCTGCTATGTCTCACAAGGTTCAGAGTCAGTTGTCGCTCGTCCCTGTTACTGCTGGGCCTGCCTCTTTGAGGCCCAAACACCAGAGTCATTTCTTTTCCTTTGCTTCTTCATTTACTGCTTTCGTTATTCTACAGTTGCACCATGTCGTTATTCTTCACTGTGTTTCTATTGTTTTATCTCACATGTACATGACACACACCAGAGTCATTTCTTTTCCTTCGCTTTTTATTTACTGCTTTCGTTATTCTACAGTTGCACCATGTCGTTATTCTTCACTGTGTTTCTATTATTTTATCTCACATGTATATGACACATATATATTGTATTGAATGCTTTACTTTATCTTTTAATTCATAAAATGACTTAGGCAAGCCTTAAAGAACCTGGGATTAAAAGAAGCATTAGTTTTAGTTAGTAATTAATTCTACATCCTCTAGTTATGAGATGTTATTAATTCATTATGCCTTGCTAACCTTTTCTTACAGATTTTGAAGCCCAAAGGTTTAACAAAGGCGGCAGTCTCTCATTTCAAAAGGAAAACCAGAACTGAATCACGATTTTAACATTTCTAAAACGGGAATCGACTCCACTCTAAAAAAACAAAGACTTTCGAATAGTTTCCTTCAAGCTTATTATTTAAAAATCAAGGTATATCTTAGGTTCATTTTCACGTTATTAGACTAATATGAACTTCCATGATTTAGGAAACAAAGTGCTTTAACTTAGCTTCTCTTTTACACATCTTTTATACAAATATCTTGTCTTTCAAAGCTCTTTTCAAGCATATATATACTAACATTATTTTTCGAAGTATCTTTTTTTAATCCATCCTCTCTAAACTACACTCCTTCTTTATAGGTATTATGCCCTAATATATGGTAAGCTACACTCTTTTGAATACTAGCTAAGGCATAGTACAAACAATTAGTCCTAAATCTATTCTAATAGCATCTTTGGCCAAGCTTCTAAAATCAGCTTATTTTAAAAAGTGATTTTTAAAAAAAATTCTTTTTGTGTGAAACAATTTGTGTTTGGCTAGCCTGTTTGGCCAAGCTTCTCTAATCTTAGAAGCACCTTTTTTCGAAAAATGTGAATTATTTTCAAAGTTGAAGTATTTGGCCAAGCTTCTAGAAGAAAAAAAAAAGTGCTTATGAAGAGAAGCAGAATCAGTTCTGGAGAAGCAGAAAAAGTAGCTTCTCTCCAAAAGCACTTTTGAGAAAAAAAATACTTAGAAGCAGTTTTTAAAATCTTGACCAAATACTAATTGTTGCTTAAAAGTACTTTTAAAATTAATTAACCAAATACAAACTGCTTCTTACCAAAAGTACTTTTAAGAAAAAATACTTCTCAAAATAAGATAATTTTTGCAGCTCGGCCAAACGGCTATAAGTCCTATGGAGCTACCTCGGGTAGATTTTAAGGGGTGCCTAATACCTTCCTCTTAGAAGAACAAGAACCCTTACCCATAATCTCACCAGTTAGCAAACTAACAAAGAATATGACCTTTAGTAATTAAATAGGTACCCTAGTATATCTTTAAATATTAGGTGGTGATTCTCTTTCATCAACAACAGAGAAATCACAAGTTGATCTTGTTTTGACTAGTGCAAAATAGAGTGCAACACCTAGTTGGAGTCAATTCTAAGGATTCGGTTTGAAAGCACGTTTTGCACTCTTTTTTTCTTGGACCGATTTTTTCCCAAAGAGGGCTTTACGACAAGGTTTTTAATGAGGCAATAGTAAACGTGCTACCCTAGTTGTGAAACCCAGTCTAAGACTGGGGACTGCGGATTGTTCGTATCAGATCAATAGTATTCGAGCCCTCGAAATTCTGTCTCGAATACTAGGGGCCATCACACCCTAAGTCAAGAATTAAAGTCATAAGTTCAAAAATTTAGAAGGCATTCTTATTCAATATTTAAAGCCAAGGCTTGAATATTAGGATTAATTATAAGGGTCAAATAGTCAAATGAACTGTGCCTACATAGCTCATTCTCGCCACGGTAGATAGCTTTTGTACCGTTGATTATTTGCATGACATTCAAAGTAATAAAAGAAATTTGGCTTCTATGTTTCATTGGTTCACATTTGCATAAGCAATATTATCGTTAAAGTTACTTAGAACGAATGTTGGGTTCAAAACCCTTAAGCCTACGGGCCTCCCCGAACCGGGGACTGCTACCAGACGATAAGATCAGAAAATCCGGGCTACTAAATCCCGGAGGCACTGAGCCTACTAGGCAGGGCCAAACACGAAGGGCCACGGCCAACTTGAACGGCTCGGAGATGTCTGAGTCCGTACTTAAAAAGTAAGGTCCTTACATATTTTTAATACACAAAAAAGACTACTTCAGACCTGGTCAAGTTACTAGGTATCGAATTACGGCCATGAAAAGAGCCATATTCAGCAAAGAATAATTGTGTCCCGTTAAAACGTTCAAAATTTTTTAACGAAGACGTTGTTTTTTATCAGGTCCACCGAAGTCAAAGCGATTCGGAGTTATTACTTAATCCAGACCTCATCCGGGCTTTGGGGGAACGAACAATTTAAGTGATGTCGAATTCTACGCTAAGGCATCGACGGCATATTATATGTCTTAAACATAAGAAAAGTAAAAGACATAGTGCATAGCTGAAGAAATATTTTTTATATACATATATACCAAAAGGTATTTACAAAAGGCACTGTGAAACAGCCCCAAAATACAAAACAGCTACAAGAAAAAATGAAAAATAAACTAAGGCATTTCCCGCCTAGTCTTCATCGGAGCCCGACTCGCTTTGTCCTCGGCTTCAAGCCTCTTCATCTCTTCAATCTCGGCTGCTAGGTCAATCCCCCGCTCATGGATTTCCTTAAGGGTCTCTCTCCGAGACAGCCACTTCACATACTCGGCCTTCATTATTACACGGGCCTCGGCTACCTCCAAATCGTTCTTGTACTGGGCCAACATGTCTTGAACTTCGGAGGCCTCGTTCGAAGCTGCCTCCAATTTGAACTACAGCGCGATGAATTCTTGGCCGAGAGAATCTCGTTTAACGATCGAGTTGAATTCTGTCCGGAGCTCCTCATTTAGTCGAGACCATTTGTCGGCATTTTCCCTCATCACTCAGAGTTGTACTTTGCTCAATGCCAAATCCTCTTTGGTGGCATCCCTCTCCGAGGCCAGGAGATCCATTTTGCTCCTTAACTCCTCGGCTGAGGCTTTGACCTCGTACATCTAGGCCTTAAGCTAGTCGATCAGGTCTATCTTCTCTTGGGCCTGTGGAGTTACGGCGTTAGCATATGCGCTTAACCTCTCATTATTAATATCAAACACTCTTACCTTTTCAACCAGTAGGGCGTGTTCCCATTTCACCTTCGAGGCCTCTTTTTGAACTTTTTCCAGCTCGGCTTGAAGGACAGAGTGGTCCCTGAGGACTTCATCTTTTTGCTCACAAAGAGCTTTGTACATGTTTTTTTAACCTGCTCCTTGAGCTCGAATTCTAGGTGACTCGCCTCCTTCGAGACTGGTGGAAGCTCTCATGATAAAGCACCGATGCCTGAAGCATAAAAAAGGCAAAATCATTAAAATCCGCTATGGCAAAATAAACTCTTTAAAGAAATAAGGAGAAGAAAATATACCCTGTCAGCACCTGCTGTACCTCGTTGAAGAGGCTCGGCGCGTCCACCTTGTTTATCTTTACTTGGACCTCTTCGGTTACCAAGGAACGAAGATAGTTGACCATACCGACCGGCCGGGATAACATCCTGGTATCCGCTGGTACTGTAAACATGGTTGTCTTCTTCCGGTCAGGGTTCACACTCGGGGCGGGGAACTGCTTCACAAACTTTGGGCTCGAACTTAAACCACCTGACCCCGGCGGTACATCCCTTTACGGGATCTCCAAGTGGCCAAAACTGGAGTAGTCTTCCAGCACGCCGACGTCTATGCCTTAAAAACAAATTAAGGGCTTCATCTGTGGCCCGTGATGCCTCGGTCGGCTTTTGAGTAACGGCCCGAGCCTCATCGAAAAGAGGCTACGTGTGAGACGATGACTCCGGGACGTCAATGACATCGGCGGCCTCTCTCAGAACCGGAGTAGCTCCTCAAAGGGCAGTGGCCACTGGTTCTTCCTAGGGCTCCCAAGCTAAAGAGGGTTCAGCTTTACGGTCATCCCCCTCCGGTGCTGCCAGCTCTTAGGCAGCGTCGGCCGGCTCGTGGGCGACAAACTCCATGTCATCATACTCGGGGTAGTCCCTGAGTCGATAGAGAAAATCAGGGTCCGGGGCCCTTCCACAAGTACTTTTCTTGGTACTATTTCTGACCCTGACCACGATCGGAGGTCTTGGGCAAATGTGCAAAAAAGGGACTTAGTCAAAATGATGATAAAATAAAGATGACTTAGAGGAAAATTCAACCAGGAGAAAAAGGACACTCACCATGGGAACGAGCTTCCCATTTGCCTCTGAAAAGTTTGCGCCACTCGTGTTCGAAGTATGTTAGTTGCTTGCAGATGCCCTCGACCCACTCCTTAAAGCAAGGAACTGCATTGGGGACTCGTGTGACAGCTGCATATCAAAAAAAGTGAGCATTGAGAAAAGAGAGATAGATTCAAATGAATAGTAAATTAAAAGGAAACGGACTTACGTTTTGGGTTCCACTTCTCAGGGAACGGTAGGAACTCGGAGGGAATGAGGTCTTCGATCTTTATCCGAACAAACCTCCCTGCCAACCTCGGTCCCTGTCCTCATCGATACTTGAGAAGGGAGCCTTCTTTGCCCGTCGGGCAAGCTTGATCAGCCCCTCTCGGAAGATTCGGGGGCTATAGACACCGAGCAGATGGTCGATCGTAAACCGGGGCTCCTCTATGTTGTTGGTAAGGTGACAGAAGAGGGTCACGATCCTCCAAAAGTAGGGCTGCTTATCGGGCGGATTGGGCGGTTATTTACTCTAAACTGTTTGGCTTATCGGTTATCGACTTTTAAATGTATTAATCCGCTAGCCACCCAATAAGATATCGGGCGGATTGGTATCGGTTTAGCTCTTATCGGGCGGTTAACGGGCGGTTTATCGATCTAATCCAGTCTAAGAATGATGTAGTGTGTCATGTGTTGTAGAGTGAAAAAAGCAGAACACATTGCATAGAGAGTGGCAACCATGATAAGGTTACTGTAAGACGTAGGACAAGGACATATATAGGTACAATTATATCCTTTAAGGAGGTCTGATGGTGTATGACTTTTTATGAAGTACTAATTACTAAACGTTTCCTTCTATTTAGTGGAATAGGTGTATTACGGAGAATGTTTGAATAGTTCAAGCAAGGTGACACGACTGTTCTAAGGTTAAAGTGTACATCTGTCAACTGTCATGAGAGGCGCTAAGCTTAGTATCACATGAGTTTATGAGAAGATGAGTTGAGTGTCAAAGATATGACAGGATGACCGAGTGACAATAAGTTACCGTAAAGCTCTAAGACTATGTCTTTTTGGCTTTAATCCAAGTGGGAACTCTATCATTGATAACTAGATCACATGAGCATCTGTTGTTACGGTCCCTAGACTAGGGTTAGAGATAGAGTACTGAAAGTGGAAGGGTTTTTGATATATATATTCTTAACGGGTTAACGGATTATCCGTTAAGAAAATTGAATAATTCGCCCCCAAACCGATAAGCCGTTAATAAAAAAATTCAATCTGTTCCCCGTCCGTTAAACCATTAACCCGATACCAATGAGCCATTAAGCTTCGGTTTCGGTTCGGTTTTCGATTTCGGTTCGGTTTTGAACACCCCTATCCAAAAGGACGGGTAAATCTGCCTGAGGCAAACCTCGTCCTCTTACAGAAGTCAAGGACCACCGTGTCCATCGGACCGAGCGTGAAGGGATAAGTATAAATGCTTAAGTATCCCTCCATATACGTCACTGTGTCATCATCAGGACCGGGAACAACCAGTCCTTTCCCTCCCATTTGCAATCCTCGCGAAATCGCTTGGAGCATTTCCTCGGTAATGGAGCAGATATACCTCCACGCCTCCTCGCCTCGATCGCTTTGTTGCTTTTTCGACCTTAAAGTCATTATCTATGGAGCAGCCTCCGGGAATAAACTCTTTGAGAGGAAGTTCCAGGACCGCTACCGGAAGAGTCGCGTCGGTGTTTGCGGCCAAGGTAGAGTTTTGAGGCACTGATTTTGAGGTTTTCTCCATCTCGACCTGAGAATATGAAGGTTTGAAAGTTGGTATGAAGTTTTGAAGGTTGATATCAAGATTTGAGATCTGGGACAAAGATTTGAAGATAAAATATGAAGATTTGAAGATTAAAGATGAAGAAATAAATATGTGGAGAACAATTTGTGAAGATTTGAAGAGTGATGAACAAGTAAAAAATTTGAGGGTAACTCAAGAAGATTCAAAATCATAAAGTAAAAAAGTGAAAAAAGGAAACCGGAGCTTTTATAGGAAAGAAGTAATAAATGTGTGACGTTTCGCACTCGAAGCCTATCGAGATGGTCAATCGGCAGCTGACACGTGTCCGAAGTAAAAATGACACGACTGACGGGACGTTTTGGCAACTTGTCAACTCGTTTGTGGCATACGAAGAAAGGAACCGGGGTCAATTAATCACTTCTCGTCGTTTCTATAAATCTACTCTCCGAAAAGTGAGGAGACTATCTATGTACGGGTAAAATCGGGGATAAAGTTACCCTGATTTTTCGATGAAGAAATAGGAGATGATATGGTTCATTGCAGGCTCGGGTACAACCGAGGGTTCCCCAGACCAAAGCTCGGGATGAATGACGCACCGAGATACGGACATGGCCGAACATGAAAGGAATCGAGCTTGGGAAAAACGAATAGTCGAGGCTAAAGGAAATATGGTAAGAAAGGACAAACGAGGGGCCGAAATATCCGTCCTCAACCGGATATTACGGCACAAATCTCGGTCGATGTCGGCTGTGTATCGTGATTTACTAGAAGAGAAAGATTTTTACCTTATTTAGACTTGTACTAGGATTGAAACTCTCCTACTATATAAAGGGGACAACCTGTTTATTTTTCACTCATTGTTGGCACGCATACCAAATCAATTTTGGTTCTCTAGTTACTGTTCAAAGTGTTCGTCAGTTGCTTATGTATTTAGTTGCAACCGAGCCTGGGGGCTTGATCGGAACCAACTTTCAGTGTTCATCATAAAACCAGGCTTAATCATCCATCGCGTTTGGTTTGATTTTTTTTGTTTTCCTTTAATTCAATTACTTGTTGTTCTTAGATCATTCGTGTTAAATTAAATCACATATCCTTTAAACCACGTATTAATCATCCATTAGTGTTGTGATAAAAGAAGCTTGCAAGTTACCTCTAGTTGGTACTTAGGCAAAATAAGGAATCAGGGAAGGATTAGTAAATTGAACTCAAAGATAACTAAAATAAGGTCATACTACTCGGTCATGTAGATTACCAAAAATAGCAGCAGCAGCATCATAATAATAATAATAATAATAATAATAATAATAATACAGAAGAATAAATTACCACGTTATAGATTTATCAATTAAATTCGCAGGAGTAAAAGACATCCTGATAGCTTTCGGAATCCAATATTTTGCTACGCAGCCTTATTTTATTTCCAACTAAATACATGTATTAGTAGGTAGGCCAATCCTATAGTAAGTGAAAAAGGGAAAATGATTACAAGCCTATATTAATACGTTCTAAATTCTTTCTCCACTATAGTGTCAAATTGGAAAAGGATAAAGAAAGAGAAAAAGGTTAACTGTGAAACTAAGAAACCTCATGTAGATGAGTAACCAGGACGATGGTAAAGCATCTACACTTCCAACATAAGGGTTGAGAGTTCAAGTAACGGTACAATACGTGAGAAATAACTTTTTATTCGATGGAGAACAATAAAAACCTTTCACCAATAAGAACCATTGTATAAAGAAAAACAAAGAAAACGACAAAGCAAAAATCTAGAAATCTATGTCTAAAGGAAGAAGACGAAAATTAGAAACTTCCCCTTTTGGCAGGTCTAGAGCCGTTTTGACACACATGACATCGGAGTATAATCAGAGGCGGACCCAGGATTTGAACCTTATGAGTTCGGAATTATAAGCCTAAGTTACTGGGTTCCAAATTAAAAATTTATACATATTCAACGAATTTTTTAGGACTAATATAGGATTTGAACAAAAGTTACTGGGTTCAGTCGAACCCGCATCCCATACTCTGCTTCTTTTGGGCGTCGTTATCATATGAGCAGATGGATCTGTTAGAAAGAATTACCGATCGTCGGGAAGAGAAGGGGAATGAATCTTTTGTTTGAGGGAATAAGCCCTCTTGTCGCGTCCGGAGTTGTAGATAGTAGGCGGAATCGCCTTTCGAGTTGTTAGAAAAAAGTTGTTAAGGTGAAAGAGCTCTATTTTTTGACTTTTAATAAGAATAATTATCCGACCAAGGGCTAACCCACGCACATATAAGGAAGAAGCTATCGCAATATCCTTCACACAAATGATATTTATCTTTCCCATGACTATTTAGTGTGTCTCAACAACGTGTGGGAGAGAAGGAGGAGGGCTCTTTACCGGTATCATAGCGGGGAGAATGAAAGTATTAGTGGGAAGATCTTTTGTTCTATCGGCCGCCCCGAGTATAATATGATGCCATCTCGAAGAGTTGAACGCTAAAAGACAATAGGTAGGAGAAGGAATGTAGTTTAAATCTTGCAGTGTAATCCAATACAACAATATTGAAGCAATATTGAAGGTGGATGTTTCTGCTTTATCTTTTACAGAAGACTCTGACCCAAAATTGGCCTTCTGAAAGCATTGCACAGTTGCCCATATCCGCTGTAATCATATCCAAATTAGTAGGGTTCTGCGTCCACTTCCCTAAGTTTACATGTCTGAAGCTAATTCACCTAGCTAATGTCTTTCGAATGAATGTCTATAGTTGGATTCAAGATCTTAACCATTTGAAAGCAGCATCAAAAGATAATCTGAAAATTCCGCTTTTAATTTCAGTGGTCATTCAACTATGTATTTTTTTATATATAATTTCCCATAGATTGGGAGTGTTGTATTACTTCAAAAGATAGTTGTCAATATTACAACACAAGGGTAAAGATTACCCTTTCAAAAAAGGTAGCAAGGTTATAATAAAATCAGATTCACATGCCACAAACAAAAAATCCTAGCTTACAAAAAAATTGGCCTTGTCATACTTAATTCTAATGCTTGGAATTTGGCTTTTGTCCAAGTGAAATGGGCCTTTGGCTACTTTAGGAAGTTGCTGCCCAGAAAAGAAGAAAGCTCCACTTTGAGCTTTTGATGCCATTTTTGCCAAGTTGTCCGCTAGTTGGTTAGCTTCTCTATAACAATGGAGAATGTCTATATTAGACGTGCGCCTCAATTGTGCCATTTTTTCCGTGATCGTAGCCATTTTGTAGTTGCTCTCTGTCTCCCCCTTAGCAAATCAGCAAGCATTAGGGAGTCCTACTCTAGAGTAAAATCTATATAGCCATTCTCAATACACCAGGTAATGCCAAAATGTGTTGCATATGCCTCCGCTGTATTATGGTTGTTGCATCTATAAGGGACCGAGAACGCCATAATAATTTCACCATTGTCTTTTCGTAAAACACCTCCAATCTAGCACTCCCATCTATCTTGTTGAAGCTTCCATCCGTGTTAAGCTTGAGTCTTCCTGACGATAGTTTTTGCCATTGCACTACCATGAGACTTTGTTTGGGGTGTAACCTTACCACTGTGTCGCATAGCCTGTTCCAAGGCATTTGAAGGTCACACTTTGGATATGCTTTGTGGAGAGCAGCTTTCACATTCCAACTTATTTGTTGCGCAGTTTATAAAAGTTGAATTTTTTTTGTTCACCATACCTGTAGGCACAATATTCTTTCCAAAGTACCCAACATATAATGATAGGGGTAATATTTAATACCTGTTTATGTACAGCATTTACAGAACTAGTATTCCACCAACTATTTAAGATATTTCTAATAGGGTGGGGGTGATAGCTAATGCCAAGTTGAGAGCCAAACAGTTTCCAAACATAACTGGCCGCCTGTCCTACAAAAATATGGTGCATATTTTCATAGATAGGGTTCTCACAGCAGTTACACCTAGAAACAATTTGTCTCCCAAACCTAGAAATAACTTCATCGAAGGGGAGTTTTCCATTCTAGAACCTCTAAACCAGAAACAACATGTTAATAGGAACACTAGGATTCCATAACTTACCCATGAGGTGTTGTTTAGTTCTAGAGTTTCTTACCAGATGCCAAGCTGTGTTTTTGGAATATTTGTCATTCTCAATAAGATCCCAATAGATTTTATCTTCTTTATCTTGGCTTCCAATGTCAATGCTAAGGATATGATTGATCAGATGTTCAGGAAGAACAGCATTCAGCTTATTAACATCCCACCTGCCTTCAGTGATGAATTCATTGACCAAAGTTTTATGACTCTTTCTAGTGTTATTAACAAGACCCGCAAGGTGACCTTTTAAGGTCCAATTATCCTACCAGAAAAGCTACTAGAACCAGAATTAATATGCCAAATCATGTGTTTTTCAGCCGTGTTTCTTATCTTAAGGACATGTCTCCAGGTATGAGAGTTACCAGCAACCCATCAAGTGAGGTCTTATACAATATTTGCTCCTAACATATTTTGCCCAAAGAGATGATGTGGACCTAATCCTCCACCATCTCTTTATAGCCAACATATCACTAAATATCTTCCAACCTACGCACACCAATGCCACCTTCATCAGTAGGCACAGAAAGGTTGTTCCAGGAGCTCCAGTGGTACCTCTTATGCTCACTCGAAGTACCCCAAAAGAAATTAGCAAAATATTTTTCAATTAATTTAAAAGTGGTTTTGGGGGGGGGGGGGACATAGCAGATAAAGTGTAAAAAGGGAGCGATTGAAGGACACTTTTAATCAACACAGACTTACCACCATAAGACAAGAGCTTGCCCTGCCAACCATTGAGCCTTTTCACAATTTTACTAATTAAAGTGTCAAAATATTCAGCCTTTTTCCTACCCACGTAAAGTGGGCAGCCAAGGTAAGTGAGAGGAAAGTTTTTATCCATAAAGCGAGAACACTTCCTAATTCTATTAATCCTGTTAGCAGCATTCTTAGGTGCAGTGAAGAAAAAATTCTTGTCTCTATTAACCAGTTGACCAGAGCTTTCCTCATAGTTACTAATTCGCTTCAAAACAAGTTTAATATATTTAGAGTTACCGCTACTGAAAATGACAATATCATCTGCATAAGCTAAGTGATTAACTTTAGGGACCTTATCATGCATAGAGAAAGGAATAAAGTCAGCGTGATTGTACAAGTTATTAAGGGATCTGGAAAGAACTTCAGCAGCTATAATAAACAAGGAAGGGGAGAGGGGATCACCTTGTTTAAGGCCTTGAGATAAGGAGAAAAAACCATGCCTAGACCCATAAATAATGATCGAATATCACACATTTGAAATCAAGTTATGAACCATGTCTGTCCAATGATTAGAGAACCCAAATTTCCTTAACACAGAGAGTACAAAGGGCCAAGACATTCTATCATAGACTTTAGCCATATCTAGCTTAGTGACAACATTCTCACCCTTGTTCTTATCGGAAATTTTGTGAATAATTTCTTCAGCTAATAACATATTTTCATAGATTAGCATATCCTTCACAAAGCCACTTTGATTAGGAGAAACTAATTTATTCAATAAAAGGTTAAGCCTTAAAGAGAGGATTTTTGAAATGATTTTGTTAGAGAAGTTAGACAAACTAATTGGTCTAAAATCTGTAAACTAGAAGGACAGTCAATTTTGGGAACCAAAACTAAGCAAGTATGAGAGAAGAATTTAGTCAGACCTTTTCCTTTGAAGACCTCTATCACAAAAGCAACAACATCTTTTCTGATAATTTTCCAGCAGCTGTGATAGAATGCTTCATTGTATCCATCTGGACCGGCAGTGCTATTAGGACTAAGGCTCATAACAGCATTTTTGATTTCCTCTTAATCAGGCATCTGGTTGAGATTAGTGTTATCCTGCTCCGTGATGCATATTGGGATACATTCCAAAATAGAAGGATTGAAATTTTGCTTAGGAAGATTGAATTATGCCTTGAAGTGTCTGACTGTTGCTTTAGAAATTCTCTCATCCCCCATAATCCAATTACCCTTGTGATTTTTGATTCTGTTTACCCGTTGCTTCCTTCTTTTTTCCCTGATCATGCAGTGAAAATACCTGGTATTCCTGTCACCATCTTCAAACCATTTTATTCTCGACTTCTATTTAAGGAGGGATTCTTGAATGCTAAGCCATCTAATATATTCCTCATGGGCCCTATTTACTTCTTCTCTGCTCAGTTCAGTATTATCCTCAATGTCCTTATCCTCTAGAAATTGTAGTTTCTCTTCCCAGTTGTTAACAGCATCATGAATGTCCCCGATGTCTTCCCTGGACCATTGTCTTCCCAGGACCATTGGTTTGGGGGGGGGGGGGGGACATAGCAGATAAAGTGTAAAAAGGGAGCGATTGAAGGACACTTTTAATCAACACAGACTTACCACCATAAGACAAGAGCTTGCCCTGCCAACCATTGAGCCTTTTCACAATTTTACTAATTAAAGTGTCAAAATATTCAGCCTTTTTCCTACCCACGTAAAGTGGGCAGCCAAGGTAAGTGAGAGGAAAGTTTTTATCCATAAAGCGAGAACACTTCCTAATTCTATTAATCCTGTTAGCAGCATTCTTAGGTGCAGTGAAGAAAAAATTCTTGTCTCTATTAACCAGTTGACCAGAGCTTTCCTCATAGTTACTAATTCGCTTCAAAACAAGTTTAATATATTTAGAGTTACCGCTACTGAAAATGACAATATCATCTGCATAAGCTAAGTGATTAACTTTAGGGACCTTATCATGCATAGAGAAAGGAATAAAGTCAGCGTGATTGTACAAGTTATTAAGGGATCTGGAAAGAACTTCAGCAGCTATAATAAACAAGGAAGGGGAGAGGGGATCACCTTGTTTAAGGCCTTGAGATGAGGAGAAAAAACCATGCCTAGACCCATAAATAATGATCGAATATCACACATTTGAAATCAAGTTATGAACCATGTCTGTCCAATGATTAGAGAACCCAAATTTCCTTAACACAGAGAGTACAAAGGGCCAAGACATTCTATCATAGACTTTAGCCATATCTAGCTTAGTGACAACATTCTCACCCTTGTTCTTATCGGAAATTTTGTGAATAATTTCTTCAGCTAATAACATATTTTCATAGATTAGCATATCCTTCACAAAGCCACTTTGATTAGGAGAAACTAATTTATTCAATAAAAGGTTAAGCCTTAAAGAGAGGATTTTTGAAATGATTTTGTTAGAGAAGTTAGACAAACTAATTGGTCTAAAATCTGTAAACTAGAAGGACAGTCAATTTTGGGAACCAAAACTAAGCAAGTATGAGAGAAGAATTTAGTCAGACCTTTTCCTTTGAAGACCTCTATCACAAAAGCAACAACATCTTTTCTGATAATTTTCCAGCAGCTGTGATAGAATGCTTCATTGTATCCATCTGGACCGGCAGTGCTATTAGGACTAAGGCTCATAACAGCATTTTTGATTTCCTCTTAATCAGGCATCTGGTTGAGATTAGTGTTATCCTGCTCCGTGATGCATATTGGGATACATTCCAAAATAGAAGGATTGAAATTTTGCTTAGGAAGATTGAATTATGCCTTGAAGTGTCTGACTGTTGCTTTAGAAATTCTCTCATCCCCCATAATCCAATTACCCTTGTGATTTTTGATTCTGTTTACCCGTTGCTTCCTTCTTTTTTCCCTGATCATGCAGTGAAAATACCTGGTATTCCTGTCACCATCTTCAAACCATTTTATTCTCGACTTCTATTTAAGGAGGGATTCTTGAATGCTAAGCCATCTAATATATTCCTCATGGGCCCTATTTACTTCTTCTCTGCTCAGTTCAGTATTATCCTCAATGTCCTTATCCTCTAGAAATTGTAGTTTCTCTTCCCAGTTGTTAACAGCATCATGAATGTCCCCGATGTCTTCCCTGGACCATTGAGTTAACCTTTTACTGAGAGTCTTCAATTTAGTTTGCAGGATCCACAAAGGATTACCCTTAACATTGACACTCCAACTATCCTCGACAATATTGAAAAAACAAGGCAGATTGGTCCAACAGTTGAGGAATCTGAAGTATCTTTATACAATTGTGATTAGAAGATAAATTCTTCATGAGAAGAGGTCTATGATCAGATCCGGTTCTTGCCATATGCCTAATAGAGCATCTCTAGAACAGAGTGTCCCACTTGTCATTCACAAAAACTCTATCCAATCTCTTCCAAATCCTCTTCCTTGGTCTCCTGTTGTTGCACCAAGTGAATTTTGGCCCAGAGTAACCAATATCTGTAACACCTCAATTGTCCATAAAATTCTAAAAATCGGTTCTTTTGTACATTCTATGAGGTTTACCCCCTAATTTTTTATTTAGATCAAGGATCACATTAAAATCACCCCCGATACACCAAGGATCATTCACGATAGCACTATCCTGTTGCAAAGAGGACCAAAGATCTCTTCTTTCTATAGAGTTGCACTAAGCATAAATCGCCGTAATGAGAATATCTTGATTGCAAGTGGCCTTCTCCAACTTGATAGTAACATGTTGATCGCTTTCTGAGAAGATCTGATTGTTGTTGAAAGAGTTCCAAAAACACCAAATTTGACCGTTACCATTTGAGTGGCAGTATTGAAATCCCAAAAATCTCCTGTGGCCGTCTACCTTCTCTTTCGAGATAAAAGGTTCGAAGATAGCCACGAACTGAGTGTTGTTGATGTCAATAAGTTTTTTAAGCCTGTGAATGGCTTTTTGGATCTCACTCCCCTTCTGTTCCAGAAGATTGCACTAATCATAAGAACAATTTGGGGTGTTATCCTTTTTTTGTTTCCTCTTTTGTGAAGGATAGTTTCTGTTTCTTTGACTTTTGCTACTTTTTCGTGTTTCACTTCTCCCTCTTCTACTAGAGTTTAGATTATCATCTCTTTGACTTTTCGAGACCTCATCTATGTCTTCATTCTCAGTATCACTGCCCCTTTTGTAGTTCATGTCGATTCTGTTGGTACTGCCTTCGTTAACCTCTTGCTCCCATTCTTTGCCATCCAAATCGACAACTAAGTTTATACCTGGTAAATTTCTTATTTCTGATGGAACAGTAGATGTATTTGAGTCACAGTGAACATGTTTGTTATTCTTTTCTGCCTTGCCTTCTTCCTTCTTGATAGTCTCTTTATCTTGTGAAGACCGTTTACCCTCATCTATTTGTATGTTAGTAGCCTTCTTCCTTTCTTGCCCTTCTATTGTACCAATTCCAGTAGAAGTATTCTGCTTCCCCTCATCCTGTACATCTAGAGCTTTTGGATTTTCATGAATTTGCATATTGTCCCTAATTTCTGCTAAAGATTGATCATTTTGTTTGCTTGTCGATATAGAGACAGTATTCTTCTTGCTGTTGTTCTGGGCATGTTTGAACTTGACTTCGCTTTTCTTTTTTGGCATCTTTTTGGCTTTCTTCTTTTTAGTTTTCTTCTTCATACTTTTCTCCTCCTTGTTTTTAATGATCTTATTATCGTCTAGTCCATCTTCCTATTGCTTTTTTTTCAATGTCGACACTATGTGAGTCTGCTTGAATTGTCTCCTCTTTGCCTTCACTGTTGTTTCCCGTCATTTTGTTCATAGATTGTGCATCCTCCTCATTTTTGGTAATCTTGTCACCTTCACCCTCCTCCTTCTCTTGAGCAGCCTTTTCCTTTTCTAGAGCCCTACAATTGACTATGTAGTGACCCAATTTCCGACAATGTTTACAATACTTCGGCACACCTTCAACTATGTATTTATTTCACAAAAAAATCACTATTCTATTTTTTTATCACTTAAAAGTCACTCAACTTCATCTTTCTCACTTAAAAGTCATTCTAGCTCAAAACCATAAAATATTCAACAAAAAAATTGACATGGCATTAAATGTAATTAAAAAACCTAAAATAATACCACCATCAGCTTAAATGACCATACTCAATTCGGTCTCATTTCCCCCTCAACTCTGCTTGACCCTAACCCAAATAGGTTAAGATAAAAAATTATGTTTCTCCATCTAATAAAATACACTATGTGGTTGCTCTTTGAATTAGTTCTTTTAATCTAATAATTAGGTTTTCTAAATTTCTTTTTGGATCTTGGTCGTACCAATGAAATATTATACCGTGCCTTTCTTTTGTCCAAACTATTAATGCTATAGGTTGCCTGCGATTGCAGTGTATATTAACAACTTTCCTCATGCACTTTAGTTGTGGGTATTGCTAACTAACAATATTTTTGTTTATTGATGTTGCTTAATAAGCAATATTTTGATATTACGGTAGTACTTTAACTTCATGAAAATTATAAAATGATCTGAAGAATGCAAAAACTAGTTCTATTCATATTTTTATGGACTTTTAGGGCATTGATGGCATTAAAGTATTGTAAAGAATTTTTCTAGCATAAAATGATTGTTCTTGTCTTCTCCTTTTGATGGTCTAATATTAATAACTCATTTGGGTAAGGTCAAATCGGGTTGAAGGGAAATAAGTCAAACTGGGTATGGTCATTTAAGTCGATGTGGCATTATTATTAGATTTTTTTAATAAATTTAATGCCAAGGAAAATTTTTTGTAGAATATTTCATAGGTTTTGAGCTAGAATGACTTTTAAGTGAGAAAGATGAAGTTGAGTGACTTTTAAGTGATAAAAAATAGAATAGTAACTTTTGTGAAATAGACACATAGTTGGATGATCACAAGTGAAATTAACCCAAATCTTTTCATAACATTACTCTGAATAATGGATCCTATAATTTCATGTAAAATTCCTATTCCAAAATGCAGAGACAGACACAATGCTGTCCATATCCAAGACCAAACAAGAAATGAGCACACCTAGATCATATTACGTTTCAGAGGAAATGAGTGGAGAATCAAGAAATATAGAAAGATACTACAGTGCTAAAAATAAAGTGTTGACAAAGAGTGTCGTCTAGTTTTCTTTTTCATCCCAATCATCAAAGTCCTCATTAGGACATGCATCTTAATTCTTGTAGGTGTCAAGTAATCCACACGAAGGGCATAATTGAACTTGCCAAAACATGGATGGAAGAGCAAGAAAAGATGGCCGGGGTTCGTCTCGATTTATGAGGAGAATAAAGACCAAATCCCCGTGTCTTACTTCGGTTAAAATGGGCATGAATGAAGTAGGAGGGGTATTTCGTTAGATAATTGGCAAACATCTAAACAAATTTCACCTCATCAATTTTCATAGAACGATACCCAATTTGATTTTGAGCAACTGCATAATTCATAATTGTTAGTTTGTTATTGCGTGCAGAGATCAAAGCTACAAAAAATGTTGTTCGCCAAAATGTGTGAACTTAACCACGATAGTAGAGTTTTATATAATAATCATCAAATGCTTGAAAAATATGAGCTCGAAACTCCCAATCCTTGTATTCCCTTTAAGTTACACCCTCTCTTTTTTTGATAACCATGGTGTCTTTTTTTGATAACCATGGTGTCCGGGCCAGCTTGTGCACACCTCGACTAATTCCACCATCTACCTGCCACCTCCCACGGGAACCATGAGGTCTTGAACCTAAGACCTCATGGTTCTCACCCACTTTATTGACCACCAGGCCACACCCTTGGATGCGTAAGTTACACCACCTCTTAATCACACAATGTTGAATGTTCCCCTAGATTTGTCAAGTTTGACGTTCAAATTGCAACCAAAATGCACATAGAACAAAGAAATGAAACAGAAAGCCGTAGTGCTTAGGAGAATATCCAAAAGTTACAAGGAGAATAACAATACAAGCTGCATAGATACGTCTGAATTGGGATATAACTATTATGATTACATTGTTTGTCAAAAGTGTAGTCTCCAAACAGCAAGACAGCAAAACCACAGTATTCTTCCATGGAATAGTTCCACTGATGAGTTCAAGACTAAACAGGAAATGAACGAAGCATCATAATGACGTAAACTGACAGAAGAGCAGGAGAAAAAAGATGAAGCAAAGCACACCTTTTTCTTGCAATACCCAGCAAATACTTTCGGAACTAATCAGAAAGAACAACTTATATCTTAGCAATGAATGAGCAACCATTGATCATTTATCACTAATCCAGACAATTTTTGAGCTGGAAAGCATTCCATTTTACAAATAAACATAATTGAAGTACAGAACAAGAAACTCCAAGACGTTTACATGTCAATGTTGTTATTCCTCTTTCTTATAATCAATGTTTTTCTTCTTACACCGATGTACAGTCTCATAGGAAGGTCATATATACAGTTTGTCTAGGATGATGTTGTCACCGCCTCTTGATAAATTTTAGTCCTGTCAAGATTAGAACAACTAATTCAGCATATCCTTTCATCATTATATGCTGATATAGTAACGATATTGAACTAACATGAAAAAATGTCTATTCTAACAAAAATACTTCTTCACAAGAGAGTAAAGACTGCACTAGTCTTAAGCTATCTGTTTTGTAAAATCAACAGGGGACCAAAAGGATTAGCAGTGGCCACCAAACAGAGATGCAAGATATCAGTGTTGAGGACAATAATGAGGTTGGTAAACACAAAGAGGTAAAAACGAGGTGAAACTAACAGAAAAGACAATTAGATACATGGAGCTAGCTCTGGTAAATTTGAGGTGAGCTTGAAAACAGAAGAGGCATTAGGTACAAGGAGCTAGCTCTGGGTTACTCAAATTTTGCAGGTCTTCAAAGTGATATTTTGACCTTTTTCTAGAGTAATATTATGAATTATAGTATTTGTTGATTGGGCAGAGAAAGGTGCGTAAATAGATTAAGAACACAGTTCTCACTTTTGTTATGTAAAGTAGACAATCCACCTAAACATGCAGAATCATGTGCGTGGACATTTTTGGCTAAGCACATCAAGAGAGAGAGAGAGAGAGTATTCCTATATATATATATATATAGGAATACTTTTAGTTCCCTTTTGCTTCGCCAAAGCCACTTCTTCTGTGGCTTTGTTATGTTACCAGTTATCAGGATAAAGGTATGCAGGTGCTCAATTCTCTTCGAGAAATTCATTCATCAATGAAAATGCAGAAATATCTAGCATTTTTCTGCATATATATCCTAATTTTACTTGATGTCCAGAATGTTAAAAATGCCATAACAGCCTGATGCGTGTTCCCAATGTTTAAAATGATTTATGCAATATTTATTAAATGTAAATGCAAAACCTAGGCCATGAATCTTAAAAGAGAGGACTAACCTTGATAGCCAAGAGTTTAACACCATCTTGGACTGATTGGCCCACTTTAACTTCGAGCCCTCTTACATAACCATTAGATGGAGCCTTCACGACATGCTACTCATAGACAATGTAAAGAGAAGCGAAAGTGATAAATTAAAACCAGCCAAAACAATTAAAGCACTCAGGAGATTTTAATCTTAAGTTGCAGTTGTGATATACAAACCTCCATCTTCATTGCTTCTAATACCAACAAAGGTTGCCCCTCCTGAACCTTCTCCCCATCCTTCACCAAAACTTTAACCAGTAGACCAGCCATGGGTGCAACCACTGTGCCAGAAGGAAAAGATGTTGCCACGCGAGCAGGCTTGTCTATCGTTTCATCATCATCACAGATTTCAAGGCCCATCCTTTGTTTGAAGTGATGCTGGCAGTTGCCCTGCCAGATGTGAATATGCTCAATTTGATCCTGCAAAAATGGGAGTTTGGCTAATTCAATATTGATCAAGTTCTTTCAAATAGCAACCACTACACTTTCCATCAAGGGGCATCAAATTCTCATGAACCAGGATAAAATGTGCGAAAGATATGCAAACACTTTTATCTTTAGTCCAAAATGTATTTAGTGGACTAACTAACATCGTATTAACGCCCCGTGGAAAAAAATCTACACCTGGGATCACTAGAAGGTTAATCCTTATCTCTTCTTTTTCCCTTTTTCATTGGTTAGACTCTAAGTTGCTAGGACTCGGGTGCGGGCATCCGATACGGGCACAGATCTGAGTGTCGGATTCGGTAAATTTTAAGATTCGGGGGTGCGGATCCAGGTATGGATACGGGTGCGAGGATTCGGCTAAAAAAATTCAAAATATAAAAAATAGAACTATAAAGAGAAAAAGAAAGTCATTCAAGGCCTTCCACCAACTCTCCATCTATATCGCTGCTACCGTCTACCAAATGTTCGAACTCAGAACACGACCCCTTGAATTCTTGGTTTTTCCGAATCACAAAGCAGCAAATATGAGACAAAAGTACTACAATATTGAAGGGATGTCATTTCCCATGTCTTAAATCTGTTTTATTTTTCATTTTAGGAAATAAAAATCTCAATTTCTCCCCAAATTTGTTGATGGACTCATGTCAAAGTATCCGAAGTTAGTTGACCGAATCCGGGACGTATCCCGCTCCCGCTCCCGTCCCGTGTCGAGACGGGTGTGGCACCAAAAACGAAGAGTCCGCAACTTAGGTTTGGGAAGTGGTGTTGAACCCACTCTTTCTAAAAGCGAAAAACCGCAAAAAAGCAACAAGCCCATGGGGCTTGAAGCAAAAAGTAAGAAGTTGAGCGCACACTAAATATAACTAATACAACATTAAAAAATAACTAAGACAAATGTAGTATGTACTATAATGATCAAATTGAAGTAAATTTAGCATCCAATATGAATCCAACTTCTCACCATTGAGAATCAAAAAACCAACAGCTACTCGTTGGGATCACATCATGTGTCACCGTTCAATGCACACATTTCTATGAAACATGTAGCTTCGTAAATGAAGCGATAATCCCTCGCTTCACATCGTTTCATCACTCATTGCTTAAAACGATGGCTTTTAAGTAACACACTGGTTAAAACATCTACAATGTTATGGATAATTGGATATTGAGGAGCCAAAAATTGTCCTATACTATGTGACTACACATTTGAATGTTTTTCTGCTCCATCAATATGAAATACATAATGACAGTCATTTTGTTGGTTGTTAAATTACTGCTGTTCCTACTAATATTACAAATATGATATAGCACAGGACGATAAATTTGAGAATGATTACAATCCTCAAATGGTCTCTTTATAATTGAGGGGAAAGTGAGAACAAGCAGTTCCGAGAAGTATTTGGAAGGACCACAATATACTTGGAATATAACACGTTGGAATATGCCTGATTAAAATTGAGGTGCACTCATACTCATCTGGAATATTTCTACTAAACATTTCAAACTCACCCGCCATCCTATTTAGGTGTTCTACTTTCATATGACATGGCTTCTAAGGCAGATTGTACTTGAATATGGATGGATCATGGAGAGAGTTAACTTTTCAAATCTGAACCTTTTCTTATTATTTAGCTAGATCCCATCATATCTTTCTTGATAAGAAAGTACTGTAAAATTAATGAAGAGTGTATCTGAAAAGCTTCTCTTCTAGGAAAGTGGACATATCTTTGGGACAGCTTGAAAACAAACTTTAATTTGGGGGGGAGAGGAAACATGTTAGTGGAAATCTGAACATTTTGAGACAACCTAAAATAGAAAGCATGCCATTTATGTTAGGACTACAAGTTAATTCTTGGAAAGCCTATGAATTAACAAACTAAAGTAGTTCAACAGTGAAAGGCATTGCAATCTTGAACCTTGAAACTTCCGAGATTAAATCTGTTGCAGACTTGCAAGATATGAGATAAAGAGTATGTAGGATTAGGAGATTGCTTGTTGACCTATCCATACCTTGGCTAACCGGCATTTGTTCCTCAAATTAACACAAGCCTTTCCGTCTTTATCCCAATTCTTTAGCAAGTATGTACTTCTACCACGAAAACAATTACTCCCTCCGTTGAACATATTTCCTTTTTAGCTAGTTCCAAAAAGAATGACCACTTTCTAAATATGAAAACAATTTAACTTAAACTTCCAATTTTGCTCTTAATAGAAGCTCTTATAGTCACACAAATACTATGGCATGTTTAAGACCACAAGTTTAAAAAAATAATAGCCACACAAATGTTATTACTTTTTAGAACCAATAAGTTCCAAAAGTCTTCATTTCTTCCTTAAAAAGCTATGTGCGCGGTCAAATAGGTTCACATAAATTGAAACGAAGGGAGCACTACATATACATGTATCAATGTACATAAGAGTGTGCGTGTATGTGTATTTATGTACATATGTAAGTCAATTGTTTGGGGTGTGTGTGTGTGTGTGTGGGGGGTGGGGGGGGGGGGGGGGAGGAAGAAGCTATGTTAGGCGTTCCAACAACTCCAATTTTTATAAGAACTTTCAAGCAAATTTTTCAAATATTATGATAAGCACCTTTTTAATTTTATTTTTATTTTGTAAAATGTTGGCCTGAGATGGAATTAAATGGAAACATGAATTCATATAGCCGATCCCAACTTTTGGGACTGAGACATAGTTGTTGTAAGATAAGCTCCTTTTTGAGGGAGTAGGAATCTGTCATGTATTCCGAATGATTATTTCTATTCTTGGTAAAGGAGAAAAGGTTGGTCAGCCTCAGCCTAAACGTAGTTCTGCAGCATGTCAATCAGTATGTATGCCAGGACAGCTAGAAGATAAAGACCTGAAATATAAGGTGTTACCTTCGAATAAGCAGCCAAGCAGACATTCAGGCTTAGACCATTGACTTCAACTCTATAGTCATTGTTGCTTAGTTGTGTCACTTGGATCTCCAAACCAGGGGAATTGCTTTCTCCTGTCTAAAGATATAGATCATTTATGGAAACATTGTAAGGCAAAAAGAAATTCGACCACAATCATTCAACTATGTCAAACAGAGAAATTACCAGTACCTCAACTAGGTATTTCCCATCTGGCAAATAGGTGATGGAGACTGTCAAAAGATCTGAACCGCTATTATTGTATTGATTTTCCCATTCAAGATCCACTTTTCGCTTAGCAAAATGATGGACTCTGAATGGAGGATTACCATACCACAAATGGAGGCCTCCTGCTTACGAGAACAGATCAATAAAGTTTGCATCAGCAGTCAGGACCAAGCACGCCTTGGCTAAACACAACAAGATTTTAGTATTCACCAGGAGCCTTATCCCTCAATGTTGCAAGTTCCTTTTGGCAAATGCATGCAGCTACAATAGATGCGGCATGTTTGGCAGCACTCTCAGCTTCTTGCGCTGATATCGAATTGGCACCATCTATGAACAGATCATCCTTGTACCGCTCAATAAAATGAGTTTCTACTTCACCATTTTGAAAAGCCCTATGGCTGGCAAGCTTAATGAGAAAGTCTATATTGGTGGGCAAACCTGCAACCTTCATTAAAAAAATGACCACGACTAGATCTCAATTACTAGAGTATTCTTGATTATAAACTATTTATCTGAGTCAATACCTGCAAAACAGGTCAGAACAAAAGAAAAAAATCATACCTGAAACTTTGACAAGCAATCTTTCATTTTTATAAGTGCTGCTAGGCGGTCTTGTCCCCATACTACTAGCTTTGCAATCATGGGGTCATAATGCATGCTTACTGCGTCGCCTTCCACAACTCCGGTCTCAACTCTAACTGCATTTTTGTATTAAAGTCATGCGAGTGCAAAATATACAGCTTAACAATACTTAGCATTTGCAAATCAGAAAGGCAATTTAAGCTGATAGATGATGATCAGCTCAGCAGAGAATCCAAAATGTGCTAGTCTCAGAACTTCATTAAACTATAGCAACTACTATAGTAAATATGTTATGATATCCATCAGCAAATTGAACAAGCTGGCTTGATATTTCAAAGGCCTTGCAGTAATTGACTACTACCTAAAGTTGAAGAGCCTTTAGCTAGGCAGTGTAAAAGGAAATCCAGCTGGGAGAGAGACCCAATGTCAATTCTGAGAATGATCCCATATAACAATTTGACATAAAAGGCACTGATAGATATCGTGGAAAGCCATTGCATACATTTTTCTGAGTGGATGAGATTTCAATATAGCAATTCATTTTTTTTAATATATATAACATTTCATAGACAATAAAATATTCAGAAATGTGAGAATGGTAGCAAGTGGCTGTTACTCCTATTCAACACCAAGGAAGCAGTTAAGCATCTGCTTGTAAATTTTGCAGCTATGGACGATGCCCTCTACATGGAAACTTGTTTCACATTTAAGATACTAGTAGGGTTAGACAAACACACAAATCAAGGAACAAACTCCAGTTGAAATGATAAGAAGATAAAAACTGCTCAAATATCTAGTTTCCCTCTTGAGAAATTGAGGGCTATATCCTGTTCCCTCAGTGATAACCCACTTAAAGAGCCTTATGTAACTTCTAATAAATAAGATGCTCATAATATGGAATCTGCACCTGTTGATGTAACTGTAACAGGACAATAACGATGAAGAACACCAGTTGCTGGAAGAAATCCTTTTGGAACATTTTCAGCATAAATTCGGGCTTCAAAAGCATGACCTGGCATCAAAATGAATGTTAATATCTAAGAATTTTCCAGTATGCTTTAGGTTTAACTTTAATTTAAACTCCCATATTTGTTTCCAGTAATAAGAAGAATTTCCCATAGCACTTTACTTCGGAGACAATTCTTCATGAAGAAATTCCACCGATAAGTAATAACTTATTATATTAAGCTCATATTGTGCTAGTCCAAGTTTGAAACAGAAAATTTCCCAGACCATTTCCACCATCAACTACATTAAACAGGAAGAACAACTTTTTGCTATAATCAAACACAGTTTCCTTCCGTCAGTTAAGTACTCGATTTGGATTGTGTTGTTAAAGACTATAGAAATGTCAACACCACCAAAAGTTAAGCTCATCACCGACCATTAGTGGATCTACATATGTTTTTTTGAAAAGGAGTGGATCTACATATGTTACAAAGATGATATTATATGAATCAAGGCACTAAATACTCGATTGGGATTGTGTTGTTAAAGACTAGAGAAATGTCAACACCACCAAAAGTTAAGCTCATCACTGACCATTAGTGGATCTACCTATGTTACAAAGATGATATTATATTAATCAAGGCATCATTTCCAGTAAATGGTTTCTCAATTCAGATGAGCCTTTGAGTAGCTATCGATATTATGACATAACAATAAATTGCTATTTTATTTTATTCGTAAAAGAACACTGATGTATCAATTAAACCTCTTGCACAGGTAATTTTTCTACTGATTCAAGTATTTATCCCTTTTTGCAAGTCAAGAAATTTCATAAAAAACCCAAGTTGGTGCAAAAAAGAAAAGTACAAGATCTGCATGTGACTTTGCTCAAGTCATCCATCGCTTTCCACCAAGTTTGACCAACTATCCATACGACATGGTATTATCTCTTTAGACCAAAGATACAAGTGAAAGAAAAAAGATCTCTTAATATTTTCTACACCACTCACTATTATGAAACAATCTCCAACTTTAACTTCAGGGTAATGTTAACAAAACTTTTATGCTATAGTATGTAATGGAACTAAATTGCTCTGAGTCCAAACAATTTTCAAATTTACCATCCAACAACCACAATTCCTTAAGACATCTTTACATTCCAGGGAAGTAAACAGGCAACTTTATATATTAGTGTCATGCTACCTAGTCGTACACAGTCTTGGTATTTCCAGGTCATGACTCTACCTGATCCTACCACTTTGTAAATAAATTTAGAGAACCATAAAGCAAGCTAACCAGTGTAAACTCTAACCTGAAAATGGCACCTCAGACTGAGTCAAGGGAAGAGGCTCCCCATTTGCAACACGTATTTGCCACTCCACAAGATCTTGACCAACAATCATCTCTGTAACAGGATGCTCAACCTGACGAAGATTGATTATATCCTCTGCTCTACTGCAATTAGAAAGGAAGGGAATAGACAGAATAAAAGTACCTGAAGACGGGTGTTCATCTCCATAAAATAAAATTGTCCAGATACTGTATCAACTATAAACTCAACAGTTCCTGCACTGTGGTAATTAACTGCCTTCAAACATAATGGAGGGGCTGTCAGATAGGGAAAACAATTGAGAACAATATAGAAAAAAGATTTCCATAGTTAACACTAAGGAACATAGTATAATATGAGAGGCTTTTTTACAGAAAATCTCTTCCAAACAGAAGGCTAGCGACACTAATTGATCAAGAATTAACTTTACCGTAACAGAATCAGTATAGGAACTCATCACGTTACACATAAGAGAGAGAGAGAGAGAGAGTCAGAGAGGGAAAATATATGATAAGAGAGGAAAAATTGAGAAATTTTCGTCCGATTGGTCATCTGGTGGCAACTTAGTAGGATGCTTTTCCAATTAAAAAATAAAAAATAAAATAAAGATTACAAAATTATTTAGCAAAGAAAAAAAAAGGAAACTAGTTATCAATCAAGGATGCAGGTTAATCCTTGCAGTAAATTGAGCTCTTAATTCACCACTATAATATCAAGCTTCAACCATGTTTTAGACAAAGACTGCAACTATCATGTAACACAATGCTGAGTTAGCATAATCCCATCCGAAGTGTAGGGATATGAGCTTTAACAGACTGTACTTCAGGTCAATAAAGGCATCAACCATTTCTTCCCCTGCTAGCCTTAAAATACATTGCTTTAATTTGTAAAACAATGAATCATTTGCATATGGCCCTCAATCACTAAAAATGCACACAAAAATGCCCTTCGTCTGTTACCGCCTAAACATACTCTAGCCTCTGTTACCAACTGATATGAAGCCCTCTCGGTAATATCACTTCCTACTCCTAGCTTTAATATTTCCAAAGTTTGCCACAAGATGCAGTGTCATGTTCTAAGTAATTGCTGAGATTCATGCACATGTATTAACGCATAAGCAGATAATTTTCTGGATTTCAGATAATTCCGTTTCAGTCAATAAAAAGTAAAGGCATGTAAAACTTAGCAGCCAATAAGCTTGACAACATTGATAAGATTACTTAATTTGCACAGAGAAAATAGACAAATTCATCTCACCTTAGCTGCAGATACAGCTGCTTGACCCAGGTGGGAGCGGAAGTCAGAGCTCACATTAGGCTGCGGATAACAAAGTTTTGTCAATCTTTTAGGACACTTCAAGAGAAATTAAGAAAATAACAGAAGTCTTACAGCTGGAGCTTCTTCTATTATCTTCTGGTGTCTTCGCTGCACACTGCAATCTCTCTCATAGAGATGTATAATATTACCTTGTTTATCCCCAAATATCTAACATATAAATGAAAGCAAACTGGAATTATAATGATAAAGTAAAAAGGGAAAGACAGGAAAATACAACAACTACTGCTAATATGCCTCAATCTAAAGCTAGTTGGAGTTCGCTTTTAATCTCACTAACAAGAAAAAAAATTTGAAAACATCAAGCAGTCGATCACACATAACAAAGAGCTACCTGGACTTCTATGTGTCTTGGTTTAGTAATATATTTCTCCAGTAGGATCGTACTTATACCAAATGATGCAGCTGCCTCACGTTGGGCCCCCAGGAATGAATCGGCAAATTCATTCGGACTCTGAACAATCCTCATACCCTGAAATTAAACAGGTTAGCAGACAGTAATTTTCTACGATGGAATAAGATAAATAAGATCCTTTTTTCAGACATACTTTAGCTATCTTGTTGGCACTATAAGATTTCTTCTTATGTTAAATTCTTTAATAGTAAGGGCCATACACAATAAGATTGGATCACACAACTCAGAAGCTTGAACTTAAGTTTGCACTCCTTAAGCAAAATAAGTAGCATGTTAACAGAAGGCAGACCTTCCCTCCACCTCCATGGGTTGGCTTAATTAAAATAGGATACCCAATCTTGTCTGCTTCCAACTTCATAAAGTCAATATCTTGCTCATCACCATGATATCCAGGCACAAGTGGAACCCCAGCTGCACCCATAATTCTCTTTGAAGCACTGAAGGAAATATCCAGAAAAAAGAAGGGAAATAAGCATGAATTGTCAGCAGCCAAATGCAGCTGCATACTGCTAAAGAACCACTTTATTGAAAGGTTAGAAGTTGGCAGTGCTATTAAGGCTATAAACTTACCAATTTGAAGTAATACTGTCAAACCCCAGCCACATAAAAACTCACAGACAAGAACCATATGACAAATCATTTCATAGAGCTGCATGCCAAAACGCTAGTCGGTCGATGCAATGTGATTTAACCTTGTCATATAGACACCCTCTAAGCCAATTTCTTAATCGATATGGGAAAAGCTGAACTTATTCTTCACATGCAGGTGATATAGGACTAAATTTTACTCATAAATCTTGCAAGGAAAGGATTATTGTCATGTTCCATGTTAGTATAGTGCACATGTGACCTTTGCAAATGTTGTGCTTCCCCCATAGAACATGCTTAACGCTGGATCAATTTTAAAAATCAATTGTCTGTGCATAGACAATCACTAAGGCTTGCTGCTAAGCATAAATGGACATTCCGGTCTCGCACGAACACTAACAGCAATCATGTTAATCTAAATGTCACAGTTAGACGCTTTAAATAGCCAAAATGCTTGCCGTAGATGCAAATTTGAGTCTGTGCAAACAGTTACTACCATCTATTCAAGTAGTAATTAATGCAGCCAGTAAACATTGGCGAGCTCCCTTCAAAAATTTAAATCAACCACATCAGTACAAAAACAGAAAGCAAGATAACACATGATTGTCCATACCCAAAGGTGGGAAAAAGTTGAAAATTCATAAACAAAAGAATGAAATAAACAAACACAGATCTTGTTCTTCCCATTACACAAGACTTTTTACCCAATTACTTCTCCTGCTGAAATTGAAAAGGTCATGAGCAACTTCTAAGATGAATCATAATCCTAATTCAAAGTTATGCCTTTGAATCTCCCTCAAACATTAGAACTAGCATTTGAGTGAGTAAACTGTTGCAGCATGAATTAACTTGATAAAAACATAGGCACAACATGAAAACAAGTGGAATGCAGTGAATTCTACCTTTTATCACCCATGTCACGGATTGCAGAGGCAGGAGGTCCTATAAACGAGAGACCCTCATCCTCACAAAGTTGAGCAAAGTCGGCACTTTCAGATAAGAAACCATAACCTGGGTGGATAGCCTAATTATAAAATAAACAGAAATATAAACAAGTGATCCTCTCTGAATAGTCACGTGACATTAACCGCCAAAAGTTTAATTTAGAAGTACGACAAGTTAAAATATGTGAACCACAGGGAACATGGAATTATCATGAGTCGAACAGGGGAAGAAAAGTTCTACAGAAATCACAGAAATGAGTATGTTTATTGTATTAACTAGATTTTTTGAAATCATGCCAAGAAAGGCCATGTTTTCTAGTTAAGAAATAACATATTTGAGGACTATGTTGCGCAGACTCTCCAAAAATGTTGCTGCACCCGTGTCGGATCCTCCAAAAATGCACTACTTTTGGAGGATCCTGTACACACCAAAGGACATTTTTGGAGAGTCAAGCAACAGAGTTTGAGGAAGCCATAGCATGACAAAGCCTAGCATCTAATCCCATTGAACTTTAACACAAGACATAGCTGGATCTGGAACACTTACTGAGCAAGTGCAGTGTGGTGTACGTGTCAAATATTTTCATATATTGTATAGCTAGGTAAAATAATCATGGAATTGTCCTTATATCTCTTAAAAGAGAACAGAGATGTATATTGGTAAGTACAATAACGACTTGTAAAGCTGTATATCTCCACCATTAGAGTTAAAAAAAAAGTGCATTGTTTTCATATTCGACATTTTAACCAGGTTTACGTGTTACCAGTCCCCAAAAGTCATAAGAAATGACAAGCATATATATTACACACTGACATCCCATATAAACAATAGTATACTAATGTATCAAGTTCTTGCTTGAAAAATAACGTTCTGTAACAACCAAAAAGTTACAAGAAATGACAAGCATATATATTACACACTGACATCCCATATAAACAATAGTATACTAATGTATCAAGTTCTTGCTTGAAGAATAACGTTCTGGAACAACCAAAAAGTTATAAGAAATGACAAGCATATATATTACACTGACATCCCATATTAACAATAGTATACTAATGTATCAAGTTCTTGCTTGAAGAATAAAGTTCTGGAACAACCAAAAGAACATATCACCTAGAAATTAGCATGTACATATTGTCTTCTATACACTCAAATCACCCACAAAATATTCTCTCTGTCCCAATTTATGTAGCGGTGTTTGACTGGGCTCGGAGTTTAAGAAAGAAGGACTTTTGAAACTTGTGGTGTATAATAAGCCATAGACATTTGTGTATGAATCATCTAAATTAAGTGTAAAATTGTAAATTCAGAGGTAAATTGTTTCGAAATGAGGAAATATGACATTCTTTTGGGGACAGGCTAAACAAAAGTACGCCACATAAATTGGGACAATGTAACATGTAACAACCTCTTATTAGCAACCTGTAAACTAGAGTCTAGACATGTTAAATAACATTGACGGTGTAAAAAAAATCACATCAAGTTTAAGAATCATATTAACTACATATAATTCAATGCGAAGACAGTGATCATGTCCTCATACACTCAACTGATAAGGTACATAATCAAGGAAGAGAATCGGAGATATATGTTGAGGCATATACCTGAGAGCCTGATCGATTAGCAGCTTCGATAATAGCAGAAGCATTCAAATAGCTCAAACGTGCAGGGGGAGGACCAATTCGAAAAGCCTCATCGGCGGACTTCACGTGCAAGCTATCTCTATCGGCATCACTGTAAACTGCGACGGTACGAATCCCTAACCTTTTAGCGGTTTTGATAATTCTACAAGCAATTTCGCCTCTATTTGCTATCAGTATTTTCTCAATCCGTTGATTATTGGAACTCTTTATTGATGGTGCCGTGGAGTAGAGTAATGTTTGATGAAAAATGTGTGGTTTTGTGTGTATTTTCCGCCGGAGTATAAAAGCCATTAACGACATTGCTATGAGGAATAGTGGTGTAGTGTGGTCCAATGGAGTACTGAAAGAGAGCTTAAAGAAGAAATTGCTACTACTCCTAAATTTATAGCTGCTCTTCCCATTTTAGAGATAGCTACTTCTAAAATGTTTGGTAACTATTTTATTTTTTTTACATTTTGTAAAATTTAAATTCCATGGGTGACTTCAAACATTATTTTCATATTTTATTTCATCTAAGCAATACATTATCCTCTCTTTACTAGTTTGTTGTAAAAAATAATATATTTTTATGTTCGAAAGTGATTAAATATTAAACTGTTTGTTTCATTGTTAACGAGAAACTTTATAATCATAAAATATAGTAATAATTATGTAATACTGTAAATTTAAATATTTATAGTCATACAAATATTTTGCGTATTTAAAATAACTTTAAAAAATTTTAATAGTACCTTTTCTTCTTAAACTTGATGCTTAATCTATATACCATATTAGAAGAATGAAGGCCCTTAGCGAAATATTCTTTGCCTTTTTTTACCCTTTTAAAATAGAGTTCACATTAAACAAAATAGTCATTCAATAATCTCCCTAATATTTAGAAATAATCATTTAATTATTTTTTTAATATTTAGGAATAGAGATTTAATTAATTTCCTACTATTTAGGAATAGTAATTTAATTAATATTCTACTATTTTGGAAAAGACATTTAATTATTTTCTAATATTTAGAACTTTTACTTTTTAATTCCTTTCGATTCTAAAATCAAGTACATACGATGTAGACTAGGAAAGTTTTGTTCATGTTCAACTCCATTCATATTTAGAGTATTAAATAAATTTCTCCTTTTAGGTTTATAAGGGTCTTTTTAGTTAATAAAATTTTGACATCTTAATTCACGCTACATATCGTTCAATTTCACCATCTTGTACTCCTTCTAAGTTTAGTAAAAAAGGCGCACTTTCAACTTCTTTTTGATTTAGGAGTCTTTTATGTTCAATAAGATTTTATTTGTCTATTAGAACTATACTCAATTAAACCTTATCAGAGGCGGCTCTTTCTTTTACTGCTAACCCCAAGAAGTTTCAACATGCTGAAACTTTCCGTTTTGTCGAGCCCCGAGCTTGTAGTCCTCCTTTGAGTGTGGGTTTAATTGAATGAATCTGTCAAGTCAAGGAAAACGTACGTAGCAGCAAGGATGGTGCATCGCCTATTTATCGTTCTCGCTCGAGAGCCAAAACGAACACGCCTGCTACCTACTGTACTGGACCTTCAATGGTATCTAATAAGGTTTACGACCCACCCTTAGTGATATTGATTTTTTGATTTTGTATCTTTTCTATTTCATTTTTGAATTTGAATTTTTGCATCAGAATTGGATTCTGTTTGATTGTATTTGATTGTATTCACCCGACAGAATCTAAATAGGATTAGAAAGAGAACTTCTCTTTATTATTCGAACGTACCAACTAGTTACGAAAGTTGTGGCCTAAAGCCAAATCTTAATAAGAGGCACTAAATTATTTAATAATATTTTTTTTGTTTCTTGTTTGTTTTGGATTGCGTTTGAATCTTTTCATATGTATCTTGATCATTCACTCGGTTATCTGCTAGGTCCCACCACTGGAGTTACTCGGTAACTCAACCTCACTAAGACTTATATTATATTTTATAAGAAATATATATTGACGGTTAAGATAGTGTCATTATAAATCTTATAATGTTATAATCTCAATTTTGTATATATCAAAAAATTTCATTCATTTGGAATAATTCAAGTCTATTTTGAGGTGAAAAAATATGTTTCTCTACTTCTTATAAGAAATAATCGTCTCCAACAGATACTTTATTTTTTCAATTGCAAAGTCCTCACCAAGTTATTCATTTTCAAAAATATTGCAGGTTTCTTATAAATTTCAATTATTTATCTAAATAACCTCTAGCATACTCGAAAAATAAAGTATAAATCTAATCTCTTTATTAATAAATTTATAAAATATAAATAATATAAAAAATAAATAATTTTGGGGCCTTGAACTTTGAGGGGCCTAAAGCAATTGCTTTAGTGGCCTCCCCATTAAGCCGGCACTGAACCTTATATAAATTATTTCTTATTTGAATATAGGGAAATTATCAGCTATGTCCATTTATAAGTAGCTCATTACAAATATTGGTCAATTGATAAAATATTACTAACATTAGCCAAATTAGCCAATTAGCTATTTGTAGCAAAAAATATCAAATTTTTGCTTTGTTTTGAATGGGTGTTATTAGAATAGATTGGGCACAACTTAAGGAGCTTGAATCTCAGTTTTGGGATGATTTGGTGAAGTTTTGAGGTGGTTTGAATTGAAAATTCGAAGTAAAAGCTGAATATGAAAAAAAATGATATGTGTATCACATTGTGTATCACATATGTATCATATTTGTATCAATTGTGTATCACATGTATATCCATGTATACCTGTGTGTGTGATACATGCGTGATGTTTGATACATGTGTCGCAGAAGACTTTTTTGAACTCGATTAATTACGAATTTTGATGCAAAACCAGTCCAAATCACCTCCAATCTTCCTCAAATTTTGTATATTGACTTATCTATATATTTTCAATGAATTTCAACTATACCCATTGAAAAAGTTCCTTTTTTGTTTAGATTTTTGGAATATCGTATAGATTTTTGTATTTCATCACCTTATTTGCTACCCCGTCCATGAAATTTCCTTTCCGTCTTGTATCTAATGTTGCTAATTACGCTTAAAAATATGGAAGGTGATTTTTGCATGTGATTCTTTGAGAGAAAAAACCCTATTATTTGATTTTTCAATTTTTGTTGGCTAGTTTTGGTAAGTCTATGACTAATAGCTAGAGGTTGGTAAGTTGAGATTTATTTGGGACATTTGTGTAAGTTTCCCCTGAATATATACGCGACTACTTCTACAAAAGAAGCTATAATTTCGTATTTTTATCATAAAAATTTTATGACATTCAAGCAGCAACTACACAACTAAGTGTTTCCAAGTTCTATTTTATTGAGCGAAAAATTTTCTATTAGTGGTTGAATTTTAAATTCACATATTTATATTAGTAGTTAAATTTTGCATTCACAAAGTAGTTTAAATTTTAAATTAACGTATATTAGTTATGTCACTTTTTAAAAGTTTGTTTTTATTACACGCGCAATACATATACACTAAAACTAGTTAAATTAAATTCAAGGAATGGAGTATTCAAATTGAAATGTGTCGATCAAATACCGACGTAAAATCAACCGAAAAGAGTATAAAAAAGGGATAAGATCCAAAAGGACAATGTGACGTGGAGATGCTGTGGCGTGCTTGTCTAAAATTCAGTGTGGTGGCGATAAGATCACGTTGTTTTAGTATTACACTTCAGTTATAGTTTGGCTTTGGTAAGTTTTGGAAAGTATTGAAAAGGATATTCATTCTCCTCTGAATGTATTAGTTGTTCTGGATCCGTTGATTCTTTTATGTTACGTGTGTTAGAACAATTAATTTTTATTGCAATATATATTTTTCTTACTATCTGTATGGGTCAGAATCCGACCCACGATAATTAACGAAGTTAATCCCGTCTTAAGCTCATTCATGATTGATTAGTGGTACGACCACTCAGAATTAGTGGTATTCAACCCTTATCTGATTCGATCAACAAGGCCACGGCCTGTCCGTCATCATGAAGGCGAAACTCCAACGTGGTCACGGCCACTTATTGCCAGCTCACGAAGCTCACAGCTATAAATACCAAGAGAGGAAACCCTAGAAAGGAGGCTTCTTCTTCTTTACTATTCAAGAGAGAGAGAGAAAGATATAACGAGACACATATTATGGGAAAGTGGAACATCATTGTAAGGCTCTGAACCTCTTCATGGAGAGGCAGGCCAAATCAACACTATCAATAAAGGCTTTTAATGTTTCTCCTCCTAACTCTAAGTACTTATTTTCGTTTCCTTCATTTGGTCCAATGGATTATTATGTTTTGCTATGATTTTTCCGTGATTTATTTATATTGTTTACACTCATAAGGTATATGATAACTTTTGAGCAAACACTATCTTATGCTTTCTTTTATTTTTAAACGGAAATCAAATAATTTTGTTAATATATGGATACAGTTTGAGTCTGTGTGTATTTCTTCTAGAATACATGTATTAGGAAATTATGTTAATGATTAAGACTTAAATATATAAAAAATATATGCAAGGGTGAAGCTAGTATTGACTGTTTTATCAAAAAAGTGTTAAACCTTTTTCTTAAAATGAATTAGTAAAAATTATAGGGGGGTGAATCCTAGTTAAATATAATAATTACTAGATATGAAGGCTTAATGTATTAATGATGTAGGATCGTGTCCCGATAATATTGAATGCCGATTAAGAGTGCTCAATGATTGTCAATGAATGCAGTAAAGAAAGCCAGCAATGAACGTATATAATGACAATAAATGTAATAAGAAGGAACTTGTCACCCAAATGTTAGATGACTTGTATGATTCTCCTTCCTGACAACAATGTGGGAACAATATAAAATGAAGGTGGACAAGAGATCCTTGGATCTTGTGAGTAAAAGATAGATGTAGAATAATGGAATCAGTGGACAAAACAAGCTTTGTATACTCTCTGTAGTCAACCTTTACAATGTGTTCTTATCCCAAAAGTGAAGAAGATCCCTTTTTTGTTCTTTATCTCTTCCTATTTATAGGGGATATTCCTAAGAAATCCTAAAAAGTACAACTGAGAGAATATCCACTGGAATATTCCTCCTTTATATTCTAAACCCATTCTACCGCTACTTCCGTACATTCTTTACTTGACCTCGGCACTAATCCTTCCTAAGACGACTCCTCGCCATTGTGCCATGGTCGGCTTAATCCTTGACCATGTCCATTTGCAGTTATTAAGTTCAGTCCAAATTTTGACCAATACAGTTAGTCTCTCTGCTTGTTGAGGTCGTGATCTTGGACGTCCTCGATGAGCTGATTCTGTCTGCAACCATTCAGCGAAAATTTTGGTCGTGATGATTGAATAGAATCGGCCGAGGTCGAATTGGCGGCGTTGTCAGCAGGGCTGCGGTTGGTGTGGCTGACGTAGGATGACGTCGTGGCCACGCGCGTCATCATTACGCGTCTTCCCAATGCAGTGTCTGTGCTTCTGTCGCTTCGATTTTGGTGCCATTGATGGCTCTTTGCCTCGATCTGATGTCACACAATCCTATAAATAGAGGAGAGGGGCTTCATTTTCAAAACTCCAGCATTTCCAGTTTTGCATGCTTATTGTTCTTCTTCGATCTTCTTCTCTGATTTCCACTTCCGATTTCCTGCAGCTTTTTCAAAATTAGTCCCTGATTTCTTTCCCGGTTGATATCTTCTTTCTCCGACTTTGCTGTACACGCTTTACTACGAAAATATGTCGAACTCCCCTCATATTCACGATGGAGTCTCCGATGCCACTCCTTTATCGGTGGCCATTCCTCCCGGCGGTGAGGAATCCATGGTTGAGGAGGAAGAAAGCTTCCCCACCGTGGAGGAGGTGGTTCCTAAGAATCCTTTTGTCAGAAATGATTTCCTAAAGGAACCTTCTCCCGCTCCTGATCAGGAGCTTTCTGAGACGGGGATGCATCAAATAGCCGACCTCCGATCCAAATATCGTATTCCTTCTCACGTCGAAATTATTTCGGCAGGAGGTGACATAGTACAGGTTCATCGGCCTGGATATTGCGGTTTCTACGTTTATCCATTCCTAGTTGGTTATTCTCTTCCCCCCCCCCCCCTCCCCTTTGGCGGAGGAGTTTTGCCGCTTTTACAACGTCTGCCCGGCGCAGCTCTCCCCTTATTTATACAAGTTTTTCTGATGCTGGAGAAGTACGCAGAGTTGGCCAGCTTTGAGGTCAATATACGCCATCTGTTGCATCTATTCTCACCCAGTTTTTATAGAGGCACATTGATACATCTACGATATCAAGGACCAAAGGGTTGGTGGTCGGGGTGGATGATAAGGCGAACCGGCGGTTCTGGCATAAATACTTCTTCATCAAGACCGAGCATCTGGTGGCGAATCCGACCGGGTTCCCTGAGCAATGGAACTATAATCGTAAGTATCTTGCCATAAGTTCATTATTTTCTCTTTTCTTCCTCTTCTTCTTTCATTTTCGACCCACTCACGGCTTCCCTATTTTCAGCTGAGAGGCGTGTACCTTCTCTCGTCTTCCATATTGAAGATTGGGTGACTTAGGTGTTACCCCACACCGTGGGAATTCGCGACTCGGCATCCTTCCACAAGCGATTTAAGCCCAAGGCTTCGTCCAGTAAGTGTTATTTCTACCTTCCAACTTATTGCCGCTCACCATTGCCTTTTGATGCGACCTTCCTTTGGTGCTAGGTCGGCGAGCTTCCAAAAAGGCAAAGGCTCCTGTGCTTGTATTTCTCCAGGCGGTGGCCTCGGCCGGGATGTAATTTGCTTTAGCTGAGTCTACTCGAGGAGGTCAGACTTAAGTTCCGCCAATGAGGGACTCTACCCCTCAAACTGTTATCGTGAGGGATGAGATCTCCTCTCAGCCTATGTTTCACCTTGTGGACGAGTCATCTTACAGCGAGTGGGAATCTCCGAAGAAAAGACGAAGGGTGGAGACCAGGAAGGCCATTGTCGCTGATGCTGAGCCGGAAAGATTCATTGCTTTGGAAGCGGAATCAGTGCTTACCCCAGATATCGAGGCCGTTTATGCGGCGGGTGCCGCCATGGAGAGGAGGCCCTCTGAGGTTGAGGGGGTTCGTGGTAGTGTAGAGCTTACGTGGGCTGTTGAAGGTGGCTCATCGTCGGCGGCTGGGAGAGGTAGAGTTATCCCTGCGGGGGACGATGACTCTGGCTCAGACATCGACCCTGAGGAGGTACAGACCTTCGTGGAGAGGGCTACTCGTGTGGATATAAGAACGGAGGGTCCTAATCGGTATATAGTCCTTCCCGTGGATTACGACCTCTTGGCCAACTCAGAACAGGCTGTGCCGGCCTTCGCTCCCCTGTGCGTGGCTTCCAAGAATAGGATGCTACAGACGCTGAAAGATGCGAACCTGTCGTTGGGTATATCTGGCATGGCCTTGCGAGTAAGTTTGCTTTTCCCATGTTAGGTTAAGTTTATTTTGTATGTGTAACTTGCTAACACCGACCTCCTCTCTCTATTTTTTGCATCAGACCCTTCTTATAGAGATTGAGCGCGACCAGCGGGAGGAGCGGAGGACGGCCATTTTTAAGAAGATGACATCCAAGTACAGAGAGTACCGTTCTAAGCACCGAATGCTAGTCAACTTTCTCAGCCAGGATGGCCAATTTCAGTCGCTCCGTGATGGGCTCAAGCAGAAAGATGAGAAGCTGAAGAAGAAGGACGAAGAGCTAAGGGAGAGGGACGAGGAACTTTTGAGGGCCATCAGCAGGTGCAACGTGCTTGAGGGAGCGCTAAAGGCTAAGAAGGACGAGCTCGAGGTGAGCAAGGGAGTGATGGCTGAGAATGCTGACCTTCAGGCATATGTGGCGTCTTTAACGGTTGAACTCGAGCAGAGGGAGGTACGGGTCGTCGACTTGAGGGATGAATTGAGTGCCAAGATCGAGGAGTTGGGTCGAGTTGAGAAAATTAGAATGGTCGCTACGGCTGAGGCGGCGGCCCTAGATGATGCCCTCCATGTTTGAGGGTCCGAGCGGGCTAACGAGGCGGAGACGTCGGCGCTCAAGGTGGCGAGGTTAGAGGAGCGGATCATGGGTTTGGAGGCGGAGTTGTCTGAGTTAAATGAGCAAGTCGTTGTCCTGAGGGCCGAGAAGACACAACAATAGGCTCAGCCGTCTACATCTCATACTTCTGTCAATCCCGGTGTGTCGCGGGAGTTGTATGAAATGTGGATCCATGCCGAGGCTCAACTTGACATGTACAAGTCTTTGAAGGCTGCCGGGAAGGTTTCTGAGGCGGAGCTTGAGGGCGTCTGTGTCAAGGCACGTGCAGCTTGTGAAGCTTGTGGTTACGACCCCGGTACACCCGGCGGGGTTGATGACGACGACGACGCGGATGGGCTTGCCTCTGATCCTTGGTATGATGATAAGTATGCTGATGTGGATGATGTGGTGTGAAGCTTTTGTAATTAGTTTTTTTTTGGTTTGCTATTTTTGTGAGGGCGTCCTCGAGCCCTTTGTAAAAAGTATTGTAATCTAACAATTGAAATGGAACAATTGCCTTTTTGCTATGTATTTTCGGATTCCCGTTCTCTTTTTTTGTTTGCTATGTGGGGAAGTCCCTGATTTTTCGGCCGTTTTCATGTAATGTTGATCTGGCGGAGTCGAACATGGACCGACTTGAGGCCGAGTATTAGTTAGCTCGGACGAGGTCGAGGTTTGATTGATTCGAACGAGGTCGAAAATCAAACAATTCGAGCGAGGTTGAATATAAAGTAATTCGAGCGAGGTCGAATGTCAAATAATTCGAGCGAGTCGAATGTAAGGTAATTCGAGCGAGTCGAATGTAACGTAATTCGAGCAAGGTCGAATGTCAAATAATTCGAGCGAGGTCAAATGTTGAATAATTCGAGCGAGTCGAATGTAAGGTAATTCGAGCGAGTCGAATGTAACATAATTTGAGTGAGGTCGAATGTCAAATAATTCGAGCGAGGTCAAATGTTGAATAATTCGAGCGAGTCGAATGTAAGGTAATTCGAGCGAGTTGAATGTAACGTAATTCGAGCGAGGTCGAGTGTCAAATAATTCAAGCGAGGTCGAATGTTGAATAATTCGAGCGAGGTCGAATGTAGGATGTAGAATGATTTGGTGGAGTTGTGCAAAAATGGTGCATGATGCTTTGTTTATTTCATTCATTGCAAAATATTACATGTTTCTGTTTGTTCCATACATACATTTGAGAAGTTCTAGTCTACCTAGTCCCTTCATCGCTCGGCCTTGAGAAGTACTCGATAGGCAGGGCGATGAATTATACTTGAACTTCAATACGACCCTTTCGTCGCCTCATTAAAAACCTCCCCGATAAAACCCAATTGGGATAAAACCCGGGTGAGGGAAAAAGAGTACGACTTAGAGGGTGTCCGTTCTTAGAAGTTGAAGTATTTGAGGTGGGCGACGTTCCAATTGTTTGGTAGTAGCTTTCCCTCCATTATTTCTAGTTGGAATGATCCTTTGTTTACTGCTGCCGTGATTTTGTATGGCCCATCCCAATTGGTTCCTAATTTACCTTCTCTTGGGTCTTTGCTCGCCTGTGTTTTGGCCTTGAGTACATAGTCCCCGACTTTTAGTGGTCTTACTTTGGCCTTTTGTTGTAATATCGTTCTGCTTGCTGTTTTTAGGCTATCATTCTCATGTGAGCCATGTCCCTTCGCTCCTCCGCTTCGTCGAGGTCTTACTTTCTGTTCTCGTCGTTGCTTGGTCCGCTCTCATTGGAGTATCTCAAACTTGGTTCCCCGACCTCGACTAGTATCACTACGTCAGTCCCATAGACTAGTGAATATGGCGTTTTTCCTATGCTTGTTTTTGGTGTGGTGCGGTATGCCCATAGCACTTTTGGTAGTAGTTTCGGCCATAGTCCCTCTGCGTCTTCGAGTTTCTTCTTCATGATGTTTAGTATTGTTTAGTTGGAGGATTTGGCTTGGCCGTTGCCTGCAGGGTGATATGGCATAGAGAGTATTCGCTTGATGTGCCATTGCTCGAAGAATTCAGCCGTCTTTTTCCCGGTGAACTGGGGTCCGTTATCACAGCTGATTTCTTTGGGGATGACGAAGCAACATATAATGTTCCTCCATATGAATGTGATAACTTCCTGTTCGCGTATTTGGGCGAATGCACCTGCTTCCACCCTTTGGAAAAGTAGTCAGTTAAAACCAAAAGGAAACGCACATTACCTCGTCCCGCTGGGAGTGGTCCCACGATGTCCATTCCCCATTTGATGAATGGCCATGGCGATGTGACCGAGTGGAGGTTCTCATCCGCTTGGTGTATCATAGGAGTGTATTTCTGGCACTGCTTGCACTTTTTGACGAAGTCGGCGGTTCCTTCTTCATGGTGGGCCAATAATATCCTGCTCGTATGAGGCATCTGACAAGGGCTCGGTTGCCGGTATGGGCACCGCGGTGGCCTTCGTGTACTTCCTCAAGGACGTGTCTTGTTTGGTTTGGCCCTAGGCATTTCGCCAAAGGACCGCCAAACGTTCTTTTGTATAGGTCGTGGTTTATGATGTTGTATCTAGCTGCCTGCATTCGAAGCTTTTTGGCTTCTTTTTTGTATGATGGGAGTATTCCCTCCTGCAAATATGCTATAATACGGTTGCACCAGGCCCAAGTTAAATTTACAGAGTGTACCTCAAGTTGGTCTATTAACGAGTGGAGGAGGGTAACCGAGTTTTCTTTTCTAATGTTTTTGGTGGCTGCTGCTAACTTGGCGAGGCCATCTGCCTCGATGTTTTGTTCTAGAGGTATTTGGTCGAGTTGACATTCGTCGAATTCCGGCAGTAGTTTATGAATTTCTGCCTGGTACTTTTGTAGCCTCTGCTCTTTGATTTGGAAAGTCACTATGACTTGGTTGACAACGAGTTGTGAGTCGTATCGGAGGACGACTCGTCGTGCTCCGTACTTGAGAGCTAGCTTTAGTCTTGCAATTACAACATCGTACTCGGCCTCATTGTTAGTCATATCGGGGCACCGTATGGACTGGCGGATGACCTCGCTCGTTGGGACCTCGAGTACGAGTCCCAGTCCAGATCCTGACGCGTTGGAAGCGCCATTGGTGTATAGGACCCATAGGTTAGGTAACCTGGGAGAGGTACGAGAAGTTTTCTGCTCGACCTCAGGCATTATTTTGGCACTGAAATTGGCGACAAAGTCGGCAAGTACTTGCGATTTTATCGATGTTCGTAGCTAATATATTATATCGTGCTCTCTTAATTCTATGGACCACTTGGCCAGTCTCCCCGACAACTCGGGTTTATGTAGGATGCTCCTTAGGGGGAAGGTCGTGACCACCGATATGGGGTGACTTGAAAATAGGGTCTAAGCTTTCGTGAAGCTATGACCAATGCCAAGGCCAATTTTTCGAGATGGGGGTACCTTGTTTCGGCGTCGACCAGGGTTTTGCTAATGTAATAGATTGGAGATTGCGTACCTTTGTTCTCACGGACTAGCACTGCACTTACTACGACCTCTGATACGGCCAAGTATATCAGGAGGCGCTCGTCGGGTTCTGCTTTGGCGAGTACCGGGGGCGAGGACAAGTATGCCTTTAGTTCTCTTAAGGCCTCGATGCATTCTGAATTCCACTAGAGTCTGTTGTCCTTTTTAAGCACATTGAAGAATTTGTGGCATCTGTCAGAGGATCGTGGGATGAACCTCGACAGGGCAGCTATACGACCGGTTAGTTTTTGTACCTATTTCTTGCTGGTCAATACTTCGGGTATTCCCTCGGTGGCTTTACTTTTGTCGGGGTTAACCTCGATGTCTCTTTGTGACACCAGAAAGCCGAGGAACTTGCTCGAGGTTACGCCGAAGGCACATTTTTCGAGGTTCAACTTCATGTCGTACTGCCTTAGTATATTGAAGGCTTCCTTCAGATGGTCGATGTGGTCTTCCTTCCTTTTTGATTTGACCAACATATCGTCTATGTAAACTTCCATTGTTTTGTCGAGTTGGTCCTTGAACATCTTGATGACCAGCCTTTGATAAGTCACCCCTGCGTTCTTCAACCAGAATGGCATGACTCTGTAGCAGTACGTCCCCTGATGGGTGATGAAAGTGGTCTTTTCCTGGTCCTGGTCCTCATCCTCCATAAGGATTTGGTTGTAACCCGAGTAGGAGTCCAAGAAACTTAACAACTTGTGTCTTGCCGTTGCGTCGATGAGTTGATCGATGTGAGGCAACGGAAAGGAGTCTTTCGGGCAGGTCTTGTTTAGGTCGGTGAAATCCACGCACATCCGCCACTTTCTGTTTTTCTTTTTCACAATGACTACGTTGGCGACCCATTGGGGGTATTTCGGCTCTCGAATGGAGCCGTTAGCGAGTAGTTTTTCCACCTCATCACTGACGGCCTCATTGATTGCGGCGTTTAATTTTCTTCTTATTTGTCGTACCGGCGGATGGAGTAGATCGACGTTCAACTTGTGCGTGGCAATGTCTTTCGGGATACCTATCATATCTGCATGGGAGAAAGCAAGCAGATCGGTGTTGTCAATTAAAAGTTCTGAGAACTTATGGCCGATGTAAGCCTTTTTGCTGTGGTCGATGTTGTCTAGCTGGACGGGGTCGAGATCTCATACTGTTGATCCTGTGGCCTCCACGACGTCGGGATCATTGATGACATCTTTTTGTTCATCGAGTTCGGGCCCCGATTTGGTAATTGCTATGCTCCCGAGCCTATTCATTTTAACTATTGGGTGTGTGTACAATCTTAGGCGATGTGGTAGCATTCTTGGGCTGTGCGTTGTTTGCCTAGGATGCTGAATATCCCCCACGGAGTAGGAAACTTGATTACTTGATATAAGCTGGGCGGGATGACCCTCATGGCGTGTATCCAGGGTCGCCCTATGATGGCGTTGTAAGTCGTGTCCTGGTTCATAACATGAAACGTTGTTTCTAAGGTGACGCCCCCGTCCAGAACGAGCAGTGTTATCTCCTGAGGTTCGCTCAACTGCATTGTTAAAACCTGTTAGCGTTATGCAGCGTGGTACTATCTTGTCCTCGAGTCTCATTTGTGAGAGAACTCGAGGGTGAATAATACACGCGCCGCTCCCGTCGTCTACCATTATTCTTTTTACATCAGTATCTGAAATACGTAAAGTAATGACAAGAGCATCGAAGTGAGGAAAGACCAAACCGTGGGTATCTGATTTATCGAAGATGATACTGTCTTTGAGGTCATCATACCGTTCATGGGTGATCGACCACTTCAGTTTATGTGTGGTGGTGAACTTCACGTGATTGATTGCTACTTCGTCGCCTCCACCGATGATCATTTGGATGGTGCGGGCGGGTGAGGGTGGCTTTTGAGGGCCTTGGTGTTGTTCTCGTCCGCGGCCGAAGTTGGCTCTTCCTCGGTCGCTCATCATCTCCCTTAGGTGTCCTTGGTGAAGCATGTTCACCACTTCTTGCCGTAGGGCTATGCAGTCTTCGGTCTTGTGACCCCGCTCCTAATGAAACTCACAGAGGGAGTTCGACTTTCTGGTACTTGGGTCGGACTTTATCTTTTGTGGCTACTTCACCTTTGGGCCGAGCTTCTCTAGCGCGTACACTATTTCTGAAGGGGAAACACCAAAATTGCGAGCAGATAAGAGTGGTGGCATACCTCTTTCGTTTCGCTGAGTCCCTTTATGTGGCCTGGACGGCCCTTCTGTATGGCAAGGAGATGGTGGGATGGCCATTCTGACATATGGTTGGTGTCTGTCCCAGTTGAGGCGTGGACCTGAATGGTCTCTTCGGCCGTCATTATGGTGGTCTTTCCTCGACTCCATTTGGACTGATGTTAGCCGTTGGGTTGGACCGTTGAGGTCATCCTCGTCTGCTCTCACCTCGGCGCAATAGGCTTTGTGAATTTCTTCCCAAGTGGTGGGAGGGTATTTCATGAGTCTGTTTAGCAACTTTCTGGTCGCCCTTGACCCATTCCTGTTCAACCCATTTTGGAAAGCTGCCACCGCCATCCCTTCCGATACGTTTGGCAAGCTCATTCTTACTCTGTTGTACTGGGCGAGGAAGTCCCTGAGTCCCTCGCCAGGCGATTGTCTGACGGCGAATATGTCATTCACCCTGGCCTCCGCCTTCTTAGCCCCGGCATGGGCGGTGATGAACTTGTCGGCCATTTCCTCGAACGTTGTTATTGAACGTGCTGGTAATTGTGAGTACCATGTTAAGTCTCCCCCTGTTAGGGTTTCGCCGAACTTCTTTAGCAACACTGATGGTACATGCTCTTTCGAGAAGTTGTTGCCTTTTACTATTGTGACGTAATGAATGATGTGATCCTCGGGGTCTGTTGTGCCGTCGTATATCTTCAAATATGGTGGCATTTTGAAGGTCTTGGCTATGGCGTGTGGGGCTTCCTCCTCGTTGTACGGTTGTTTGACGAACTGGCCGACGTCCCGTTTTGGTAGCAGTTTCAGGGCGCCCGGTATCTTATCAACCCTTTATTGATGCTCCCTCATTTGGTCGCGGAGCGCTTTATTCTCGTTCTCCATTTCTTCCATTTTCTTCAGAATGGCCATAAGTGTGTCATTACCTGCATCCACAGCAGTGTGAGTGTTACCTGTTGGGAGAGGAACGGGAGCGGGTTGCTCGTTGGCGGTTGCTGTGGTTCCGCTCGTGCGGCGCTTCTACTCGCCCCTTGAACGGTTTTGTCGAGTATGTAGTTTAAAGTACTTGTCAACCACGGCTCTAGTAGTTTTTTCACTGCTGGTGCCGCTTCCTCAGTTGTGGACGTGGAGGCTCCCCTTTCGCGTGAAGCGGTTACACTTCCGTGAGGGGGAGGTGAGTCACTCCGCCTGGGTGTAGCGCTCGGCGTCACATTCTCCTCGCCTTCTCTGTCAACCTCATAGATGGTGTTCAAGAGGTTGGCAGTGAAGTCCACTACTGCTTTCTGTCTTTCATCTCCTTTTCCTACCATTGTTAGTTCGTGCAAACGAGAAAAAGATGGCTGCTGTCGTTTTTTTTATCTAGAAGAAACTAAAATTTAAATTAGAAACTCCCCACAGACGGCGCCAAATTGTTTTACCAAAAAAGTGTAAAACCTTTTCTTCAAACGAATTAGTAAGAAAATAGGGGGTGAATCCTAGTTAAATATAATAACTACTAGATATGAAGGCTTAATGTATTCATGATGTAGGATCGTGTCCGATAATATTGAATGTTGATTAAGAGTGTTCAATGATTGTCAATGAATGCAGTAAAGAAAGCAAGCAATGAATGTAGATAATGGCAATAAATATAATAAGAAGGAACTTGTCACCCAAATGTTAGATGACTTGTATGATTCTCCTTCCTGAAAACAACGTGGGAACAATATAAAATGAAGGTGGACAAGAGGTCCTTGGATCTTGTGAGTAAAAGATAGATGTAGAATAATGGAATCAGTGGACAAGACAAGCTTTGTATATTCTCTGTAGTCAACCTTTACAACGTGTTCTTATCCTAAAAGTGAAGAAGATCCCTTTTTGTTCTTTATCTCTTCCTATTTATAGGGCATATTCCTTAGAAACCCTAAAAAGTATAACTGAGAGAATAGCCAATGGAATATTCCTCCTTTCTATTCTAAACCTATTCTACCATTACTTCCGTACATTCTTTACTTGACCTCGGCACTAATCCTTCCTAAAACGACTCCTCGCCATCGTGCCGTGGTCGGCTTAATCCTCGACCACGTCCTTTTGCAGTTATTAAGTTCAGTCCAAATTTTGACCGATACATTGACGTTATTGGTTCGACCGAACCCAATAACTTTGACCCAAACATTGTATTAATATTAAATTTTTATTAAATATGCACAAAATATTAATTTAAAATGAAGTAACTTAAAAAGATTTGAATCTTGAACCCATAAATTTCAAATTTTCACCATGCCTTTACTTATATGATTTTCTTATTTTGAAATTTAGACTCCAATCTCTTGTAGTTGTCATTTCATTTATTAGACTATTAGCCGCACCCTTAAATGCTTGTTGGTAAACCTCTAAGTTAAGAGAAGTTCCAATATTTTTTATAAACTAGTCTTAAGGTATGCGTTTTGCGCGTGTACCTATATTGATGAAGATAAAATTTATTCAAATATTAGTATAAAATAATATATCTTTGTCATGCAATTAACGTATCATTTCGACAATATTTATAGAATTTGACGATGTGCTAAAGATTATAATAGCCGCTATTAGAAATTTATATCTATTATAATATTTATTTGAATGTGCATTTATATTTTTGTATGTAAATTTTAGCTAATCATTTATATTTGAATGCGGCTTGTGGATTTTGATTTTTAACTCATTTGTCTATAATCACTCGATTAGCTAATCATTAAGAGGCAAAATCTATTCATTCCTCGAAAAGAAAGCAAATTTTATACCTAAATAAGTACTAAATATCAGTGATGAGAAACGAAGTTTTAAATGGTATTGTTGAAGCTTCCTAGTTTAATTATAGTAAGGATTAACATTTCCTACCTAGTTAAAATAAGGAAGGAATTATATAAATAAATTTATATATGGAAAAAATTAAATTCCTAAATATTAGGGATAGGGATTTCTATATAAATGACTATTCCTAAATATTTAGAAAAATAATAAAATGACTATTTTGTCCAGTAAAAACTTAATTTTAAAAGGGTAAAAATGCGAACCAGATTTCGCTAAGGGTCTTCGTTTTTTTAATAAAGTATAAATATAAATAATTACTCTAAATCCAAATTTGATCATTGTGTGGTTTATGATTGATGAAAACTTTGTTATCATAGCAAGGGCTGCACCAAAAAGTTAAATCAAATACCGAGTGAACAATATGATAAATCATAATTTAACGAGCTTTTATGATAATCTAACGGTCTAAATTATTTGATGAGGTTACTTTTGAACAATCATTTGATATTTCGACCTTATCACCTTAATCTTCGGAGCTATATAATTGATAAGTATTTTTTGTTTCTGATAAGTACATATTATGTATGTTTTAGGTATATATTATATATTATATTAAATAATAAATATTTATTTATGAATATAACTTTTTGTTCTATATTTATATAAATTATTAATAAATTTTGCAGGAAAAAAAAAGAGAAGAAAGAAGAGTGTTCAAGTAGAGACAACAAAAAGGCCAAGGACGGCATCCCCAACCCAAGGATGACATCCTCAATTCTAAGGATATCATATGTAGAAAGAGGCATGTGGAAGAAATTGATTCAAGAGCTAGGAATGTCATTTCTAATCCAAGAATGACATCCTTGAGAATTTTACGGGTATAATTTCTTATAAATAGGCATGACTTTTCAATAGAAGAAGGAACCATTCTTGTTCAGAAAAAATCAACTTATATTGGCTTTGTTTTAGTTTTAAAAGTTATTTCTTTTATTGTAGGATAGAATTTTTTTTTAGTCTTTTCTCCATAATAGAGTAATTTTCTTTGGTTGGGATACTAGATGAAGCTATAAAAGTGTTACAACAATTATTTTAATTTTTTATCTTCTTATGTTGAGATTTTCTCTTTATCATCTTTATACACCAAGGTATTTGATATTGATTATATCTATTATTTGATATAATTATATACACTTACCAAAATCTTTATCTTGTTATTTCATTTCTTATTCAGAAGAAAAGAAAGAATTAGACAAGTTTATTGATTTAGCAAAGGCTAATCGAAAGAAGCTTTCTCACTTGGTGCACTCAACTAAGATAATTCTTGTTTGAAGCCATTACTTTAAATAATTAACTATACTAATCGAAAGAGGTGTTATTAGTCAATATTGTTTAATGTCACCAATTGTCACTATATTGATAATGTTGGACTTTAAAGGCATTGAGCTTCAAAGACTTTAAACATTGGGGTTTAAAGTATAAAAGTGTGAATTGGAAATGGTGGGAAATCAAATGGGGGAAATGAAAATTTGAATGAAGTGAGCATTTGACTTGCACTTTGTCCCTCATTGGTGAGGGACAACTACATTTGTGTGCTTATATATAGAATCACTTCTTAAAGCTCTTAAAAGGAGTTGAAGAGAATGATCCCTCGCGCCGTCGTCGTCGCTCGCTCGGCTTCGGCTTCGGCTTCGGCTTCGGCTTCGGCTTCGGCTTTGTCGATCGATAAGATTATTTTTCGACAAAATTTATTTAATTAATTATTTAATAATTAATTAAATGTCAGATCACTGCTGAAGATTCAGAAGGATAGTCTGGCCGCGGTCCTGGCGTAGCCGCGGTAGGACCGCGCCAGAACCCTGCTGCAGATTCAGAGGGCCACTCTGGCCGCGGTCCTGGCGTAACCGCGGTAGGACCGCGGCAGGCCGCGAAAAATCTGAACAGACACCTTTTCTAGAACAGAAATCACACCTCTTCCAATAATTGCCTATAAATTCTGAGGCATGGCTTCGTTTTTAATATACAAAAACACACCAAAAATATTACAGAACTTCCTTCTTTATAAAAATATTGCATTCTAATTCGCAGTCTTTCTCTCTCAAATTCGTAAGTGTGATTTTGCTCCGTTCTTTAAGTTCGTTGGTATCCTACAGTTTGTATTGCCACTGTTGCAGGAAGGTTTATTCCGTTTTATCCTGGGAGGATTTAATCCATTACCTTGGCAACGTGTGAGGGGGGTTAAAATTCCTTAAGGACGCACAAGCAAATTGTGGACTCGGAATATTTCTTAATCTTTACTGTTTTTTCCAATTTCCTTTATTCTTCTAACAGTTTTTCTGATTTTGTATTTTAACACAGTAGCAACAACAAGCTTAAGGAATTTTATACTAACGTTTTTGTGTTGAAATATATATTAAACTGTTATCTATATTTTGTATACTGGTTTGGAGACTAAAGGTTTCGTGCTTTCTACTCCAATAATTGTTCTGTCCGGTTAAAGTGTATCAAAACTTTACCGGAATAATAAACGTACAGGTTTGAAGTATATAAAAACTTCACCATTGTTACGTGTTGTATGTTTGGTTTGGTATTCAGTTTGAAGATATCAAAACTTCACTGATTTAACAAAGTTCTGTTTTGTTTCCAACTCTACAGAAAAAATGACGAATGAAAATGTTGCGTGAACGGGTGCTACTGTTACGAGTGTTGCTGCCTCGTCAAGCCGTTCAACTCCTGCTCATGCTATGGCACCAGCAGAAAAACCCGAAAAGTTTTCCGGTATTGACTTCAAACGTTGGCAAATGAAGATACTCTTCTATCTTACTACGTTGAGTTTGCAGCGATTCATCAAAGAGGATCCTCCGGTCCTGGCTGAAAACACTCCAGATGACAAACGATGTGTTGTAACTGAAGCATAGAAACATTCTGATTTCTTGTGCAAGAACTACATCTTGAGTTGTTTGGAAGATAGCCTGTACAATGTCTATAGTGTCATGGAATCATCAAAAGCGTTATGGAATGCGCTTGAGAAAAAGTACAAGACTGAGGATGCCGGACTTAAGAAGTTCGTGGCTGCAAGGTTTTTGGATTTCAAGATGATTGACACTAGGTCGGTCATAACTCAAGTCCAAGAATTACAAGTTATTGTGCATGACCTCCTTGCTGAAGGTATGGTCATTAATGAGGCCTTTCAAGTCGCCGCTTTCATTGAGAAGTTACCTCCGTTGTGGAAGGACTTCAAGAACTATCTTAAACACAAGCGGAAGGAAATGATACTAGAAGACTTGATTGTTCGGTTGAGGATAGAAGAAGACAACAAAAATGCTGAAAAGAAGTCACGTGGAAACTCGACAATAATAAGGGCTAATATTGTTGAGGAGGCGCCACAAAATAAGAAGAGAAAGAAGGCTTCTGGACCAAAGAATTACCCAAGCAAGAAAAAGTTCAAGGGTAATCGCCACAACTGTGGAAAATCTGGGCATAAGGCCGTGGATTGTCGTGCACCAAAGAATGATAAGAAGAAGAAGAAGAATCAAGCTAACATGGTTTAAAATGCTGAAGAAATGGAGGACTTGTGTGCCATGTTGTCTGAATGCAACTTGGTAGGAAATCCTAAAGAATGGTGGATAGATTCTGGAGCCACCCGCCATGTTTGTGCTAAAGGAGTTATTTTCTTCTTATGCCCCCGCAGGACCCGACGAGACAATTTTCATGGGAAATTTGTCTACAGCCAAAATTAAAGGAGTTGGCAAGATTGCTTTGAAGATGACGTCGGGAAAGATTGTGACTCTAAACCATATTCTCCATGTTCCAGAAATTCGCAAGAATCTGGTGTCTACCTCACTTCTTGTCAAGAATGGATTCAAATGTATTTTTGTTTCCAATAGTGTCGTACTAAGTAAGAATGATATGTATGTAGGAAAAAGTTACCTGAATGAGGGCCTTTTTAAGCTAAATGTAATAGCAGTTCCTATCAATAAAGCTAATGCTTCGTCTTACTTACTTGAGTCAAACACTTTATGGCATTCACGCTTAGGTCACGTCAACATCAAAACATTGCGAAAAATGATAAATTTAGACGTATTGCCAAAATTTGATTGCATTAATTCCAAATGTCAAATATGTGTGGAATCAAAGTATGCTAAGCATCCTTATAAGTCCGTTGAAAGGAATTCAAGTCCTTTAGACTTAATTCACACAGATATTTGTGACATGAAGTCAACACCATCTCGCGGTGGGAAAAAGTATTTTATTACTTTTATTGACGATAGCACGAGATATTGCTATGTTTATTTACTTAATAGTAAAGATGAGGCAATTGATGCTTTCAAGAAATACAAGAGTGAAGTTGAAACACAATTAAACAAAAAGATCAAAATGATAAGAAGTGATAGGGGTGGCGAATATGAATCTCCTTTTGAAGAAGTATGTTTGGGAAATGGCATTATTCACCAAACAACTGCCCCTTACTCTCCACAATCTAATGGAATTGCGGAGAGAAAGAATCGAACGTTGAAAGAGATGATGAATGCATTGTTGATAAGTTCTGGTTTACCACAGAACTTGTGGAGGGAAGCTATACTTACAGCTAACCGAATAATCAACCGTGTACCTCATAGTAAAACACAGTCCATTCCCTATAAAAAATGGAAAGGAAGGAAGCCCAGCTTGAAATACTTCAAAGTGTGGGGGTGTTTAGTTAAGGTACAAGTTCCTAAACCTAAAAGGGTTAAGATAGGTCCAAAAACGGTTGATTGTGTATTTATTGGATATTTAACCAATAGCAAGGCATATCGTTTTCTGGTTCATAATTCAGAAAATCCTGAGATTCACGTTAATATGATAATAGAATCAGATAATGCTGAATTCTTTGAAACTATTTATCCGTATAAAAAGGAAAGTGAAGTGACCTACCAAAAGTCAAAACGACCTCGGGAGGAAATAACGGATGGTATGCCTAATGAGGAAAATCCGAGAAGAAGTAAACGTCAACGGACATCTACTTCATTCGGTCCAGATTTTCTGACTTTCCTGCTAGAAAATGAGCCCCGTACCTTCAAGGAAGCAATGTCTTCCTCAGAAGCACAATATTGGAAAGAAGCTGTCAATAGTAAAATAGAATCCATATTGAGCAATCATACATGGGAATTGGTTAATCTTCCTCCAGGTAACAAAACATTGGGTTCTAAATGGATTTTCAAAAAGAAAATGAAAGACGATGGTACTATTGACAAATACAAAGCAAGACTTGTTGTCAAAGGATTTAGACAGCGAGAAGGTCTTGACTATTTTGACACATACTCGCCGGTAACAAGAATTACATCCATTCGGATGCTAATAGCATTAGCCGCCTTGTATGATCTTCAAATCCATCAAATGGATGTAAATACAGCCTTCTTAAATGGTGATTTAGAGGAAGAAATTTACATGGACCAACCTGAAGAGTTTGTGGTTCCGGGAAAAGAAAAGAAGGTGTGTCGACTTGTTAAGTCTCTTTATGGACTAAAACAAGCACCCAAGCAATGGCATGCGAAATTTGACCAAACAATGTTGTCAAATGGGTTTAAGATTAATGAATGTGATAAATGTGTTTACATTAAGAACATTCCAAATCATATAGTCATTGTTTGCTTATATGTTGATGATATGCTAATAATGAGCAAAGATATTGCCGACATTCAAGCTACTAAGCGTATGCTTGCTAATAAGTTTGATATGAAAGACTTAGGAGTTGCCGATGTAATTCTAGGAATTAAAATCCAGAGGACTCCTCAGGGTCTAGCTTTGTCTCAATCACATTACGTGAAAATGGTACTTGAAAAATTCAAACACTTGGAATTTAGAAGTGCAAGAACTCCAATTGACTTAAATCATCATCTTATAAAGAATAAAGGTGAAAGTACGTCTCAATTGGAGTATGCTCGTGTGTTGGGAAGCTTAATGTACATCATGAACTGTACACGACATGATATAGCTTGTGCAATAAGTAAACTTAGTCGATTCACAAGTAATCCAAACAAACATCACTGGGTGGCAATGAAACGAGTTGTGGGATATTTGGAGTATACCCAAGACTACGCTTTGCACTCCAATAAATATCCTGCGGTTATCGAAGGATATAGTGATGCAAATTGGATAACCGGCTCAACAGAAACAAAGTCCACAAGTGGATATGTTTTTACTGTTGGTGGAGGAGCAGTATCTTGGAAGTCTTCCAAATAAACGTGCATCGCTCGCTCTACAATGGAATCAGAGTTTATAGCTTTGGATAAAGCCGGTGAAGAAGCTGAATGGCTTCGAAATTTCTTAGAAGACATTCCATTCTGGCCAAAACCTTTGGCTCCTATTTGCATACATTGCGATAGTGAGGCTGCAATAGGACGGGCAGGAACATTATGTATAACGGAAAGTCTCGTCATATACGACGAAGACATAACACCGTTAGACAACTACTTTCTAGTGGAATTATCACTATTGATTATGTAAGATCAAAGGATAATGTGGCGGATCCACTTACAAAAGGCTTAACTAGAGAGGGAGTTGAGAAATCATTTAAGGGAATGGGACTATGGCCGAGGACAAGTCAACATGGCGGTAAATCTACCTAGAATTTTGGATGATCCGAGATCTAGGTTCAAGGAGCTCAAACAAAGTTGTGATTGACCGGTTCAACATTGTCAAAGTAAAATCTTTGGTCCCTTCTCGTGATGAAGACAATGTTCAGTAACAAGGATAGAACTTTACACGTTCTTTAATGATTACCTAAGTTTGATGTGGTATTTATCAAATAATGTCAATCTAAAGGATTACACGGTTAGGAATCACCTATGTAAGTGTGAAGTGGAAGCCGCTTCAATAAGAATTCTGTAAGGCCAATTCTCTACGCACTTATGAAACCAGGCGGTGTTCATGGCTGAAACGAACACAACAATAAGAATAAAAAGACGGTTAAGGGTTGGTTGTGTGACATATGGTTGTCTAGGTATACGCTAAAGTTCGACGGTTCAAAGATATCAAATCTACCGATTGATCGAGTATATCCGACATATGTTCACTACGGAAAGTTCAAAGTGAAACCTACTTATCCAGATGCGATTAATCCTTACTTGCAAATCACACAGCTTTCATCTATGATCATTCTTGTTACAGCCATTCCCATTCATGTGGGGGATTGTTGGACTTTAAAGGCATTGAGCTTCAAAGACTTTAAACATTGGGCTTTAAAGTATAAGAGCGTGAATTAAAAATGGTGGGAAATAAAATTGAGGGAAATGAAAATTTGACTGAAGTGAGCTTTTGACTTGCACTTTGTCCCTCATTGGTGAGGGACAACTACATTTGTGTGCTTATATATAGTATCACTTCTTAAAGCTCTTAAAAGGAGTTGAAGAGAATGATCCCTCGCGCCGTCGTCGCTCGCTCGCTCGCTCGGCTTCGGCTTTGGCTTTGGCTTTGGATTTGGCTTTGGCTTTGGATTTGGATTTGGATTTGTCAAATGATCGATCGATAAGATTATTTTTGGACAAAATTTATTTAATTAATTATTTAATAATTAAGTAAATGCCAGATCACTGCTGAAGATTCAGAAGGATAGTCTGGCCGCGGTCCTGGCGTAACCGCGGTAGGACCGCGCCAGAACCCTGCTGCAGATTCAGAGGGCCACTCTGGCCGCGGTCCTGGCGTAACCGCGGTAGGACCGCGGCAGGCCGCAAAAAATCTGAACAGACACCTTTTCCAGAATAGACATCACACCTCTTCCAATAATTGCCTATAAATTCTGAGGCATGGCTTCGTTTTTAATATACAAAAATATTACAAAACTTCCTTCTTTCTGAAAATACTGCATTCTAATTCGCAGTCTCTCTCTCTCAAATTCGTAAGTGTGATTTTGCTCCGTTCTTTAAGTTCGTTGGTATCCTGCAGTTTGTATTGCCACTGTTGCAGGAAGGTTTATTCCGTCTTATCCTGGAAGGATTTAATCCATTACCTTGGCAACGTGTGAGGGGGTTAAAATTCCTTAAGGACGCACAAGCAAATTGTGGACTCGGAATATTTCTTAATCTTTACTGTTTTTTCAATTTCTTTTATTCTTCTAACAGTTTTTCTGATTTTGTATTTTAACACAGTAGCAATAACAGATAGCACTAAGCGCGAGCGATACTATTTATATATATATATTATTGTTATGTGGAGTTATTGTCTTAGAAATAAAAGATCATTCTTTAAACAAGGTCTCTGTTTAATTATTGTAATGAATTAACTAAACTAATTAAAAGATGTGTTATTTATTGGATACTTGTATGTGATTTGGTTGAATTAGAAATACGCGATCATTTAATTACACAGACAATACAAATTTGTCGCCTAGGTGGTTTCAATTTTTGTGGGACGATATCTTAAGCTTTACTATAATTTGATAGAGTGTGAGCATAAAATAATATACATTTAAAGCTCGTCGGTTTTTATTTAGAAAGAATTACATGAAAATACACATGACTTCACACCTTAACAAAAAATGGCCCATGTTTTTAAGTTTTACCCCACCTAGCCCACATTGTACATATTTTGAAAGCACTTGCAAATTCAAAATCTGTGTTTTTACAATCATTGTTTCTAAAAGCTATGGAGTTAATTCTTTGTTCTCACAACTATTGCTTTCACTCTCTCTTCTTCTCACATCTTCTACATATGCTTCAAAGGGCCATGTATTTTCTGCTTCTCCTCTTGTGTCACCTACTTGCAATGAAAGAAAATTGAAGAGTAGAAGTTCACCATTGAAGACCATTCAAAGCTTTGCTTTTGAAAATGAGTTTTTTTGAATTTGTTAGTTGTTTGGATTGGGTATTGTTCCAATTGATTGAAAATATCAAAAGGAGTTCAAAATTTAAATTTGAAGTGATTTGGAGTAGATTTGAGCAAGATTTGAGTTAAATTTCAGAAAAGACGCAAGGAAGAAGACGAAGTCAGTTTTTTGTATAATCTTGTATAATGTTGTATATGAGTGTAGAAACACACCTTATACACTATTATACACTATTATATACTTTTATACACCTTTATACAAGCGTCTGTAGACGAACTTCTTCCACGATTTTCAGTTGCAATTCTTGCTCAAAACCAGTCCAAGTCTCCATTAAATGACTTCAAATTTTATATACAACCTCCTTATACTATTTCTAACAAGTCTAAATAACACCCACTCCAAATTTCTCACAAAATCAAATTCGGAATTTAAACCCACATATTTAAGCTTGTTAAAAATTTAATTTTCACCACCCAAATGAATTTGGTTTATTGAATTTATATTTGAGTCACAATTACTGATTCGAAAATTAATTTAAAAGCTTGCAGAATCTTTTTTAAAAATTAAAAAGTGATTTTGAGAACCTATTGGAGTTGGATGTTGAATCTTAGCCTATTATTTATGGGCTAGTTGGTTGTAAATTGAAATATGGGCTATAAAATTGAAAAGTATGGAGCCTAGTTGTTCTAATGTGAAATTTTTCCATTTATTTAAACTATCAAGAATAAGTGTGTGATTCACAATATTCATCCAAATATCTTTGAGGGAGTAATTCAATATTTCATATTTTTGGAATGTAGTAGTGCAACAACTGATTTTTAGTGGCTTGACCTTGTTATAACATTTCACCTATGTATATAAATGCATGCCTCTCCAATAATATAATGGGTCTGAAATATATAGAAAAAAGATATTAGGGTAACTTGTGATCATTCGTCTATCTGTATATTTGTGCATATTTTAATACTTTTCAATTAAGATTAGATTGCTCCAATTTTAGTCCAGCATACGTTGACATCGACAATAATTTGGACTATCTTGTCTTATTAAATTAAGTTATGTGCTTCTCTTGATAGGTATCTTCTTTCTTTTTTTTGTAATTTTATTAAGTACTCCGACCCCCATCCATTTTTAATTTAATTTTACTAAGACTATAGGTGATCAAAAATATCAATGATACTTCCTTATGCATTAACATGTTCATTCAGATTTCCCAACTAACTTCTCTGATCTCCGATAAATGTATAAAAACAAAAACAACGATACTACAAGATAAATAATAAAAGACAGACTTGTCATCCATTCACCCTTATCTGATTGTTTTTCCTTATTTATTTTATGTAAATTTATTTTTATTTTTATTCATGTTTCTGCATTGGTAAAATATGGATATGACACATGGTTAGCAAAGAGAATGACACGTGGCAGGAATTCTTCCGTCAGTGTCATGTCATTAACGATTACTTTTACCAAAGATTGAGGATATGGAGGGTTACTGTGAGCCCGTTTGGATTGGCCTGTTTTAAGTGTTTTTAAGCCAAAATAACTTTTAAGTCATTTTGTAGTGTTTGGATAAAGTAAAAAAAAACTTTTAAGCACTTATTTTTAAGCTAAAATGATAAAAACAAGCCAAAAGTCAAAAGTTAGAATTCCTAACTTATGGCTTAAAAGCTATTTTGATTTAAAAGTCACTTAAAATAAACCTATCCAAACGGGCTCTAAATCCAGGAAGTTAGCGCTGAAGTTGCATAGCGTGAAGCAGATCGAGGACAATCCGGAGTCAACCTTTCGAGTGAAGATAAGCATCTAGACGCACGTCCGCCACGAACCAACATATCCCGAGGAAAGCAAAATCCTTATTAATTACGACTGTTAGTTACGCACCAAATAATTGTAACTGACGAGATTTGCACTTATTGCATAATGAGAATAATGAGTGGGTTGAGGATGGGGAAATGATTACTCTAGTTTTCTTCTATACACGATACTCCATTTCTCTCACATTTGTACCCCATTCAAATTCACATACTCACACTGTTCTTATACAATAATTATTGTTGTTCTTCCTCTCAAATTATCTAGATCAATTTCATATACTCTTCATATGATCATCAAATAAGAATTTTCTTTGCTTCAACTTGATTGCTATTGCAAGTATCATTCTTATTTATCTGTTTTTCATTGACAAAGATCAACTTAATTGGATTGAAGTGATTTCTTGTGGCATAATTCTAAAAATTTAATTAATTTAGTCTATTAACTAAATTTTAAGTTAAACAGTATCTTTTTAAATATGATTGGATTAAAAAGGGTTTATCCCGTATACAAAAGCGCAAAACAAAAAAATTATTTTGATACACAAAATGTGAAGTAATTGCAATTGGTTATTGGCAGGATCACTTGAATTGGAGCTTGTAGACAGTGTAGGGCTGTCTAAGGGGAGGGTATTGCCCGAACTGGCGTCGATCTGTACAGGTACAGTACCGCACCGTACCGGTCCGGATTGGGGGTAGGGGTAGGGAATTTGTGTAAAGGGTAAGGGTACTAGGAGTGTATTGGTAGAAAAATAGGCATGACACATGGATTAATGGTATAGTGAAATGTGGCATTTGTATCGGGTTAATGAAGAAGAATGATGAGGCACGATTAAAATACCCACGGGATTTACGAAAGAAGATACCGTAACCGACAACTGGAAAGAGTAGTAGGTACGAGATAAATGAAGACCATAAAATGGGAAGATTCATGAACAATTGTGAATATGAAAAGCGAATTAGCATTATCCCTGATTATGCGCGATCATCTATTATTTCCATAGTCGTTACGAGTAATTTTAGCAACGAGCAATTAATGCAGTTAGTGTTAGTAATGGGTAGGAATTAAGTGAGCATAGTCGTTACGAGTAATTTTAGTAACGAGCAATTAATGCAGTTAATGTTAGTAATGGGTAGGAATCAAGTGAGGGGGAACCGTTACATCTTTCTTTCCTTATATAAGGGTCCTTCTTATTTTGTACGATTATCAGAATATTCTAAAATATATGCAATCAATCTTTTACTTTTACATTTCTACTTAATTGAAGATTCTAATCCACAATTCTGGGAAGAAAACAGCTATCATCAATAAGATTTCTTTTCATCATTTATTATTTCGATTGTTTATTTTATTCTCGCTTTTTTGGAAAAGGAAAGTAAACTTGGTTATTAGAAATGTGATTTTGCTTTAATATTGACTTTGACCACAAAAATTATGTTTTGGTTAAAAAAATTAGTTCCATTGCTGGAAATATGATAATTTTACTTTTTTTATTTTTATTTTAGCATGTTTACTACTAATGATATTGTTCAGGTGGGATGAGGGGGTTCAAGAAAGACTACAAGTGTCACGCCCCGAACCTGGGGGGAGGGGGGCGAGACCGGCACCCGGTGCCTCACCTTTCCTTGCGTACCAACTTGCGACTAAGGCACTCTGAACATATAATGCCATACTTTGGCCATGGGCCACATGGCAAGACAATTTGCGAAGCAAAATATAAAACTGAACGGAAACTAACGCTGACTAAACCTCAATATAAAGCTGGGCCGACAAGACCGTCACAATTACCACAACTGGTGATCACGCCCAACTATGCCTTATAAAAAGGACAATGCGATCGTTGCAAATATAATCCGGTTTACAAGTCCGGAGTCGAATCCCACAGAGAACTAAGGTTTAGCTACAGCTGTTCACTATCACCAAGAAGACAAGCTTGAACAATTCCTAACTTATAGATATTAACATTCTTGTGTTTAACTACTTAACTAGCAAATTAAAATAGTAAATTAACAACTAAAGATACTGAGGGTTAGAGAAAAGATTAAGGAGGTCTAGAGTTATGATTTCCCCTATTGTCGGAATCCTTCCCGCTATGTCTTCTATAATTTCGCCTAAGTATTCTCTACCGATCATGAGCACTCTTATTACCGTAAATCTCTCTCGAGTAATTACGACAATTTACTAGACGCGCTCTCCCGAGCTACGCTAGCTGGCTTTTAATACAGCTCACTTCAGATCGCACCCAAGGCTTCTTTATCCCTAATCCCGCCTTTAAACCCTCGGTTATTGATCCCTCATATACTTTGGGAGTGGTGTTGTTCAACAATTACCTAAATATGCACTCTCTCCCGAGTTATGCATACTAAATAGGCACAGCTAATTGAGAGCTCTTCAACCAACCACAATATAAACGTAGTTGAACAAATAGAGAAAAGCTATGGCTCAATTATATAAAAACATAACAACAATTAATCCTACAAAAGGTTCTATCAAAACTCTAGATAACAAATTAGCTATTCATAATAGTATGTAAAACTACAATACTAAAAGTCATAACCAACAATGAAAAATAGGAAGAGGAAGGAAAAACTCGTAGAAGAATTCTCCGCCTTGCTCCCAATGTGTTCTTCCTCCAAGGGTGTTGTCTAACCCTAAAGTAGTGTCTCTCCGCCTCCTTAGGTCTAATTTGTGTCCAAAATATGTCCTCTTCCTGTTCTAGGCCGGCCTCCTTTGTTTTATATAGGGTTTAGGACTTAAAATCCCATGTTTTACACTTTAGCCCCTGAAATTTACGCTTCCCACCGCGGTTTCACCGCGATCGCAGTGGAACCGCGGCCAAACGCCCTCGCGGATTCTTCATTCTTCAGAAACTGCCTTCCACCGCGGTTCTGCCGCGGTCGCGGAAAAACCGCGGTTTTTCACCCTGTTCAGTTTGGAATTTGGGAAAACGTAAAACATGAAAGTTGTAGCCCTTTGAGTTAGCTTTCCAACCATATATTGTGGAGCCCAAATGGAGTTTTGAGCAAAAAGTTATGTCTATTTTACTAGACAGTGCGCAATATGCCTCCTCAAGTCTTCGTTCGTACTTAATTATCAAATTTGACCCCCGAACACGATCCCGGCTTAATTCCTTGAGATTTTACTCAGACTTCAAAGCTTCAAATCACTTAAATTCATTCCATAACATCTATATAGCTCGGAATCACACCTACAAGGTATAAAACACACAATTAGTGCAAAACACTAGCGATTAAAGCGCAAACTCAATTAAAGTGCAGTAAATTTGAGTGTAATAAGCGACTAAAATATGCAATTATAGCCTATCATCAACTGGCAAACCAACCAAATATACATACAAGGCCTACAATACCAACATACTGCACTGACTGACAGGATATGTCTACAAGCCTCTACTGATGGATGTACTGTGATCGGAACAGGGCCCCGACCTACTCATAACATATATATAAGATGTACATAAAGCTCTAGACCTGGCAACTCCGAAGGGCATGGAGCTTACCGATGAAGCTAAACTCGGGCAACACCTAATGAGGAGGTCTACCCATTTGTCTGTCTGAACCTGCATGCATGAAATGCAGCGCCCCCTGAAAAGGGACGTCAGTACGAAATAATGTACCGAGTATGTAAGGCAATATACTGAAAGCTGAAACTGAACTGATAATATAGTAATTGAAAGTAACTAGGAGTCAAAGATAATCTGAAGATATGCTCACCTGCTGATACTGACTCAACACTCTCAATATAGTAAGTGAAATAGTTGTCCGGCCCTATAAGGCTCGGTATATATATATATATATATATATATATATATATATATATATATATATATATATATAACTGCTCTGCCGTAGTAGGCTCGCTCATAGGAGCTTGGCCATACTAGGCTCTGTATCTCGGCCAACTGGGCTCGCTCATAGGCGCTCGGCCACAGTAGGCTCGGTATATAACTTATCATCTGATCTGAGGTTGCCCAATAGGGGCCTGACCAACGATTATAGCTCGATGGTGGTGAAAATACTGTAATACTGTATATATATATATATATATATATATATATATATATATATACACCCTCTGCTCTCTTGACTGAAAGAAAATAATATTCAATTGGATATAAAGTCCCGATAAGGGAGAATATTGTAACTTATGAGACTAGGAAATGTACATAAATTCAGGAATATGAATTTCTCTTTATGCCTCGTTATAGAACTCATGTAGTTACGAGATCATGCCAAAATGAAGGAAGGGCTTAGCCTTAACATACCTGAGCCGATTCTCTTGACAATCTCTTCAACACACGTTGATTGCGACAAAACATGTAACAGCGGAACGAAGTAGGGGAAAAACCTGTATGATATTCTTTGAGAAAGATTGCACCGTACTCCCTTAGAATCCGCAAAATCCCATTGCCATAACATTACGTAGTGTCGTATGATTTTTGTAGCAAGATTCACGTTGCTAACATATCAATTCTTATATGAACTTGATGAAGCCTCCTTCATCACCTTGTAGAAATACAAAGTGAGTTTAGAAAGGTTTTTAAGCCTTTAGGTGTGGGCCCCACATGGAATGATGATTTGGCCACTAAATTCTCTTAAAAAGTCCACCTTGCTATGTAATATAAGAGTCATAATTTGGGTCTTGATCCTTGTTCCAATTGCTGCCACATTGGCTTAATTAATCTTATCCAAGTATTATAATTAATTAACCACTAATCTCTTGCTTAACTTAATAATCTCTCACTATCCAATAATTAACTAATTACCCACATAATTAAGAATTATCTCAAATTACTTAAAATACTACTCATTTTTAGCACACCTTATACCCATCACTATCATGGTCATGTGTTACCTTGTATGGCACTAGTCCATAAATACCGGGTATTATAGCTTGGACCATATTTTATCCCAAATTTCCTAACTTCGACGAAACTCATCTTCTTCGATTTGCTTACCCTCTCACCTTCACGAATTTACTTATCACTTGCTTGAAATAGCATAATGCTTATAATCTCAAAATAATCTCATTCCCGAACTTACGTCGATTAACTTACGATGAAACTTTAACGTACGAAAATGCAGGATGTAACATCTCCTTTCCGAGCATTCATCAATTTACTTATGACGTATTTTCACGTACGAACACATGGGGTGTAACAGTTTCTATGGAAGAAACTTGTTTTCTCATAGCCTCATAGTTCGATATAAAAGAAAATTCTTGAGGGACAATTTCAGAAACAATAGGTTCCTGCAATAGTTCATTATGGTCTTTATCTCTAGATGAGGATCTAGGAGTTGATGAAGTTTTGGATTTGGAAGAATAAGGTTTTGCAGTATTCTTCTGGGAAGGGATAGAGCTACGGCTTGATAAAGAACCTAAGATACGAAATCTACCGCCTCTTCTACTCCTAACTGGGGTAGAAGAGGGAGGAAGTTCATCAATAATGACTACTTCACGAGGGTCTAACGATGAAGAAGGATTCGAAAAACGGGAAGTCATTTTTAATGGTAAAAGCACGAAGAGGGAAAAATTGCAGAAGAAGTTTGAGTATGAATGCAAGAAAGAAGAAGAAATTTTTGGGTGGTATGTGATGCGGTGTCACGACCCAAAATCCAACTAGTCGTGATGGCACTCAACCCAACCCGCTAGGTAAGCCAATTAACAACTATCCAATTTAATGAGATTGATTAAGAGAAGAAATGATAACACAACTGCTTTTATACAAGAATTTCCCAAGGACTGGTAGGAAAAATTATGAGCTTCTAAGATTAGATTTTTACAAGACTGAATTGAAATAATTACAACATTTGTCAGAAATGTAAATGAACAAAATTCGAAGCTAATGCTACCAAGGACAAGTGATAGCCATAACTAGAATACAGGTACATCTTCTGACCAGCTCCCGCTGTACGCAGGAACATCAGCATCCAACATCTGCACGCAAGGTGCAGAAGTGTATTATGAGTACAACCGACCCCATGTACTCAATAAGTAATAAACTTAACCTTAGGTTGAAAGTAGTGACGAGATGGGACAAGGGTCAGAGTCCAACTCCAATAACCAGTAACAGTTCATAACAATATAATAAAAATGATACAAGAAATAACTCAGAAATAAAATGCTCAACTCGTTCACAGTTACGAAAAATGGGCATGCTTTTCAAGTATAGCAGTAAATCCCAAATCTCACCGAAAACACCAAGACCATACGAGTAAGTTTGAAAACTGTGATTTTTCCTAAAAACCTTTCAATAATAAATAAGATATTTCATTTTCAGATAGCATGAGGAAAGTATATCTCTATGCCTATATGTTAATATGCAGGTGAAATCATGAAAGTCACCAAAACCGAGTAGCGTGAGGAAATGCATCTTTATGCCCTTATCTCAAGTACGCATGACCAACGTAATGCATCTCAGTGATGAACTCAGGTACTCACACTCTGAGAGTACTCAATCTCACTATCTCGTATTCTCACTCACCATGCTCAATACTCAGCACACTCAGTCACTCAGTACTGTAAAGGGAAGATCCAACCCAAACATAAATAATCCAGGGCAGATCCAGCCCAATGTAAATGAATCCACGGCAGATCCAACCCATAAATCTATAGCAACTGCGCCCACTATGGAAATGAAGACTCGTGAGAGGCCGATCCAGCCCAAGCGCTATAATAAGCCAAATCCTGACATGAATCAATAAAGCCTGCTGAGGCGTGCAGCTCGATCCTATAAATATCACTCACAGCAGGCCCTCGGCCTCACTCCGTCATCAATATCTCCAATCCCTCGGGCTCACAACACTCATGCTAAGGAGCCCTAATCAATGATACGAGATGTGAAAATATAAGATAACAGAGACTGAGATATGATATGTAATGATGAATGAGACTGAGCACATAACTACAATTAAGCAAATAACTCAACAACAAAGAACAACCATTGTGGGTCCCAATAGTACCAGCATATAGCCTAAACATGATGTCTAGCATAAATTACAGCTCAAGTGCTCAACACATAGAGTACAGTAAAAATGTTCAGATAAGATAGCTACACAGTTCCATAGAATCGACTAAATCGCAGTTCACACGGTGCACGCCCACACGCCCGTCACCTAGCATGTGCGTCACCTCAACATCAATCACATAACACGTAATTCAGGATTTCATACCCTCAGCATCAAGTTTAGAAGTGTTACTTACCTTAAACTGTTCCATACTCTACTCCAACAAGCCCTTGCCTTGCGAAACGGCCTCCGAATGCCTCGAATCTAGCCAAAAACAATTCGATACGATCAATTCAAGCTATAGGAATCAATTCATATGAAAACGCTAAGTTCTTAATCAAAAGTCAAAAAGTCAACCCCCGGGACCACGTCTCGGAATCCGATAAAAGTTACAAAGTCCGAACACCCACTCAACCACGAGTCCAACCATACCAAAATTAAATCCGATACCAAAATCTCGCTCGATTACCAAATTTTCAACCAAAATCACTAATTAAATGATGAAATCAAGGATATATTCATTTAATTTAATCAAATCCGAATTAGAATCACTTACCCCAATCAATTCCTTGAAGAACCCATGAAAAATCGCCACAAACTGAGCTCTCTACGTCCACCAATGAAAAATGAGATGAAACCCTTGTTCATATAGCACCACATCTGATCTCCCAAAGTTCTGACCACACATTTTTTTGTGTGGTCCGCACATTCCATGTTCCGCGGCCGCGATCCAAATAGTGCGGTCGCACTTCAGGAGTGACTGCACTACCAGACTTCAGTAAATTGGCCATAACTATCGGTGCAAATATCCAAATGATTAATGGTTTATCTATTTGGAAAATAGATTCAAAGAGCTACAACTTTCATTTTTGGATAATCTCCAAATTCCGTACAGATTAAAAGATATAAACTTCCGAAGTCATACCAGCAACCTACAGATTTCCCCCTTCCGCGGTCCGCACCTTTTCCTCTGCCCCCGCACTCTGGGAGTTTGCGGCTACGCATGAGGCTTTGCCTCAGCACTCCAAAATGTGCCCTCCGCACTTCACTCGCTCCAGAATATCATCAAATTGCCGAAATGTCTAAACTTGTTCAAAACTCACCCGAAACACAATGGGGTCACCGGGACCCCATTCAAACATGCCAACAAGTCCTAAAATACAATACAAACTTACTCGAAGCCTCAAATCACACATAACAACATCGAAATGACAAATGACACCTCAAAATGAACTTAATGAACTTTGAATCTACAACTTGCAAAACTCACGCCGAAACATATCAAATCAACCCGGAATGAACTCAAATTTTGCACATAAGTCCCAAATGACATAACGAAGCTATTCCGATTCCCGGAACCACAATCCAAATCCGATATCATCAAAGTCAACTCTCAGTCAAACTTATGAACTTTTCAAACCTTCAAATTTCCAACTTTCACCAATTAGAGTCGAAACCTTCTAGAAACATCCAAATGCAAATCCGAGCATACGCCTGAGTCCAAAATCACCATCCGGTCCTAACAAAACCATAAAAACTCCAATCCGAGATTGAATACTAAAAAGTCAAACTTGGTCAACTCTTCCAACTTAAAGTTTCAATCATGAAATTCATCCTTCCAAATCAATTTCGAATAACTTGAAACCAGAACCGACGATTCACACAAGTCATAATACATCGTATAGAGCTACTCATGCCCTCCAACTACCAAGTGAAATGCAAATGCTCAAAATGACTGGTCGGGTCGTTACAGGCAGTATTTATAAGGAAGGACGTCATTATGAACCGTCTTCATGGAACCGTGGCTTCGAACTTACGTAGCCGCAGAAAATCCTAAAAAGACGCTATAAACTACAAAGCCAATCATAAAAAGATATGTGTCCCGGGCATTAAATATAAAGGATGTACGTCTCTTCGCTTCTGAAGAAAACATAATGATGGTTAGGAAGAGGCGGCAAGACATTCACACCATAAATAAACTTACCACTTCCTGAATATTCAGTTGAGAATATTCAGAAAGTGGGGGGACTATCTGTATTGGTGGAAAAATAGGCATGACATATGGAGTAATGATATGATGATAGGTGGCATTCGTATCCTGTTAATGAAGAAGAATGATGAGGCACGGTTAAAATTGTCACAACCCAAATCAGAGGGCCACGACGGGCACCCGGTGCCTACTCAACCGAGCGCCACGTACCTTTTTTTCTATAAGACTCGTCATGGCCATGATAGGCCACATTTATATATATAATTAAAAATATTAAAACTTAACTCACATATCTAATTCAAAAAGATTTATATAGATACAAGGGGCCGACAAGGCCGTTGAAATGTGTCGCGCCCCCTTTTTCTTGCGAAATCGGGTTTATGACATTTGGAGGGACAAGTCATTCCTTTTGGGAACTGGGTTTGCAATTGAAGAGTCACCACCTAATGATTAGGGTGCATTAGGACACCAAAAGAGTTTGATTTGAATAACCAGAGATAGGGTAAGGGCTTGAAATTATTCTAAGGGGAAGGTGTTAGGCACCCCTCAGAATCCACTAGTGTGGTTCCCGGCCAGACAATCATTGTGAATTGAGGTGCATTTAGCATATAGGTAGATAAGGCTCAAATAAGAGGGGATTTCAACACGTAAAGGTTTGAAAGTATGCAAAGTTTGAAAGGACCATTAGAAAGGCAAATTTTTAAATAAAGATTTAAAATGCTAAAGAAAAGAAATAAAAAATAAAGAGAGAGGGGTCCTAGGTTTATTAATAATATGGATCACCCCACACAATGTCCGGTAATCACTCCTCAATGAGGGGCTACATGTGACATTATCGCGTGGTCATCATATCCATATCTACCCATCCCACCCCGTTAAGGCATTTAAAGCGCGGATTGGTATCGATTACTTATTGCATGCTATTACCCGTCCCACTCCTATCAGTCCCGGAGGCACTTAGGACTACTAATCCTAAAAAGGGAAGGATATTAGGCTTATCTGGAGTTTCAAAGGTAAAAATTCTAAGGCGACATACAAAAAACACATATTGCATATTTTGGGGAAACACATAGAAACAAACAAAGGCTCATATATACCTCCTTACACAAAGAAAGCATATAATTAGCATGACTTGCACGTACTGTTTAGGTCTGATTAAAAATACCAAAGACGAGGGAAGTTAAAAGTTGAGGCAGACTGGTTTATTACATAATTCAGATAAGAAGCCCGAATCAGGACTGCCTACTAATTAACAGAAGCGGATTCAGTTTTCAATTATTACTCTAAAGCTTGCCTAAGTGCTCAGACGGGATCCTATAGACATGCCATCTACTGAATTTAGAAGGTGATGAGATAATAAAGCTCGAAATGAATTGCTTGAAGTCCTATATGCATACTTGTTAAAATTGCTAAGTGAGGGACCTAGATTATCAAAAGAGATGCAAAATGCACAAGAATTAAAAATGGTTACAGGTTCTGCTGGTTATAGCCTCTTTTATTACGGATCTTATATCTAACATTGACTGTGAATGAAAACGAATTAGAATTGTTCGAGGATCCCTATAGGCATGATTTCTATGCATTACTAATTTTAGACACTTACAGACGCGGTGTCTGAATGCAGAAATTTGTTTTAAACCTCATAAACATGGTATCTAAATGCAGAACAAACCTTATAGACATGGTTTCTAGATGCAGAAATTGTTTTAAACCTTATAAACATGGTACCTAAATGCAGAACTTGAACCTTATAGACATGGTTTCTAGATGCAGAAATTGTTTTAAACCTTATAAACATGGTGTCTAAATGTAGAACTTGTTTTAAACCTTATAAACATGATATCTAAATGCAGAACTTGTTTTAAACCTTATAAACATGGTATCTAAATGCAGTTTGAATTATGCAGAATGACGTTAGAACAATCCTATAGGCATGATTTCTAGGTGAAGTTGAATATGCAGAATTAGAACAGTCCTATAGGCATGATTTCTACCCTTTGCATGCATAGTTACCCCAACCCTGTTTCACTAGCCAACCCCAAGTATTCATTATAAATTATTAAAAACCAAAATAACAAAATACAACAAGATACAAAGAAAATAATTACAACCATTGAAGGCCTGATTCTTGACTTCCTATCTGAATTATGAGATAGACCAACTCAAAGACCATCGATCCAAAGCCTTTCTCCAATTTGAGAGTGTCAGAGTTCCCTAAGAGCCTCAATGGGACTCCGGGCAGTGCTCACACCCAAATTGTATCACCAGAATAGGGGCAAGTGCAGTGTGGAAAGGCCAACCCTCAAGTGTCCAAGTTCAGAGGGAGCTCAATGGGTCCCAAGGCAAGGCTCACAAGAGGGGGGCAGAACTTAAGTCTAAGAGAGTGCAAGTGAAGAAACAGAGTTCTCAGAGAATAAATGAGAGGGAAACAGCCACAAACAAGTGGATAATTTCATACAAAGGGGGTTCAAGGGGGTTGGAAAATTACAAAGAGCCTATGCTTAGGCAAGGGTAAGCTTTGGGCATGCACAGTAATAGAAGATGCTGGCATGTCTATAAGCCTACCAGAACACACAATAGCAGAGAAACATAGAGGTTAGGACCAAGGGATCAAGCTTGAGTCATGGGCAGTAATATGCAATATTGTCATGCCTCAAACAAACCATAAGCCTTGAACACATTGGGGTGGGGGTTTAGGATGCATAATAAATTAAGAACATGCATAAGGAAATTATAGCATGCTAGAATAAGTACTGAACTAAACACAAGCAATAGGCAGACAAGAAGGGACAAGCATTAAGTAAACACATTGTTGTGATGCTGGAATCTTAATCAGAGCATACCAATTCAGAGAAGCAAAATACAGTAAAAGCAGGTAACAGTACTTTGAAGGCAGGCCACAGCACAAATAACAAGAAAGAATATTTTCTGAGTGTGAGTGTGAGTTCAGAAACTAAGAGTGTTTGTGTGTGTGTTAATGAAAAAGACAGGGTATTTATAGTTTAAAAACAGGTAGAAAATAAGGCAAGAAAATAATTATAGAACTATGTACCAATTAAAATCAAATCAGTATAAGACTTCCTTTAATTAAGGAGTTAAATTCAAACGGCAATGGGTAGAAATCATTTAAGGAAAGAAATCAAGTAGAACACCATGTATAGAATAGACCATTAGGGGTAAGTACATAGGGGTTTAATTAAGGGAAGAATCTTTGAAATACTCGGTTAACCAAATAAGGTAAGAAAACAAACTAAAGTTGCAGAATGTGGAGACAATCGAAAACCAGTACATAGCAAATCAAGGAGTCAAGGATTTCAAAATCACTGTCTTAAGGAGAGTAACATGTGTAACGACCCGACCGGTCGTTTTAAGCTCTAGCGTGCCATTCAGTAGTTTGAGGCCATGAGCAGCTTCATTTCAGGTATTATGACTTGTACGCGTGGTCGGAATTGAATTTCGGGGAGTTCAGAGTTGATCTGGAAAGAGAATTCTCATTTCGGAAGCTTTTAGTTGAAAGAATTAGCTAAGATTAGATTTTTGAGTAAACGACCTCGGAATCGGGATTTGAAGGTTCCATCAGGTTCGTATGATGATTTCGGACTTGGGCGTATGTCCGGATCGGGTTTTGGAAGACCCGGGAACGTTTTGGCGCCTATTGTGGAAGTTAGCATTTTGGAGGAATTTCATAAGTTTGGGTTGAAGTGCATTTCAGGGTTTTCAATGTCCGTTAGGGATTCCGAGTTTGGGAATAGCTCCGTATGGTGATTCTAGAGTTGGGAGCGCGATCGAAAGTGAATTCGGAGGTCCGTAGGTCATTTTGAAGTCATTTGGCTAAAGATAGAAATATGAAGGTTTTTGAGAAGTTTGACCGAGAGTTTGACTTTTTGATATCGGGGTCGGGTTTCAATTCCGAAAGTTGGAGCAGGTCCGTAATGTAGAATATGACTTGTGTGCAAAATTTGAGGTCAATCGGACGTGATTTGACGGGTTTCGGCATCGAATGTAGAAGTTTGAAATTTCAAAGTTCATAAAGTTTGGATTGGAGTACGATTCATGATTTCGACGTTGTTTGATGTGATTTAAAGCCTCGGCTAAGTTCGTATTGTATTTTGGGACATGTTGGTATAATTGGTTGAAGTCCCGAGGGTCTCGGGTGGATTTCGGAAGGCTAACAGATCGATTTCGGAAATTTGAAGCTGCTGCAGCTGCTGTTTTTTCTGCTGCAGCTGCTGTTTTGGACAGCAATGGTGCAATCGAGGAGGCTACTTTGGAAGCTTATATCCCGAAATCTATAAGGAATCTAAAAATTTGCAAAACATAAAAGTTGTTGCCCTTGCATTCTAGTTTCCAGAAAGTTAAACCATTCATGATTTGGACATTTTATTGGAAAGTTATGATCGATTGAAGATGGATGGTGGAGCAGTTTTGACAGAATTTTCTGATGCATGGAGCCGACTTTAGAAGCTCATATCTCGGAATATATAAAGAGTTATATGGTGTACAGCCTATCAAATGAAAGATCTTTGAGAAATTGCTAGTAATTGGTAGTTGGCTTGCCTGATAGTGGCGTCCGGCGCCATCACGACCCTTAGTGGATTTTGGGTCGTGACAACATGGTATCAGAGCACTAGGTTCCCTTAGGTCTCACAAGTCATGAGCGAGTCTAGTAGAGTCTTGCGGATCGGTACGGAGACGTCTGTACTTATCTTCGAGGGGCTACAGGGTTGTTAGGAGCACTTCCCTTCTTGATTCCTCATCGTGCGGTTTAATTCCTTGAGACTTATGCCTTTATTTCCTTCCTATTCAATCTTACTCGACGCGAACCGCTTATTATAAATTGAGAATTGAAGAATTGTAATGGTACTACCGATATGGAGCGGGATATTTCTCCCGGTATAGTTGATTTGGACTATTGTCGTCGCCTTGCGGAAGGCTATCTTGTCATTTCAGCTTAGTAACAGTATTCTCGAGAGCTTTGAGTGTATGTGCAGATTTCTACGATTGCTCATGATTGGTTGTCGCACAGTATGGGCGTGTTGGTAAAGTTCTTGCCTATATGTTGGGGCAGTGAAAGATTTGGAAGGGAGTTCTCTCAATGCATGATTCTGAGATTCGGTATTTCATTTCGGGCGGGGAAAAAGCAATTGGCCTATGAATGTCTTAATTTGGATCGATGGAGTAACGAGACTTGATGTTTTCAAGTGTGGTGGAATTTTCATCTGTGACGTGGTATCGTCATCCTCAATTGAATATGTTAAGTTCGCCGGTGTTATGGTCTTCTGCTTGGAAAAGCGACTGTTAAATATCGCGGGGTGCGGTGGTTCAGGGTTTAATGTGTATTTCTAATGTTGACGGATCGGGAACGATAATCTTCGGAAAGGTTTAAAGTTAGTAGCAATTGGTGGGTTCAAGTGTTACGAAGATAGATTTTATTTAAGGCAATAACCGAGCAGCAATGGATGAGGAAGGACATGTGGGGAGTGTCAGGCGGTGGTTAAAATTTCTAGAAGGCCAGGTATAAGAAGCGAAGGTCGAGTAGTCGATTAAACGGGTGAGTTCCGCCAAAGTGGGAGAGTGGCGGAGTTGCATATGGGCTTTGTGGTAGGATGACTACGCACCTAAAGGAGAGTTTGGAATGATTTGGGAATTTTAGTGAATGGTGATTGGGGTCTACGGATTAATTTGAAGTATGGACTATTATGCGGCAGGAGATTTGATATAACGGAAGGAGCTACTTGAAATGAAGAAGGATACAACATAACTTTGAATTGGAAGGATGTTGTCGCACATTTAATTGATGTCCATGAGGGGTGAATGGACTTGTGCAGCTAGAGAGTGAGCTCGAACTCAGGATGGGTTATTGATGTCGTAGTGATTGTACCCCGTGCAACAACGTTGGAAGATGTTGGCACGTAAATTCCACAGGTGGGTTATCTACAATGAGCAGATCGGCGGTCGCATGATTGGCGAAGCTTCTGCGAAGAATTCTATTGGTTATACAGCGAAGAGATTGGTCGTGCGAATGTGGTTGATGATTTAGAGTATAAAAAGGGATTTTACAGAATGATTCCGAGAATTTTTGCGGTTGATTGCATAAGGTTATGTCAATAAGAGATAAAGAATCTTGGTGAATTCCATAGTTGTGTAATAGTGGCTTCAAGCTAAGTGGGAGAGTCCCACCGTCTATGATTGGGTTGCATGGTTAACTACTTGCGAGGTTTCTGGTTATTAGCATATTGATAGGTTATTTCAGCTATAGGAAAAGAACATAAGTGGTAAATTGAGCAAAGGAATTGTTAAAGGTGTGCTATGGTTGGCCTTATTGGCTCATGTTCAGACTTGGGGAAGGATTCAGGATTCATACCTTGTATGGATGTGGGTTTCAAGGAAAGTGATTCTGCTGGGTGCTTCGTCGTGAGGGTATTCATGTGCTAGAAAATTCGTGGAGTTAATTATATTCGGGGCCAAGTCATAGCGGGTGGCTCTCAAAGCAGTCCTAGTGAATTCAAAAGTTAAAGTGTGGTGCCTAATGATTTCGAGCCTATAGGTATGGTTAAGACTCAAGCTTTTGTAGCAGCTTATGAGAAGAGGCCCTGAATGTTCTATGATGTTTTGACTTGCGGTGTAGCATTTGGGAGGAAAATGAGAAAAGACTTTGGATTCGTAGAGGGATTATCTGAATGGGCATACTAGTTGAGGATGCGAATGTGCGCACAAGGGAGGTATGAAATGGTTCGTGGGATTAGAGACAGCGTGGTCTCATGATTCAAGGTCACTCGGGACGAGTGCGGATGGGGTGTGTTATGTGTTGAATGGAGTTATTATTATTTCTAAGGCAATCAGGATAAATGGGAAGAAGATAGATTGATTAGCCATAGTTGAATTTGCATATTGGTGGTAGTGATCAGTTCCTGCAGCGTGACCAAGTTATGCAAGTGATTTGTGACGGTACGTGTGAGGCCTGTCGGCCGCCGTTATTGATGTTATTCAGAAGTATTCTACTGTTATGGCATGTTATGTGTAGGCGGATCCCGGAAGGGCTATGGTGCTTAGACCACTACTTAGAGATTTGCATATTCTACAGTTATGAGAATTCACCTGTGTGTTGCTATGGTTCTCCTGAAGTGAGTTAAGTGAAAAGTTTTTATATGATGAAGTGTTAATCTATTAGTGGTTCCGGAGTTATGATGAGGATTGTGTTCTATTGTATATTGGCATGTTGGGTGCAGTGAGTGGCATGGAGTTTGAAGTGAGGATCAAGGTTGCAGTTCGGTGTTGCCAAGGATGTCACGAGCTTAGACGAGCAGGAAAGGAGTTTCGATGTTTAAGGAAAGTTGGTATTGTCTTCGGCGTCACCTGAGATCGGTGTTTTGTGAAAAAGGCTTTGCATCCTAGTTAAGGATTCTTGATCACTTTTCAGAGTTAGTGGGGCCGGTGGTTTGGATGTACAGAACTGTTATCTGTTACGGAAGGTTGGGGAGCGTTCCCTACGGGAAGGTTGTATAAGTGTGGAATGTAGTCACTTGATTGATTGAAGAGTTAAACCAAGTATGAAGATTGCGGTGATGTCGTTAATTTGAGAATTGATGCCTGGAGGGCACTCGGTTTATTGGGTTGTGACCTGTGGAGGATTACACCGGTTATGATGGTGGTTTTTGGGTGTTATGAGAAAGAGAGGGGTTATTATGGACCTTTGAAAGGTTATTAGCCTAGTTCAGTGCGATCAGAATCAGCTTGAGGTATGTGGATGGATTTAAATGTGAATATGGGCCTTATATCAGGCCGAATGTGTTCATTTCAGCATAGTGCTCCTTATGAGGAGTATTCAGACATGGGGTGTTATTTCGTCGTCGGTTATTTCATGTAATGCTATATTGTGTCGTGTGAGTTGTGAACGGCTCGATAATTTTCTTATGTATTGAGGTTCCGCGTAGCGATGGTGATATGTGAGCAGGATGGCTCTTTAGCTTTAGAACATATATCGCACCCCAGCTGTGCTTGAGTTGTTAGCTTATGGCTCTATATGTCCCCTCAGGGATGGTATTATGCACTTAGCGTGCTTGGGACCGATATTCGGTATCTTGTTATAATGAGTAATTTAGCTCGGTGTGTATCTCTTTATGTGAATTTTATGTGTGGATCGGGTGGCACGCTGCCATGGGTATGTTGTTTGCATCGGGTTGCACGCCGCAACAATGTGATGTTGAGTACAGTTTTCTATATTCTAATTTTTGTGTGTCTTGTTTTCCATTTTATGAGGAAAGTCCATATTATCAGCGTGAGTTGAGTAGTCCCTTCCAGAGTTCGTTTTCCTTTTGTATCGCGTTCGAATTGGCAGCCTATTGGCACATTGCGACATCATATGAGACTTTTGGTCATGGCTGGGGTGGCTTGTTGCCTGAGCAGTTTGTACTGGGTGAGACAAGATTATTGGATCTAGGATCAATGCGATCGGATTATATGAAGTATATTAAAGAGCAAATACCATTATTTGGTTGAGAATAAGGTAATGATTCTTGTAAGGAGTATAGGCTCAACGGTTTGTCGGCTCGGCAGTTGGTTATGAATTCTTCACATCTCTTCCGTCGTTGCGGTATTGTTGGAGTTGGAACAAGACTTATATATATATCATGAGGTGCGTTGTGAGCATCAGATTCGTGGAATTTCGACTAATTTGATCAGAGAATGTTATTATGGTCCTGCGAGTAAAGTGGTGCAAGGTGTGAATTCAGCTAAAGTATGCAGTCATGCTGTGGTGCTGCGTGCAGTCATTGTCACGGTGTTCATATAATGGGAGCAGGCCTGACGGAGAATTCCGGATGTTGGAATTGGGTTCTAAGCTTATTTGTTTGAATAAAAGGGAATATCTTTGGATTTGCTCGAGCTAATGTGCTCAACTGAGTTGTGGTAGCATGGGTAGGTGCACAAGGTGTTCAACTGTGATTTCAGACAGCTCCAGCGTAGTTCTTAGCACGTTCGAGGACGAACATATGTTTAAGTGGGAGAGAATGTAACGACCCGACCGGTCGTTTTAAGCTCTAGCGTGCCATTCAGCAGTTTGAGGCTACGAGCAGCTTCATTCCAGGTATTATGACTTGTATGCATGGTCGGAATTGAATTTCGGGGAGTTCGGAGTTGATCTGGAAAGAGAATTCTCATTTCGGAAGCTTTAAGTTGAAAGAATTAGCTAAGATTAGATTTTTGAGTAAACGGCCTTGGAATCTGGATTTGAAGGTTCCAGTAGGTTCGTATTATGATTTCGGACTTGGCCGTATGTCCGGATCGGGTTTTGGAAGACGGAAACGCTTTGGCGCCTATTGTGGAAGTTAGCATTTTGGAGGAATTTCATAAGTTTGGGTTGAAGTGCATTTCAAGGTTATCAATGTCCGTTTGGGATTTCGAGTCTGGGAATAGCTCCGTATGGTGATTCTAGAGTTGGGAGCGCGATCGGAAGTGAATTCGGAGGTCCGTAGGTCATTTTGAAGTCATTTGGCTAAAGATAAAAATATGAAGGTTTTTGAGAAGTTTGACCGAGAGTTTGACTTTTTGATATCGGGGTCGGGTTTCAATTCCGAAAGTTGGAGCAGGTCCGTAATGTCGCATATGACTTGTGTGCAAAATTTGAGGTCAATCGGACGTGATTTGACGGGTTTCGGCATCGAATGTAGAAGTTTGAAATTTCAAAGTTCATAAAGTTTGGATTGGAGTACGATTCATGATTTCGACGTTGTTTGATGTGATTTAAAGCCTCAGCTAAGTTCGTATTGTATTTTGGGACATGTTGGTATCATTGGTTTAAGCCCGAGGGTCTCGGGTGGATTTCGGAAGGCTAACAGATCGATTTCGGAAATTTGAAGCTGCTGAAAATCTGCTGCTTTTTCTGCTGCAGCTGCTGTTTTGGACAGCAATGGTGCAATCGAGGAGGCTACTTTGGAAGCTTATATCTCGAAATCTATAAGGAATCTGAAAATTTGAAAAACATAAAAGTTGTTGCCCTTGCATTCTAGTTTCCAGAAAGTTAAACCATTTATGATTTAGACATTTTATCGGAAAGTTATGATCGATTGAAGATGGCTGGTGGAGCAGTTTTGACAGAATTTTCTGATGCATGGAGCCGACTTTAGAAGCTCATATATCGGAATATATAAAGAATTATATGGTCTAAACCTATCAAATGAAAGATCTTTGAGTCTAGTTTCTAAATCTTCAAACCGTTTGTCATTTAGATATTTCCACAAGGAGTTATGGGCGTTTTAACAGAAGGTGTACAGCAGGGGAAAATGGTAATAGGATGTACAACCTGCACAATGCAAGGTACAACTCGATGAAGCCTGGGCAGATTGTTTTAAACACGAGTTTTGGCTCATTTCTTTCATTTGGCTTGGACGATTTTGGAGAGCTCAAGGAGGGATTTTCACCAAGCAACACTAGGTAAGTGATTTCTTCCTATTTTTGAGTTAAATATGTGATCTTACATGGATTTAGACATGGAAAATTAGTATAAATTTGGGATTTTGGGGGAAGACCTAGAATTTGGAATTTTGGACTTTTACCTTGAATTTGAGCATGAAAATTTGAGCAAATTGTATATTTGAGTTAGTAAAACTATGGGTAGAATTTATCTTCGAGAAATTGAGGAATCCGGACACGTGGGCCCGAGGACATTTTGGTCAACTTTTCGAGCGGAGTTGGGAACTTATATAATTTGAATTGTTACAAGTATTAGAGTGAATTTTTATTGGTTTGCCCGTTATTTGAATAGTTTTGGGGCGTTGTGCATCAATTGGAGTCGTTGGAAGGGCTTGGAAGCCGGTTATGGAAATTTCGGAGCGAGGTGAGTCTCCTTTCTAACCTTGTAAAAGGGAATTGTCCCCATAGGTGAGTTAATTGGTTATGTGCTCCTATTTGTGGGGGCTACGTACGTACGAGGTGACGAGAGTCCGTGCGTAGCTACTATTATGCTTAAGTCCGGGTAGTTTAGGGCCAAAAAGCATGCTTACTTGTAATACTTGCAACCTTGTTGACAAACTTAAAAATGCTTAAAACATATTGAACGTGTAAATGAATTTCTAAAAGTCTAGATGTCATTTCTTGACTTTTAAAAGAGAAACTTGTCTTTTCCCGAATATTTTCTCCTTGATGAGTTATTGATTTGACTGTTTGAATGTGTTTATCTATTGTGGAACGGGCCGAACGCTTCGGTAGATTAAATAGATGCATCTATGGTTCGCGCCATTCGACCCTCTGGCAGTGCACAGTTTAAATATTGTTGGATCGGGCCGTACGTCATCGGCATGGTTTGCGCATGCTTGTATTGCTTGCCTTAAGATTTATTGATATTGATATTTTTCTCTCCCCGGCTTGAGATAATTGAAAATTTATAAATTGTGAATCTGGAGACTTTTAATATAAAGAGGAACTTTTACCTGTTCGTGACTTATTTGAAATTACTGCCGTTCTTAATAAATTCATGATTATTCGCGTTAATAATATATTACTAATGGACCACTAGTAAGTGTCGAAGTCGACCTCTCGTCTCTACTTCTTCGAGATTAGACGGGATACTCGCTGGGTATACGTTGTTTTCGTACTCATACTACACTTGCTGTGTATTTTTGTTGCATAGGTTTATGTGTGGCTACTGGCTTAGTGGCATAGTGGCATGGTTGGTACGGAGACTTAGGTGAGCTGCATTATCGAGACGCCACGCGGTCAACAGAGTCTCCTTCAGAGTATTGCATTGTATTTTCATTTCTGTCCACTTGTATTTCGGACAGTCACTGTATTTTATTTCATTCACTAGTAAATGCTCATGTACTTATGACACCGGGTTCTGGGATGATCACAGGGTTTTATTTCAGTAGTTAAATTTTGTAAAGACATCCTCATTTATTCAGTGGAGATTACTATTTATTATTTATTTGTTTAAAGGAAATTATTTCAAAATAATTAAAATGAGAAATTGCTAGTAATTGGTAGTTGGCTTGCCTGATAGTGGCGTCCGGCGCCATCACGACCCTTAGTGGATTTTGGGTCGTGACAACATGGGTTCCCATGAATAAACCAAGTTAAAGACAAGAGAATCGAAAGTCTAAAGGGAAGTTTTCAAATCAATCCAAGAAACAGGGAATCAATCAAACAAGAAAAGAATCAATTACACGAGTGCAATCAGAATTACACAAGGAGGTGTGAAATCAGTCCAAAATTGAAAGTCATTTTAGAGGGAAAATTTAGCATATAAAAGAGTGCATAAACATTAAGCATGCGAGGCTGAACTCATGCCAAAGAGAAACATCATGCAATAGCAAGCACATAGTCAGTAGCTAGTGAACACGGTAGTCACATAAGTTGATTTCAGTAACTTAGTAATAGAGAAAAGGAGGGAGTATCAAATAGCATGCAAAGGGGTCAAGTGAAAAGACCTTATAGTAGAGTTTAGCAGGTAGTCAAAATCACATAAAGAAGCAGAAGATTTCGAAATTCAGTCGAGCAACAGATGAAGCAACTTCAGAGACTCGAATAGGTCCAAAGAAATTAGGGTTTTGGAGCCAGTCGAATTCAGAGCATGACTAGCAAGTAAATCACATAGCAAATAATCTCAGAACTCGAATGATGAACCCCAAATTTTAGGGTTTTCACCATCAATCGAGTATAGAGATGAAAACAAGTAAATCAGACAGAATACTAACAAAATAAATTCAGAAAATCTCAAAAAGGAACTAAGACCTTTAACACGCACATTTCAGTAGAAGAACAACATAAAGAAATACAGTAGAAGAACAATATAAAGAAACACAGTAGAACATGTTAAAAATCAGAAAAGCTTCGAAATAATTTAACAAAAACCCTAAATCAGAAAAGATAAAGGTTCTGAAGGTAAAGTTTTGAAAGAAACCTTGAGAAAACGTTTAGGAGTTTAGAGTGAGCACAGATCTAAAAGGATCGGGAGAACCTCAAAGGTTAGGGTTTCAGAAAAACCCCAGATGGTGAGAAAGGCTTGGAAAAACATCGGTCTAAGCAGGAGAAGCCAAGAGTCAGGCTTGAATAGCCATGGCTGGCCGGAGCAAGGTCAAAGATGATCGGAGACAGCCATAGAACTGAAAACGAACAAAGTCTGGGCCAAGCTTCTTCAAGTCTGGCCTTGAAACTATGATAATCGAGCATGTAGGAGTCATAGGAGGTAGATACAGGCCTCCAATGGCTTTGGAAGCCATTGATTTGGACGATTTTAGGGTGGAAGCTGAGGGAGGCGGCTAGGGTTTGAGAGGAGCTTGAGAGAGAATTGGGAGAAGGGGGAATTCAAAGGCGGCTACAGATGAAAAATGATTAGGGCTTTGGGGTAATTGGGAATTAAAAATGGTAAGGGAAATAGGGACCGTTGATCTGGGAGATCAACGGTTGAGATTAGAGAGGGTAGGTGGGAAACGGGTCTGGGTCGGTTTGAACGGGGTTTGGGTCAGGGTAATTGGGTTTAAAAATTGGGTTCAAATTGGGGGTTCAAATAAGGCTAAAATTGAAATGAACGGGGCTAGCATTTAAATAGCCATTTTTCCCTTGTTTATTTTACAAAAATAGTAGAATAATTTCTGAAAATAAATTATAGGTACTAAAATGATTAATAATACGTAATTATCAAATTTAAAATACGGGAGTTAATTTTATAATTATAAACACAATTAAACCTTAAAAGAGGTTAATATTGCAATTATATGCACTTTAGCTTTAGACATACTAAATAAATTTGTAAAAAAAATGTGCAAAAATTATATTAGCTATATTTTAGTGTAAATATGAGAGCCCAATAAATGAATTACCAAAATGATAATTTTAAAAATAATTATTGGGTTTTTCTTGATAAAATAGGACAATAAATTGATTTAAAAAATCTTTTAAAATCTAAGGAAAAATAATAAAATATTGCGACATACTTATATATGCATATACATGCTATTTAAAGGTATTTTGCATATTAAAATATACAAGGAAAAATTGGGTATCAACAACATGTCATACCTAAAGCTATACATAGGACGCTGTCTGCAAAACCTCTAAAAAACATGATCATAATATATAAGTCGGGACAGGGTCCCCAACATCTTCATAAAACAAAGTAACATATATAGAACGTGACTCGACAATACTCTAGGAAGATGTGGAGCTCACCAACCAAAAGCTGATATCTGGAGGCAGCCTACAGGGGATGGTCCTCACCTCGCCTATCTACATCTGCGTGGCATGAAACACAGCGCCCCAGGAAAAGGGACGTCAGTACAAAGAATGTACTGAGTATATAAGGCAGAAATGAAACGTAATAATAATAAGATACTATCTCGGTGAGAGATAAGAGTCAATTTATAACTTCTGACTTGCCGCTGAGGGCCGTAACATATAGAATAAAACCCATTCGTATATATAAATAAAGCTACGATATAATAGTTCTGATTACATCATTCTCGTGGCGTTAACTGCCCAACTGATCAGCGGTAACTGCCCGACAGGCCGTAGCACGGTAGTAAATGCATGACTGCCCGACCGGCTGTAGCTTGGTGGTAAATATGTAACCGCCCAGCCGGCCGTAGCTCGATGGTAAATGCATGACTGCCCGACCGGCCGTAGCTCGGTGGTAAATGAAAATGCATGACTGCCCAACCGGTGGTAAATAATGATACATAACTGCCCAACCGGTGGTAACTGCCCGACCGGCCGTAGCACGGTGGTAAATACATGAAGATGCATGTATCACTATATTATAAATATTAACATATTTATCAAATACCTCAATAGGGAATTAGATACATACTTAGACATGCACATCCCTAATATTCATCTAAGATTCCATTATGAATGAGAACAAGTACAGTTACCTCAGCCAGAATGCATTATAGACAATCACACCTTCCACCCACGCCGCACAAATACTATATAGATTCTCCTATACTTTCTAGTTGAAAACTTTCTCAGCTTTGATTATATATGTAGAGATATTACAGGATGTTCCTAGTTGTCTGACAAAAGCTTTGCTTCAGCTCTAGTTAGCTAGAGAATGATTTTTATAAATCAGTAGATACAACCAAAAGTTAGATCATGACCCTAAACAACAACTAATAACAGATTTTAACCATTCTAGTCTTGGCTTTATAAACCAAAGCCAAATATGAGGGAAAGAGCAACGACAAAACAATGCTGGATAGGGATAAATGAAAAATCCAAACTACCGAGGCCAAGGCCTAACTCTTGTGAAGTCCATCCAATGTCAAGACAACCTAAAGTGTGTAAACAAGATAAACACACGTAGATACACAGTTAAATAGATCTATCATGACCAGATGAATGAAATTAAACCACTTAAAGCTTAATCCATTAACTTGGAATCACCCATGTGAGTCTATTTCTCCATTCATCGTTCAGCTGACTTTCCTCTCTTCCCACTACTCTTTCCATAAGTATAGTAAAGCATTGGATCAAGCACAATCAAGTTCACATAAATGATCATATAAGAAACACTACTTTCCACTACATTTGCCACTTTTTAAAATTTCTTCATTTGTTTTCAATCTTATTCCCTTTCACCCATATCCATTTGATAGATCAGTTTTAGAAAAAAAAACTTTATTTCATAAGCTCATTGCATTTGGTTTTCTTAATCTTCTTTCTCAAGAAAAGGTCTTAATACGCGAAACTGAACTTCACCCAAGTATGCACAATAAAGTTCCAAGCTTTTATTAGCAAAAAGGAAATAAGAGAAAAAGCAATGATCATTGGTATGACATCTTTAGAGACACTGTCATTGATTAAAATATAAATACAACACATAAACTTCAGCAAAGTAGAGGAAACTCAGTGAATCCAATTTATACTAACCACATTAAACTATTGAAACCTTATTCAACGTAAAAGGAAAACATTACGTTTACGTTTCGTTACTTGGATCATGCCAAAAGAAAGAAGGATTAGCCTTAACATACCTGGAGTAGGGAAAAATCCGTATGATGTTCTTGAAAAAGGTTGCACCGTACTCCTTTAGAATTGTAAAATTTTACGTTGCTACAATTCTAAAAATTTTCGTTGGACTGTTGAAGATTTACGTTGCTACAACCCTAAACCACGTTACTTAATGTATAAAATCTGATTTGGAGTGTCTTTTGAGAAGGGAGAGCTGAAAAGTTATCAAAATGCTCACGTTCTTCAACCTTGATTAAAGTCTTGTTTTGGAAATTCTTGGAATGGAATTGAATGTGTAGCCTACACCTTATGCTACCTCATAAGAAATGACTAAGAGTCATTTCTTTAGGGTGTGCCCTACTTCCACGTGGGGAGGGGGAATTTAATCTTTATTCATTTATTAGGTAATTAGGTAATGTCCCGTACCCGGTGATTAACCAATTACCCACATAATTAAAAATTATCTCAACTTACTTAAAATTCTACTTATTTTGATACACTTTATACATCACACTGACATGGTCATATGATACCTTGTATGGTGCTAGTCCATAAATATCGGGGATTATCGCTCGGCCCGTAGTTTATCCCACATTAACAACCTTCAACGAAACTCATTTTCTTTTATTTGCTTGCCTTCTTTCCTTCACGAATTTACTCACCACATGTTTGAAATAGCCTAATGCTTATAATCTCAAGGAAATCTCATTCCCGAGTCTACGTCCATTAACTGAAGACGAAACTTTAACGTATAAAAACGCGAGATTTAACAAAAATACTCACGGGATTTACGAAAAAAGGTACCGTAACTGACAACTTGGAAAGAAGAAATAGGCTCGAGATGTATGACGACCATAAAAGGAGAAGATTCATAAACAATTGTGAATATGGAAGGGAATCAGCATTATCCCTAATTATGCGCGATCAGCTATATTACCATTACCTTTACGAGTAATTTTAGTAAGGGGCCATTAATACAGTTAATGTTAGTAACGAATAGGAATTAAGTGACGGAAAACCGTTACATCTTTGTATCCTTGTATATGGGTCCTTACCTTATTTTGTACGATCATCATAATATTCTAAAATATATGCAATCAGTCTTTTACTTTTATATTTTTACTTAATTGAAGATTCCAATCCATAGTTCTAGGGAGAAAACAGTGATAATCAATAAGATTTATTTCCTTCATTTATCATTTCAATTGTTTATTTTATTCTCGCAGTTTTGGAAAAGTGAAGTAAACCTGGTTATTAGAAATCCGATCTTCTTTTGACTTTGACCACAAAAACTATTTTTTGGTTAATCAATGAGGGTACCGGAAAAAGTACCAATAGAATTTGTGAGATTGGTAACTTTAAGGTACAGAACCAGTACCCTTAAGGTTTTTTTTAAATATAGTCATTTTTGTACCATTAGACAACAGCCATTTTTTAAAAAATAGTTGTTGGCAACGGTCAAAAACGCCTATTTTTGCCTCCCTATGCCCCTAACATCCCTTACCCCCTAAATTTATGTTTTTAACCCCTAAGTTTGTTCAAATATACTTTGATCCTATTTTAGAACAATAAATACCCCATTTCAATTTTCACACAAAACTCTTATCTCTCTCTATCTCTCATTGCAATTAACGTTCTAACACTCAATTATTTTGGTGTAATTTTTCAAGTATCAACATCAAGTATTTGGTGGAGTATTTTAGCCTGGCAGTACACTAATAGTTGGACCAATTTTCTTCCATCAACATCAATTATATGTTGGCGTTTACGTCGGCTTTTGGTACATTTGTTCCAACTCTTGTGAATTACCTTTTAGAAAAATTTCTAAAGAAGTTGCAACTAGATGGAATTCAGTATATTATATGTTGTTTGTTTGTTTCTTATGAATATCGTGAGATTGGATAAAATGGAGAAAAGAAACTTTGACCTTCCAGAAATAATTCTAGAAGATAGCGATGCATATAATGAAATACTATCTACTGGAAATGGCAGGCACGTAGACGAACAAGTGCTACCAATTCCAAGGGAAGAACCACGAAAAATTATTGAACAATTACATAAATTGTTCAAAAAAAAATATGTAATTTTATTTTTACAATAGTTAAAAGACAAATAAATAATTGTAACTTGTATTAGAAATCTAATGTTTACATTGAATTAAATAAAATAAAAAGCACTTCACAGCCTTAAATTTTTTTCATTCTTTAAAGCTTGTTTGTATTGAAATATAATTTGTTAAAATTTTAATTTAATAATGCCCCTAAGTACCGGTACCGCCCCTTTAAGTATCCCCCTTAGGACAGGTCGGGGTACTGGTAGGATACATATAAAAGTACACTTACCCCGTACTCTTAAATCCCCTTAAAGAAAGTCCCCTTAAGAACCCCACCTCTTTACCGGTACCTTCCCTGTACCCAATCTCCTTAAGAACCCAGTACCCTCCCCTTAGACACTCCTAAGACAACGCTAAATTGAACTAGTGATCCATAAAAACAGAAAGAAGTGATAACCCACTATGCCACTACGGTCTATATCACTGTATGTATGTATGTATGTATGTGTGTGTGGAGACTAAATTGAACTCCATTTAAGCACTGACACACCTCAACATCAACACCACCATTCAATGCCAAGCTAATTTTGAGGTAAAAGATTATTCGTATAAAGTATTTATATTAAACTTTATTAACTTATCTGTATGCATACATATCATGCATTTATTAATTAGTGTAAACAACAGCAACAATATAATCAGGTGGATTCTCACAAATGGGGTCTGGTTGTCACGACCCAAATTCCATCGTAGGTCGTGATGGCGCCCGACACCGTTGTCTAGCAAGCCAACCCTAATTCAACTAATGGGTCCTCATTATTGTACCAAAACAACCCCTACATTTTCTTAACAGTTATTTTAAACAGTCAATAATTAATAAATTCGTAATAATATAAATACATCCCAAAATAATAAGTCTACAGTGTGTACCAGGAACTAGTGTCACAAGTACTAGGGCAACTAGTAGAATGCACAAAAATATCACTATCCTACTACCTGAAACAGAATAGACAGTACATAACAATAACAAAAGAAAAGAACTCCGGTATGCTGCTGAACGGCTCAGAAGGGGAAGGTCACCGTGAGATCTCGATCAGGAATCAGGAACGCGCGCCGGAGGGGTAACTAGATGCACCTGCCTCAGATCCTGTACAGTTAAGTACAAAAGCGTAGTATGAGTACATAAACAACATGTACCCAGCAAGTATCCAGTCTAACCTCGAAGAAGTAGTGACGAGGGGTCGACTTGACACTTACTAAGGTCAATATCAATAATATTTAAGGTTTACGCTAAGCATGGATAACATGAATCTAATGACAGTCTCAGAACAAGGAGAAACACTCTATCAATTTCAGTCATGTCATATAATAATTTGCATTTCAAAGTATTTAGACAGAGTAAATCATGAATAAATTCCACATAAATAACATGCGCACTTTATGCCGAGGTTGTACGGCCTGGTCCAACATAATGATAACTGTGCACTCCCAGAGGGTCGAATGACGCGAACCATAGATGCATCTATTTCTACCGAGGCGATCGGCCCAATCCACAAATAGCAATTATTATCAAGTAAGCACACATTGGCCATTTATAGTCAAATAAATTCATACAAGTTCTCAAGTAAGTGCGTACATTCGTTTATATTTATTTACAATTCCTAACATGTCCTAAGTGATCTCAGTAGAAAGCAAGAACGTAAGCATTTGCAAGTATGGCATGATACGGGTCCTAAACTACCCGGACAATTAGCATAATAGTAGCTACGCACGGACTCTCCTCATCACGTACATACGTATCCCCCACAGATAATCACATACATTTATTTAATTCACCTAGGAGTTTATTTCCCTCTTACGAGGTTAGAAAGGAGACTCACCTTGCTCCAAAGCTTACTTCCAATTTCAAGAACGCGCTCAAACCCTCAATTCAGAGCCGAACGATCCAAAACTAATCAAACGGGGTAAGAACTAGTCAATACAAGCTCAAGAGTTCATATTCTAACTATTAAAGTAATTTCCCAACCCTAAATACAAGTTTCCTAAAATCCACTCCCGGGCACACATGCCCGGATTTCGAAAATTCTCGAGGGAAGTTGTTACCCATAACCTAAGGATCAATAATATATGATTTTTACTTCATTCCGTAACAAATTTCGTGGTTAAATCTTGTTTTTATCAAAAACCTAGGTTTTACTCTAAACCCATAGTTTCCAGTAATTTACATGTTGTAATCTACCCATAAACTATGTATTGAACTCACATTAGGTAGAAATTACTTACCTCACAAAGCTAGGTTGAAATCTCCCCTTTGAATCTCCCAAATCGCCCAATAATGTAATAAATGACCTCAAATATGCCTAAGTTTGGATTTTAAACTGACTACCCAGCTGCCCCCGTTCATCGCGAACGCGACAGGGGCCTCGCGTTCGCGAAGGCCATTGGCTCAGGCCCTCTGAAGGCCCTTCATAGCGAACGCGAAGTGCATTCCTCCTCCAATCCCAAATCCTTCTATGCGAACACGATGGTCTCTTCACGTTGGCGAAGAAGGAAACCAGAACTGGGCAAAATCTGGTTTCATGCAATTAGCTCCGAGGAGTCCGAAACTCACCTGAGCCACTTGGGACCCCGCCCAAAGGCACTAACAGGTCTGTAATCATCATACGGACTTGCTCGAATTCTCGAAACGCGAAAAACAACAACGAAACCAAGAATCATACCCCAAAACCAAATTGAATCAAACTTTGAACTTCAAGCTCTTCAAATTCGCCGAATGCGTCGAATCATACTTAGACTACTCAGAATGGCATCAAATTTTGCGTGAAAGTCTTAAATAACACTACAAAACTATTCCCAGGCTCGGATCGATATCGCAAAAACCCGCTCCAAACCTGTTAAGTACTCCTATTGCTAGGGGTGTTCATAAAAATCCAAAAAATCGAACCAAACCGAAAACCAAACCAAACCAAACCGACCAAAAAAAGCGATACTTTTTGGTTTGGTTTGGTTTTGGTTTTGAATTTTAAAAATCGATCAAATTTGGTTTGGTTTTGGTTTTAATGAAAAAATAACCGAAAAAACCCGAACCAAACCGACTATAGTGTAGCTATTTCAGATTTATTATTACACCTATATATATATATATATATATATAATATATATATATATATATATATATATTATATAATATATATATATAATATATATATATATATATTAATTATATATATATATATATATATATATATATATATATGTATGTATATTTTTATACAAAGTTTCAAAAATAATATGGTGAATTTAATCGTTTGCACTTTTAGTACAGTTTTTTACCTTTATATTCTAGTTTGATTGGTAGTTTTCTTTTGTTAAGTGTAAGAATCCATTTCATGTTAAAAAATATATTTTTAATTAAGTTCTTAAATTATTCATCACTATTTGATTCAATTATCATCAATATATTTTAGTAAATAATAGATTTCTCAAACGGCAATTGATTTGATAGTGTTACGTTGAAAATATGGCCGTCGGAATATGTGTTTGGTAGTGTATGTCTTATATTTAAGAAAAAAATGACAAATGACCGAAAAAACCGAAAAACCGACAAAACCCGACATAAATCGAATCAAGAAAAGACCGACTTAATTGGTTTGATTTGGTTCTAATATTTGAAAAATCGACTTGGTTTGGTTTCTTTTTAGGAAAAAATCGATCCAAATCGAACCATGAACACTCCTATCTATTGCATATGCAATATCAGGCCGAGTGCAATTAGTCACATACCTCAGGCTTCCAATAAGACAGCATATTTCTTTTGATTTATCACTTCATTGTCATTTTGCACAGGAAATAAGTGAACACTTGAATCAAAAGGAGTTACAACATATTTGCAATCAATAAAATTTATTTTTTTAAAGTTTTCTTAACATAATGTGACTAATTAAGGGAATTCCATCACATGTTCTAGTAATTTTCATTCAAATAATTAAATTTACCTCACCTAAATCTTTTATGCCAAAATGGCTACTAAGCATGCTATTAGTTTCTCTAATAACATTCTAGTTAGCGCCAAAAATTAATAGATCATCAACTTAAATGCAAATAATAACATGTGAATTATTTCAAAACTTATGATGGATGAACTTATCACATTCCTTTGATTTAATCAACTTTCACACATGCATGAATATTCAAATATTCATGCAAGAATTATTTACTTTTTTACCCCCACTATTTCTAGAATTATAAAAATTCGTAATAATAAATAATAAAAATCACTGGTCATGATAATATAAGGTAAAAAGCTTTTATCTTTCCTCCGCTTGAGTTAAGTAAGTAGGATTTTTTTACCTTTCCATCTCATAAAGAGAGTGAACTTCTACCTTGATATCTGCTATTTTTTTAACTGCATAAAAAAAATGAATTTTCTTAAGATTGTTGGTGAAATTACAAGTAATTACAGTCGAAAAATAACAACAACAACAACAACAACGACCCAGTGAAATTCCACTAGTGGGGTCTGGGGAGGATAGTGTGTACGCAGACCTTACCCCTACCCCGAAGGAGTAGAGAGACTGTTTCCGAAAGACCCTCGGCTCAAAAACACAAAAAGACAAAAGGGGACAATATCATTAACAACACAGAAATAATATGAAAAGTAGGAACAACATGCAATCAAGAAGAAAGATACAAAGCAAAAGCGAAATAGTATACCTACCAGACTAGACTCACAAACTCATGACATAAGGCAAGTTTCAACTACCTCCTACCCTACAACCCTAATACTCGACCTCTACGTGTTCCTATCAAGTGCCATATCCTCAGAAATCTGATATCCTGCCTAATCACCTTCCCCCAATACTTCTTAGGCCGCCCTCTACCTCTTCTCGTGCCCTCCACAACCAGCCGTTCGCACCTCCTTACCGGAGCATCTGGGCTTCTCCTCTGAACATGCCCGAACCATCTGAGCCTCGCTTCCCGCATTTTGTCGTCAATGGGAGCCACGCACACCTTCTCCCGAATATCATCATTCCTAATCTTATCCATCATAGTATGCCCGCACATCCACCTCAACATCCTCATTTCTGCTACCTTCATCTTCTAGATATGTGATTTCTTAACCGGCCAACACTCAGCCCCATACATCATGGCCGGTCTAACCACCGCTTTGTAGAACTTACCTTTGAGTATCAGTGGCACTCTCTTGTCACATAATATTCCAGATGCTAACCTCCACTTTATCCATCCTACCCTAATACGGTGTGTGACATCCTCGTCGATCTCCCCTGCCTCCTGGATAACCGACCCAAGGTACTTGAAGCTGCCTCTACTCGGGATGACCTATGATTCAAGTCTCACATCCACGCCCACTTCCCCTTACTCAGTGCTGAACTTACACTCCAGGTATTCCGTCTTTGTCCTACTAAGCTTGAAACCCTTAGATTCAAGAGCCTGTCTCCAAACCTCCAGCCTCGTGTTAAAACCGGCTCGCGACTCATCAATCAGAACTATGTCATCGGCGAATAGCATGCACCATGGCACATCCCCTTGAATGTGGTGTGTTAACGCGTACATCACTAGGGCGAATAAGAACGGACTGAGCGCAGAACCTTGGTGTAACCCCATAACAACCGGAAAAGCCTCAGAGTCGCCTCCTACTATTCTAACTCGAGTCTTTGCCCCATCATACATGTCCTTAATCGCCATAATGTAGGGAACCGATACGCCTTTTGCCTCCAAGCATCTCTAGAGAACTTCTCTAGGAACCATGCCATACGCTTTCTCTAGGTCAATAAACACCATGTGCAGGTCTTTCTTCCTACCTCTGTACTGTTCAACCAACCTCCTAACAAGGTGTATAGCTTCTAGTGTAGAACGCCCAGACATGAACCCAAACTGGTTGTCGGAAACGGACACTGTCATCCTCAACCTTGCTTCAACCACCCTCTCCCACACTTTTATAGTATGACTCAGTAGTTTGATACCCCTATAATTGTTACAACTCTGGATATCACCCTTGTTCTTATATAGTGGGACCACCGTACTCCACCTCCACTCATCCGGCATCCTCTTCTCCTTAAAAATAACATTCAACAACCTAGTCAACCACTCCAAACCTGCTTTCCCCACGCACTTCCAAAATTCTACCAGAATCTCATCAGGCCCGGTCGCTCTGCCCCTACTCATCTTACTCATATCTCCCACGACCTCCCCAACCTTGATGCGCCTGCAGTACCCAACGTCACTGTGACTCTCGGAATGCTCCAAATCACCTAGCACAGTATCTTGATCCCCTACTTCATTAAGAAGTTTTTGAAAGTAAGTCTGTCATCTCCTCTTAATCTGGGAATCTTCCATCAATACTCTGCCATCGTCGTCCTTGATGCATCTCACTTGGTCTAAATCTCGAGCTTTCCTCTCTCTCATCTTGGCCAGCCTAAATAATTTCTTATCCCCGCCTTTTTTCCCTAGTTCCTCGTACATACGGCCATAAGCCGCAGTCTTAGCCTCTGTGACCTCCGGCTTCGCTTCCTTCCTAGCTACCTTATACCTCTCCATGCACGCTCGCCTATCCTCCTCAATATGCTCCCCACTAACATCTGGTACGCCTCCTTCTTCGCTTCTACTTTACCTTGTACCACTTCATTCGACCACCAGTCTCCTTTGTGCCTGCCAGAGACGCCCGTCGAGACCCCTAACACCTCTCTCGTAGCCTCCCTATACAGTCTGCTGTCGTTGACCACATAGTGCTCGCGTCACCACTGCTCCTCCAAGCTCCCATAGCCGACAACCGCCCCTCCAACTATTGGGCTTTATCCTTAGTTAAGGCTCCCCACCCGATTCTCGGTCTTCCTCGAGCAGACATGTCACAACCCAAACCCCGCACTGGTCGTGATAGCGCCTCTCGTGAAGACGAGGCCAGCCAACTAACCCAACTTATCATTTTAGAATAGTTAACATTAATAAACAGCTTTAATATATGTTGAATAACCACAGTCTATCAAAAGGTCTCTTTAATAAGTGCAGAATAAAACCCAAACATAGCCCAAACTGGGGTGTCACAAGTCACGAGCATCTATCAGAGTATACATACAACTACAAGACCTAAAATATACAAGCCGGAATAATGAACCAAAAGAGAGAAAAAATGGTGCTGCGAACGCAGGCAGTCACCTCGCTACTCCTATAGCTCTGCCTCTGATCAGCCAAAACCCGCTACCGGGTGATCAATACCTGCATCTGCACGCGAGGTGCAGAGAGTAAAGTGAGTACTCCAACTCAGTGAGTAATAAGGGTAAATAACAACTGAGCAGTAAGAAATCACGTAAAGCAAACCATCATGCTATATAGGGGCAGTGAAAAAAACCCTTTGAGAAAAGCAGTGAAGCTGTAAAACCTTTAGAAATATCTTAGCTCAGTTTAAAATGAAAATGATCTTTTCAGCGGTAATGCAAATGAATGCCAAAAACAAATAGTGCAGATAAGCACAGAAGTCCGTCTCTCGGGCACCACACTCGGTTATCAGATAATACCAGAACAACAGGTAATAAAGTTAGTAAAAAGAAGTAAAGAGAAGCAAAACACAAAACTAGCTACACAAATAGTCAACACCGTAAGCTCCCCGGCAACGGCGCCAAAAAGTGATCGCAGCGGACTCAACCTTAGGAAGAGTGGGCGCTAATACTTTAACCCAATAGTGGTATCGGGGTCAATTTCCACAGGGAGCTAGAAAGGGAGTTGGATATTTGCTTAGCCTAGAAATACGTGTTTGCTTCTAATTGATCTTCTAACATTTTTGGGTTTTTATGATTATCAACTACAATTTAACAACTACTAATTATAACTAAATTATGCTAAGATATTAATTCTAGGTTGTATGCAAGATAGAGAAAGACACTAGGGTCGTGACATTTACCTAGGTGGTCAACTAATGGGTAGAGATTCCTAATACAAGTATGATGATTATGGGGCTTACGCTATAACCGTTGCACGATTGCACTCACTCTCACACCTCTCGGTAGAAAGAGTGATTTTGCCTAATTGACTCTCTCGAGACCAATTGGGTAGGCCAACAAGCCCAAGCAACTTAGGGTTCAAGTTGGGTAATTACTCTCTCGAGGTTTAACCCGTTAATTGGGACTACCATTCTCATGGGTCCATCCCAATTCCTTGTTGGGTTATTTTGGAGTCATAGACACTCTTTCTCAAGAAGAGTCAAGACCCACTAAGCTAGACTTAGTGTTTGCAACCACCAAATCCTAGTTAAATCATAAAATTAACCCAAATAGCAAACACCCAACATCATTCAAGCATTAAACAATCACACCCATTAATTACCCACACTAGGGTTAAGTCACAACCCTAGCTAATGGGTTTAGCTAGACATAATAGCAACAGAAATTGAAGAAGTAGTAGATAAAATCAACATATTAATTAACTAGAATGTTAATCTACAAGAATCCACGATAAAACAAGATGAAAATGCCCAAAATAGGCTAAAACTTGAGTCTCACGAGTGCAGCTGCTATCCGATACCTAATGCTTGACCTAAAAATAATAAAATATTCTATTTATACTAGGCTAGAAAAACTGGACAAAAATACCCCTGCGGGGCTGGCGCGGATCGCGCAGGAATGCAGCGCGGCCGCATAGGGGTCTTGGTCCTCGATCACTCACTTCTGAAGCTGGGGACGCGGACCGCGCAAAAAGGTACCGCGGCCGCGCAGACTAATGGGCGCGGACCGCGCAACAATGAAGCGCGACCGCGTGGACACAAGCGCTGACCATGTAGAAAGGAGCGCGGACCGCGCATGGTTACCCTTGAAATGTATATTCTCTGAATCTCCTAGCGCGGCCGCGCAGCAAAACAGTGCGGTCCGCGCTAGGTCCTCTTGCCCCCACTTCAATGATTTTTGACACTTGAGTAGGTTTCACTCCGTTTCGAGCCGATTTTTGACTTTTGTCATCTTGTCGCTCAAACCTGCAATCAAGCGTACTTTGTAAGCATTCTGGGTCTATTTTATGACAATTCATACATAAAGCATAGGCAAGTATGGGCATAAAACGTGTTAAAATCACATTTATCATCTACTATCAAGCTACTCCATCTATCTAAATTTCCTTCTGATTCATTTTCAACTTGATGCTCCCTCTTGCTGTAGTACCACAATCTCTCAACCCAGGTTTACCTCACGAGACCCAAACATAACTCCACGCTGTCTAAGGCCCATAAGCCGCTGAATACTCTCTCAAATATTCCCATAAACACCATATTCCAGAATACTTTACTCTGAAGAACTTCCTGCGAATCTAAGTCCGTTACCTTTACCTTCCTGATACTGATACATAGAATCCCATAATTCACATAGACGTACCACAAGTCTTGACCTCTTCCAATAAAAATGACAGTTTCTAACCACCTACACAACCTTAAGATACCCGATTGTTCCCTGTAGAATCTTGAACACATTAGAACCATTCTCGAAAGTCATTCAACTCTTTATTCAAACTGCAACTTACCTGACCTAACGAACGGAACCACCCGTGCCTCACTGGCACTCCGATACCGCAAAATGAATTCCTCATCCCAATACACCCAAGCAACTTCCTGCTCTATGCACCGAGCATTCTTTACCAACAACACTCTAGACATCCCGTGATTCTCATACCCTATGAAGCATAATATAACCTTTGTCAAAATTTTCCTTCACTCTAGCCGTAGCTAATTCACTCGCATGCCCAAACTGGAACCAACATAGCACCTAACCGTGCAATCAACTGCTCACAGCAGACTCCCCCACTTGGCTCGAAGCCATAGATCAAGACACACTCAACAACTCGTAACACTTTTACTCTATTGATGCCACAATACCATAGTGAGATTAAACTCAAATCATTTATAAGTTTGTGAAAACACAGGTCATCCAGTGCTGTAATCTTCTGCAAATCTCGCATTCATCCCCGCATCAGTTGCGTCCACTCTCTTAAGCGACCCAAAATTTCAAATTTCAACACGTACCCTTCAATTACACATGAGATCTTCTAACATACACATAAGGATCATACCACTTAAGAACACTCCGCAGGAGATAACCCACCTGCTTCGCCTCACTATAACATTTCTGTACACCTTCCACCGTCATACACATTACACAGTCACTTAGTCTTCCTGGGTCTGAACTCATACCGCAACATGAAATTTACTTCACCCCCAACTAGGAGACACGAAAAGATTCCTCACACGCCCATAACTCGGGGCTACACATCCAATCACAATGGAAATCATAGTTCATCTATCATCCCGCAGGCCTTCCTCGTCACTTCCAAGTTACATAGATACATCCCGCAGTACTAACATACTCATCACATGGCTATTCAACCGTCACTTCCACTAATAGGGACACTGCCGAACATATAAGTTCAAAACACTTACTCACACAATCAGCAGCTCAGTGCTCAAGCCATAGGCAAAGATCCGGCCTCAAGTCCTCCAGACTGGCCCAACATCAAACTCACAGAGATCACATCCCGCCCCTTGATCGGGGAATCACAAGCCATTGAGGCATATCTGATACTGAGCGCTCATGCGCGCATACAAACGCGTGCAAGGAATTTCAAGAGTTTCTTTTCAAGCTGAATCAAGGACGCACGATAAGAATTCAAGAATGTGAAGTTTTCCTAAAGGTTCTGCAGCCTCTCGAGGATAAATACAAACGTCTCCGTACCGATCCGCGAGACTCTACCAAACCTGCTCATGACTCGTGAGACCTAGTAACCTGGCTCTGATACCGACTTGTCACGACCCCAACCCCGCACTGGTCGTGATGGCGCCTCTCGTGAAGACGAGGCCAGCCAACTAACCCAACTTATCATTTTAGAATAGTTAACATTAATAAGCAGCTTTAATATATTTTAAATAACCACAGTCTATCAAAAGGTCTCTTTAATAAGTGCAGAATAAAACCCAAAGACAGCCCAAACTAGGGTGTCACAAGTCACGAGCATCTATCAGAGTATACATACAACTACAAGACCTAAAATATACAAGCCGGAATAATGAACCAAAAAAGAGAAAAAATGGTGCAGCGAACGCAGGCAGTCACCTCGCTACTCCTATAGCTCTGCCTCTGATCAGCCAAAACCCGCTACCGGGTGATCAATACCTGCATCTGCACGCGAGGTGCAGAGAGTAAAGTGAGTACTCCAACTCAGTGAGTAATAAGGGTAAATAACAACTGAGCAGTAAGAAATCACGTAAAGCAAACCATCATGCTATATAGGGGCAGTGAAAAAAAACCCTTTGAGAAAAGCAGTGAAGCTGTAAAACCTTTAGAAATATCTTAGCTCAGTTTAAAATGAAAATGATCTTTTCAGCGGTAATGCAAATGAATGCCAAAAACAAATAGTGCAGATAAGCACAGAAGTCCGTCTCTCGGGCACCACACTCGATTATCAGATAATACCAGAACAACAGGTAAATATTGCAAGAAGAAGCACAAACAACATATAATGGCAGACAAATGAAATAAGGTAAACATATCAAATAGTACTAGTACCGCTGCGGCGTGCAGCCCGCTCCACATATCGCTGCGGCGTGCAGCCCGATCCATTTATCGTCGACGGCGCTCACTGGGGGTGTGCAGACTCCGGGAGGGGCCCCTTACGGCCCAAGCGCAATATCAAGCCATCTCGTGGCATCAAATCTAGGCCCTCGGCCTCATATCAGTATCAGTATATTACTGTTGCGGCGTGCAGCCCGATCCAAAGTATCCCACAAATACAGGCCCTCGGCCTTACTCAGTCAACAAGGTCACATAAGCCACTCGGGCAACAGTAAAACATGATGCTCAGCCCAAAATATTTTTTTGGAATTATCATTTCGAGTGTTTAAGGCATAATAAACTTGGCTGAGTTTTAAAATAGTGGAAAATACATGACTGAGTTCAAATATATAATTAAATCAGTGAGGAATTATCAACAACAATCCCCGAAGGGTCAAATAGTTGGCACGAAGCCCAAATATGGCAATCAGCCCAAATTATAATGATAGCAAGTAATTTTAGTCAAATACGCAGTAATTTCATCAATCGGGACCGACCAAGTCACAATCCCCAACGGTGCTCTACCCCACGCTCGCTATCCGGCGTGCAAGTCACCTCAATATAGCACTACGATGTGCAAATCCGGGGTTTCAAACCCTCAGGATGTCATGTACAATCATTACTCACCTCGAACCGGCGAATTCTTTAGCTCGCGACGCCTTTGCCTCTCAAATCGGCCTCCACGCGCGTCGAATCTATCCAAAATCAGAGCGAATACATCACAACATGCCAAAGGAACAATACCCAATCGAAAACAATCAAAAAATATTAAAAATCCCGAAATTGACAAAACCCGAGCCCTGGGTCCACTTCTCGAAACTCAAAATTTTTTACATCAACGGGTTCCTTGTCTCTCCACGAGTCCATACATATAAAGAATACCAAAATCGAAGTCCAAATGACCCCACAAATCCCAATTTTTGTTCTCTTAAGTTTCAAGCCCTAAACCACCATTTTTGCCCATTAATTACTTGAGTTCTCAGCTCTAGTCCATGTATTTACACCATAAAATCGTGTTTTAAGTCCAAGAATCCATACCTTTTCGAAACCCCTTGAAATCTCTCTTCAAAATCGCCCACAATCCTCCAAGTCCGAGGTTAGAAATGAGAAACCCTTAAAAATTCGCGAAGAAGACCAATTAAATATTCTGCCCAGTCATTACCGCTTCTGCGGTCATCATTTCGTTTCTGCGACTACCGCTTTTGCGGTTCCTCCGTCCGCTTCTGCGAAAAATAACTTAACACCCCAGGCCGCATCTGCGGTCTAAAAGTCGCATCTGCGACTCCGCAGATGCGGTCCCCACTCCGCATCTGCGGTCCAGCCTAGCCTTGCCCTTTTCCGCTTCTGCGACTCCCACGCCGCATATGTGATACCGCTTCTGCGGTTCCAATTCCGCAGAAGCGGACATACCAGAAGCAGCAGGCCTGCAATTTGCACAAGTCCAAAACTCATCCCGATAGCCATCCGAAATCACCCCGAGGCCCCGGGACCTCAACCAAAAATACCAATACATCCTAAAACGTTATTCAAACTTGTTCCAATGATCAAAACACCTCAAACAATACCAAAACCATCAAATTACGTCGAATTCAAGCCTAAGTTCTTCTAAAACTTCCGAAACACGCATTCGATCAAAAACCCAACCAAACGACGTCCGAATGACCTGAAACTTTACACACACATCCCAAATCACTTAACGAACCTACAGCAACTCTCGGAATTCCATTCCGACCCTCGGATTAAAATCTCACCTATCAACCGGAATTCGCCAAAATACTAACTTCGCCAATTCAAGCCTAATTCTACATCGGACCTCCAAAATCACTTCCGATCACACTCCTAAGTCACAAATCATCTAACGAAGCTAACCAAATCATAAAAACTCTGATCCGAGCTCATATACAAATAAGTCAACTCTCGGTCAAACCTTTCAAATTCAAAGCTTTCAACTGAAACTGTTCTTTCAAATTCATTCCAAATCTTCCTGAAAACCAAAACCAACGATCTACATTAGTCATAATACATAACACGAGGCAAGTCATGCCTGAGAACTAGCGATCAAAGTGCAAAAGTTCAAAACGACCGATTGGGTCGTTACAAGATATTTTCCTCCTCTTCACCATAATACCAACGTCCATCACCAAGAGCCTATGTCGCTTTCACGAGTATCTCACCTGGAATCACCTTGCAATCCTTGCACAACCCTCTGTCACGCCTCCTGAGGACGAGATAGTCAATCTGAGTCTTTGCCACCGCGTTCTGAAAAGTAACCAAATGCTCCTCCCTCTTCGGAAAGCTAGAGTTTGCTATCACCAACCCAAAAGCCTTAGCGAAGTCCAGTAACGAGGTTCCTCCTCCATTCATCTCCCCAAAACCGGAGCCTCCATGCACTTCGTCATACCCACCTGCGGTCGACCCAATATGACCATTGAAATCTCCTCCTATAAATAACTTCTCAGCAGGTGGTACCTGACGTACAATCTCATCTAACTTCTCCCAAAAGCGCCGTTTAACCTCCTCATCTAGGTCCGCATGAGGCGCATAGGCGCTAACGACGTTTAGGGTGCACTGACCTACCACCAACTTAATAATCATCAACCTATCATTCACTCGTCTAACCTCAACCACAGACTCTCTAAGTTCCCTATCCACCAAAATACCCACTCCATTCTTACCCTTTTGGGTTCCTGAGTACCAAAATTTATACACGTCTGCGTCCCTCGCACTCGACCCTGCCCACCTTGTCTCCTAGACACACGCTATATTGACCCTCCTCTTCTGGAGGATCTTCGCCAACTCTATAGACTTACCTGTCAATGTACCTACGTTCCATGACCCAATTCGCAACCGATAGACACCCTTGTTCCCTCTACCTCCCTTGCCTCCCAACCCACCCCCAACCCCCGCCCTACCTCCCGACCCACCCCCCGCACCCCCGACGGACATGAGCTCACTCGACCATCCCAGACCACAGCCACTATACCTCCGACAGACTAAGGGAAATCACTAACACACACAACAGATCAAACTAGAAGAAGACAAGATGCCACTGCAGGCACACTAATGCTGAATAAACTAATAAGAACTAAGACTACAGCAATTCAACTAACACAATAGAGGGAAACAGGAAAACGGGAGGTACCAACTCTCGTGAGTAGAACCTGGGAATTGTCTTGGCATACCCGACGGTGTTGCGTCCACCTAGCTCATTCACGTCCAACTCCTGTCGTCCCTTGCTAACACTTGGGTTGTACTTCACTGTTTGCACGTGCCCGTCTCACTCGCGGCCCAAAGCCACCGGCCCTAACCTGAAATACACACAAAATTCCACGAAACCAAACAATTAGGGGGTTGTCACCGCTACCACTGGTGATGCCCAGCAGAGAGATAGATCTGAGCTTAGATGAAGCAGATCGGAGAGTTACAGAAGCAATCAGAGAGATAGATCTGAGCTTAGATGAAGCAGATCCTACAGTTGAAAAATAAGATACAGAAAATAAATAAAGATTTTTCAGGATGAGGCGTGGATATCTCGCTTTCTTTAAGGAGATTCAAGCTCACTGCGGTAACATCTTCACTGGTCCAGCAGTAATACTCTTGACTTGTCCCCTCCAGGATACAACAACCTGACAACTGGTGTAACTCTAACAAACTCTGGACAAGTTGTTGAGTCCAAAGCTCCACCAAAATGAAAACCTTCGTTCAAAAAAATAATATTCTCTTTGTAGAGAATAAGTTGGAGACATAGATCTTCTCTTTTTCTCAACTCTCTTTTAACTATATTAACCACATTTTTTTCATGTACACTACAACATTTTTTTTCATCCACAATACAAGGGAGAAACACCACTATTTATAGGTGTAAAATTTCTTCCATAGAATAAATAACAAAGTAGTGACATAATAAAATTATAGAAGATGGTTGGTGATTACAAAATTTAACCTCTAATTAGTAGTAGATCATGTCATTAATGGTATCATGAGTTACACCAAAGATGATGACCATTTGCTTACCAATTTATAGCCACTACCTCACAAGAAATAATACACTTTAGTATTATAAAATATTAAATGCACATAACACCAACAATAAATACATCAATGATACTATCAGTAGTAGGGTTGTGCACGGATCGGATCGGATCGGATTTAGCATATTTCGGATTCGGATTTCGGATTTCGGATTCTGAAAAGGGCAATTCGAATCCTATCCGAATTAACATTGGATCGGATCGGATCGGATTTAGCATATTTTTGGATTTGGATTTCGGATTATGAAAAGGGCAATCCGAAACTGATCCGAATTAACATTGGATCGGATCGGATTTTAAACTTTGGATTGGATAATTTTTCGGATTGTCGGTTCGAATTGTACTTGTTCGAAGTACATAAACAGATGCTGGCAATCACTTTCCAAATACAAATTGAGCAATTATATCTATCATAATAACGACCACTAATTATTCCAAAAAAATATACTCCACGGCATAGAAATAAGATGATTGACATGTCCAATGCTGGCAACACTAACAAATAAAAAGATGTTTCATTCTTTTGAATCAGAAAGGTTGGTCAACAATGTTCAATTTACACACATAGGAAAGATTAGTGTATAAATTATAAAAGGAAAAGAATCAGAAAGGGCTAATCCTCCAATAATTTTAAAACCAACCATAAAGATACTAATTTTTTAATAAAAGGACCATAAAATACATAAGACAGAGCATAACAGAATACAGAGTATGCAATCCTTCAATCCAGCTTTTATCACTTTTGGACAGTCTCCCTCAAGGCAAACATCGTCCACTGATGAATGATTTCACAACATACAAATAAGGAAAGGAAAGGGTTGTCTAATAAATGAATAAGCTTACTTAACCCTAAAATTTTAGGGCAGTGTTTATATATAGGCCCATATAATTTCGAATTTCGGATCGGATAGGATTAAAATCATGCCAATCCGAAAATCCAAAATTTTATAAAACATAATTCGTATCCAATCAGAAAATCCGAAATCCGAAAACCGAAAATTCAAAATAGAGTGGATTGGAGCGGATTTCGGATATCCGATCCAAATGCACAACCCTAATCAGTAGGCGTTCATACAATATTTGATTGAAATTTTGAAAGTACAAAACTGAAGTTGTATTTGTCCATAAACTTTATTTTGAAGAGAATTAGTGAAAGTACAAATTTTGCGTGTGAAAATCATTAATTAACTTAAAATACTTATTATTGTATATTTTAATATTTTAAAATACTTAAAATTTACTCATTATTTACTTCCTTTCATCCCAATTTGTTACTCTCCCGAGTAGTGTACTGTACTCCTTTTCCCCCAACCCAATTGAATTAAGTTCTCTTCGCTCCAGCACGTCACTGCCTTTACAAGAAAGATGGGTACTGTCGACGCCAATGCACAGTCATCCTCCTCCCTCATCAAAGATTTCCTCCACAAATGCGGCGGCGTTGCCGTGATCGACGGCGGCTTCGCGACGGAGCTGGAACGTCATGGCGCCGACCTCAATGATCCTCTTTGGAGCGCTAAATGTCTCCTCACTGATCCTCACCTCGTCCGCGCCGTATGCCTCTCTCAATTTTCTTCAACCATCTCTTTTAACACTGTATTAAACTTAGCTTAATAGATGTTTTTAAATAGTATAATATTTAGCTCACTGACCTTTTCGTATTCTCTTAACAATAATATTTAGTCTTTCACTTGTTATGCTTATTAAATAGAGTTGATATAGAGAAAAGGATTACTATTTCAGATCAGTTCTGTAGGATGTTTTAGCTTTACAGTAACTGGTATGTGGATAAGTTGGACCACCGTTTGGATTAATTATTAGGATTCGATATTAATTATTATTATCTTGCACACTGCTAAACTTTCTGATAATGTATACGGGATTGTCTTTTCTAGGACCTATTCAAAAAAGTTGCTAGAACACATTGTTAATAAAATGACATAACAAGTATCTTGCATTTGTGAAGAACCCTTTGAGATTCTCTCTTTTTTCTTTTTTTTCTACCCCCCCCCCCCTCCCCAAACCCCAACCCCCTTTTGTGGAATAAAGAAAGATTCTTTCAGCCTTTTTAAAACTCATGCTTTTCCCAGGAATCATCAATTTCAGAAAAATTAAGTAGACAGTAATATCATAAAATGTGAGATTTGAGCCAAAACAATGTTTTTGTTATGAAACAAACAACTGTAGTATTTGATTCCTCTCAAAAACTTTCTTGAAAAACCGAGGAGGAGGAGATAGTAGTTATTCTCCTCCATCTTGCTTTAGCACTAAGCCAAAATGCAATAAGTATGAACTGATAGTGAATACAAAAGAGATGAATTGTATATTTTTGTTTCACTTTTGGTGTAAAGAAGCTCTTGTAGAGGATGTGTAGAGTCTATAGTGGATATTATTGGGTCCTTGTAACTACCACAAGTCTGGGTTTTCATTTTGCTCTTTTTTAGGGGTCTTGTAACTATCTTTTATCCTTAGCATAATGTTTATGCTAAGGGGTTTTCTACTTGATTTATAAAACTTGTTACCTTCTCAAAAAAAAAAAAAAAAAAAAAAAAAAAAAAAAAGAAAAGGAGGCTGTAATTACTCTGCTAAATCATTAATTTTATATGATGCTTAAAAAAATTAACTGTATTTTCCTTTGATCTGTCTTTTCGGTCTAGCTATCACCTTCAAGCATTCAGTAGACCTAACAGAAAAGCTTAACACCTCATCCTCTTCTTGTTTTTTCTTTATATACTCTTTCTTTCTCGCTTGCCCCATTTGTTGCGAAAATGCTGTAGAAAAATTACTTATCTCTTCTTTATATAAATTGAAACCTTGCAACAAATGCATGCTGCTGGACAGCTGGAGAAGTTCTTGTTTTCTTTTATGGATTTCACGTTGCCAATTCTTTATGGCGAAATATCTATAGAGGCACTAAATTTAGAGGAAATACTTTGGTCGTTTTGAAGTTTTACCATGTCTACAATCTCCCATTTAATTTTGAATGTGATGACACCCTCATCTTTATGACTAGTTAAAAGCTCTTGGCAAAACGAACTCAAATGAATCTGTAGATCTCAACATCTGGCAACTGGCAATCTTCTCTATGATTCTTTCCCTTTTTGTATCTTATGTGGATTTGTTGTAGGGTTTAGACTATGAATCTCATCAAAAGCTTCGCTGGAAAAGCTTGAGAACCTAGTGTAATATCACCATTCCCAGATATTTGCTGTACATGAAGTTTTTCTCTTTGTACTATTACATGGCTCATTGGTGTACTAAATAGAGCAGGTACACTTGGATTACCTTGAAGCTGGTGCAGATATTATACTCAGTTCATCTTATCAGGTACTGCTTTTGTCATTTGCAACCATTGTTCCTCTCTCTACCTCTTATGCAAAATTGATTGCGCATGGATGCATCTTAAATTCTATCTATATCCTTGTGACTAGTTTCATGTTTTCTCATATTTGGACAGGCAACTATCCAGGGGTTTAAGGCCAAAGGATATTCTCTAGAAGAAAGTGAGTCCTTGCTCAAAAGGAGTGTTGAGATTGCGTGTGAAGCACGAGATGTCTATTATACTAGATGCTGTAAATCTTCGTCTGATCATAGCACAGATGGAAAGGTTCTCAAACAGCGTCCTATCTTAGTTGCAGCATCTGTTGGGAGTTATGGGGCCTATTTAGCTGATGGTTCTGAATACAGGTAGTTTTCAGAAGAATTAGCACTTTATTCCTCTTTCTTTCTCTGGTCTGATGTGATTTCCATGCTAGGACCTAAGGATTTTTTATGGGATGTAAGGATGGTTAGCTACTTGTTCCTTATAGGCATTTTCTGTGAATCTGTTACCTTATTTGCCTTGTGTCTTGTTAAGGCTTGTCATGCTTGTTAACTTTTGATATTTCGTGCATTAAAGTGCATTCTGGGAGTACATGGCCCAAATATTGCAGAACTACTTTTCAGTTTGTTGTCATCTCAAGGTTAAAGAATAAGCACTAACACCCATGAAGTGCTTCTCACAATTCTCTCCTGGTGTCATTAACATTTTCCCTTCTTCTTAAGCACCAACTGGTAGTATCTTTTCATGCATGTGAACTTACTTACTTATCAATTTGCAGTGGGGAATATGGGGATGCAATTGATCTCAAGTTTCTAAAGGATTTTCATCGAAGAAGGGTTCAGCTTCTTGCAGAATCCGGTGCTGATCTAATAGCTTTTGAGACTGTGCCAAATAAACTAGAAGCACAGGTATGGTCGTTGTGGGTTATATATTTAGAGGAAATCTTTTAAAACTACTTATTGCCTTACTACTACTTGAAGTTAGTGGTATCCCTTCTGTTATCATTCTCTATGAATTGCTATGGACAATAATTATCTGCGACACAGCTATTTGTGACGAGAGAATTTTTTTTCTACCACAGTATAATGTGGGAAAGCCTATTCTGGTCTAGTAGCTTGTAATCTTTTGTTAAGATGTTGAGATTGACAGCTATTAGCACCTATGCAGGCTTTTGTCGAGCTTCTTGAGGAAGAAGACATAAAGACTCCTGCCTGGTTATCCTTCAACTCTAAAGATGGTATAAATGTGGTTAGTGGTGATTCTTTATCCGAATGTGCTGCAATTGGTGAATCATGTGAAAAGGTTTTAGCTGTTGGAATCAACTGTACCCCTCCTAGATTTATTCTGGATCTTATTCGATCGATCAATCAGGTAATTTTTTAGTTACAATTCCTGTCTTCTTTCTGTTTTTCTTTTTACCAGAGTTGTTTATCAATTTGGGAGTTTACATGGACACTTTTAATGGCCGCTTATGCTTACTAGAGAAGATGAATATCTGTAATGAATTCATTATTTATTGTTCCAATCTGCTTTATAAAACTCAGACTGCAACAGCTGGTCAACTGAGAACCTCTTCCAGTCTGTTTTACAAGCAGAACCTGTCAGGCAAGTGAAATGATCAAAACAAGTTAAACCTGGTCTAACGAAACCTTATATTTGCCAAAAACTGCGTCTTTAATTCCTTGTTCTATCTCCAAATCAAGAAAGGAGCTCATCAGGTTCATGGCAAATCCCACATTATTGCCTTGTCTCACGACCTATCCAGAGGTTCATTATTTCATTCTTACACTTAGTTTCAAGACTACCAAACTGTTCCGTGCAGACCCATAAGGAAGAGAGGAACCGCAGAGGAGAAATTGTTTTGCTTACACACAGAAACATATGTTTCTGTCATACTGCATGGGAACATATTCAGCAATTTTGGGCCTATAACACCTGCTTATCTTGGACTATAATGCCTCCATTGTCTTGGACTTTAATGCCTCCATTGTCTGGGGTCATGGAGCCATATGTGTGTCCTGTTGAAGGTCTATACTTGGATGCTTCTCATTTTTTACCTATGAATACATGCAGTTATGTTAGGTCTTGCAATGCTAGCAGTTCAAAGTTGAAAGCTAGCTACATTGAACAAGTATCCTAACTTTAATCTGGACTAGGTGAATTAAGGATATGGAGGACAATTATTTCGAGAGAAAATGATTTTTCTTATTTTGTCTCTTGTTTGGATTTTAGGCGGAAAATAACAAGTAAAATTGCGATAACTATTCAAATTCTTCTTTTAAATGTTAGTGGGTCCTTGCTCTTTCCTTTTGTCAAACCAGACAAGCAAATGGAAATTCTCAAGTAAAGCTTAGGTTGCTTATTGTTCTCGGTAACTTTTTCTTATTTACTTAACACTAGCTATTTGTATAAATATATTCTTATAGTCTTCTTATTTTTTACTTGCATTTCTCAGGTAACAACAAAACCAATCCTTATATACCCCAACAGTGGTGAGAGTTACGATGGTGATCGGAAGGAGTGGGTGGTGAGTACTCCTCAGGCTTCCTGCTTTTAAACTGTATCTATTGACTCACCTTGAAAAAGCTTATTGATTCTCATTGATTTGCAAAAACAATTACGTGTTTATCCCTGGTCAGTGGTTTGTAGGAAAGAAACTATGTCATCTCCTTTCTTGCAGAAAACATGGACAGAGACCCATAAACCTTGATGATTTTCTTTCTCTTTAATGTGAATGTTGAGTTATTAGAGGTCAATATCCTTGAAAAACGCCACTTTCATCTTCCCTTTTAGACTCTACACTTATTAATTGATGATATTATGGCCTACAACCTCTATTACTCTCAATATTCAAGCATTAATGTGCTTTAAAAAAAATTCAAGCAGCAATGTGAAACTTTTCCATTTTCTACTATATATAGGTAGCTTAAAGGTGCTGTCTGAAGCGCAAAAGAAGAAGAAAGATGTTTCAAGACAGCAAAGAAATCAAAATCTGAATCTTCAAGAAGTAAAATGAAACTAAAACTGAAAGTTCTGCTCACGAAATAACTAGGGAAGAGCCACTTCGGCTTCATTTCTTTTCCTTAAAAAAAAACAGCTTAGGCCCTTGGGCTTAATACAACCACGAATTTCTAGAGGACTTTTTGCTGTATGCAGTTCATTAAATCCAGAAGAAATATTAATCATAAGCGGTGTAGCCGTATGGTTTTTGGATGTTCTTACTAATATCTATGCTGTAATTACTTCAAATTTATCCTCCTGATATTCTTTCCTCTATGTTGCAGCGTAATACTGGGATAGCAGATGAAGATTTTGTTCCTTATGTTAATAAATGGTGTGATGCAGGAGCATCCCTAGTAGGAGGTTGCTGCAGAACTACTCCGAATACCATTAGAGAAATACACCATGCACTCTCCAGCCGACGTACTGTCTAATCCGAGGAGAACAAAATAGGGGCATCTAACTTAAAAACAAGACAAGATCTTGTGTCTAGTTCGAAAGAATTGTTTCCATCTCTAGTAAAACTGGATGGCCTACATTTCAGAAGAGGTTTCTGCCCTAACTGGAGTCAGGGCAATAAAACGTCCTCCGATTGACCTAGGCTGTTTGTCAGTGGTGTAACATATTTGTGGTACGCGCAGGGTGTTCAAAAGATTTATGAAATTTCAGGTTTTTAGGAACCTGCAAGGATTTGAGCACTTGTAGTCTGTAGTTGCTCAATGAATGTACTGTTCTATCTATTTTACCATAAACAATCTACGAAAACCAAAGTTACCTAATGATTGATGGCCACCATGGTAGCTGAAAGCTACTGTTTGTGTGAAACAAAATGATTCTCCATTTTATGTGATACCATTTGACTAAGCATGAAGATCAAAATCGTAATTTGATTATGTAGTGTGAGAAATATTAAAATAGTTATAAGGAAGTTTGACAGAAAATACCGTATCAAATTTAAAGAATTTGATTTCATAAAATATGTTAAATTTAGAATGGTATTGTTAACTGTCAGTAATAAGGGATGTCCCGGAATTGCAAGTGTCAGAAAAAACCGCCTTGGCGAGAACAGTTGTATTGAAATTAAAAGAGTAATATATAAGTTGAACCAAGGGAGTTGCCATTTGTGAAGAATACCTTAAGCTACACAATGGGGAGAAGTTGTCTTCGTGTGCCTACATCTCACCCTCTTGGGGCGCGGTCCTTCCCCAGCTCCGGCAGCTCCGGCATAAATTCAGGATACTTAGTGCACCGAGCGGCCCCCTAAAAAAAAAACTTAAGCTACACAATTTACTCCCCTTTCGTTTCCCCAACTCCAACAGCCCACGAAACAAAACGCTACACATGAACACTTTTTGCACAAACTAGGACTTGAGAACTAAACAAGAAAAAAAGCAAAGCCACTGGAAGAACTAATATTGAGCATCAGATGGATAATTGACCATCAACTTCGACTAGATATATCTGTTGATACTCATGCAATGACAATATCGAGCAAGACAAATGGAAGTTTCACACATTCATTTTCATGTTGACAACAATATTTCTGGATATAGCACGTGCACGATAGTCATAGCCAACTTTTACAACGCTTTACATGATAAAAATGCTAAAAAGGGACAGCTGATGAATCAGGCATCAAAACCAGAGTAAACACCATTATCCCTAAGCAGCCTCTTTTCCTCTTCAACATAGCTCTTCCCTCTGCTAGCCTGACCAAGATCTCTCTTCCTCTTTTCTTTCTGTGAGAAAGAAAAGTTTTTCCTATCTTTCTGAGTTCGTGCGTGAACCAGTTCCTCTGCTTCCTGAAGTGCAGCCCTCGTCTTCTGGCGCTCCTGATAAGTTTCTTCCTTCTCTTTTTCCCGCGTTTCCTTCCCTTTTGACCACGACCAATTCTGCTCCTGATCTGGCTCCTTGGGTGGTGGAACTTTCAAGACAGACAATCCACCTTTATACCCATGGCGGCTTAGAGCTTCAAAGTCCACACCTTTGCTCTTTCGCTTTGCAGACTCAGCTGAACATAGGCAAAGTTGAATCATTATGCATCAAGCAATTGAATTTGTACTGGGATACAGGACGATATACTACTTTGAAAACTGAGTGAAGCAGGTCCAACAACAAAGGTAGACTCCTAAGTCATTTATACAGTGGTAGATGTAGCCTTCAGCAGTATGCGGGAGCATATCAACTGCCTTCGGCTTGAACTTTAAATACATATTGAAATTACTTTGTTTTTGGATAACCGTGGTGTCCTAGCCAGCTTGTGCGCATATCTAAAATCTCAATCCACTTTATTGACCACTTGGCCACACCCTTGGATGCTATATTGAAATTACTTTTAAAAATATAGTATATTCATACTAACTCTGCACTACTGTCACAAATGATTCGTAGGTACAGCAGTATCCCTTACACACTGACTTAAATTGCCTATACAAGTTATAGAACCAGAACTCTGTTTAGGCTAGAATTCAAAGTGCTCTATTTAAGATCCTAGGTAATATTTCAGACAATGCAAATTCGCGGATATCAAACAAACTGGGATCTTTGGTACTTTATTCCACACATATTGTTGTTCTACAAAACCAGAATAAACTATACTAGAAAAATAAACAATACATTTATGCAGTTACCTGCAATTTGTTTTTAAATAGCATATTTTTACTGAGAAGAAGGGGAGCCTTGGCGTAGCTGGTAAAGTTGCTGTCATGTGACGTTCAAGCCGTGGAAACAGCCTCTTGCAGAAATGCAGGGTAGGGTAAGGCTGCGTACGATAGACCCTTGTGGTCCAGCCCTTCCCGGACCCGTGTAGGGCGGGAGCTTAGTGCACCAGGCTGCCCCTTTATACTTTTACTGAGAAGTAAACCTTTTTTTGTTGGGTAGCAGAAAAATCCTTGAGTTAATAACAATTATGTTTTAAAGATTAAACTTCTCAAGCAAATGGGGTAAAAAGAAGGAAAAAAGTTACCTTGAGAAGATTTATCTTTGGAGGATTTTGAAGAAGTAGTAGTACTAAGTTTAGGGTCGATTTTGGTGGACCCCAGATTGTCCTCAGTGTCAGTATCAAGCGTTGAGGATTCATCTGAAGATGTATCGTCTTCTTCATCACTCCATGGCATTGTCCTCTTCATCCTCTCAACAATCTGCACATTCCCACAAAAGGAATCTTGATTAATTAACGGGTATTGAAAAATACAAATAAAACAAGCTTTAATGTTAATTGAAGCTCAAAGGGTATAATCAAAGATTACCTTGTAGAACTCGAGAGTGAAGCAGAGGAGAATCCTGCAATTGAATAGCTTAGGGCTTAGTTCGTTCCAACGATCGATAAATACGACGTGGTTGTTGAAGAAAAAACAGAAAAAGGAGAAGCTGGTGTTATTTTATATACAGACCCACAAGGTTTCGCTGAATTACAGATAATGCACTGTCCAAGAATTTTCTCTTCAGATAGGCCCCTAACTTTGAAAGGTATTCAAAGAAAGCCGCAAAATTGCGCCACTTAGGACCTTTAGTTTTTTTTGTTTTTTTTTAATTAATTTTAAAAATTTGTTTTATATTTTAAGAACCTATAATAATATGTAATACACTCTAGAATAAAATATCAAAGAATTAAATAGGCAATATACATATTACAATGTGTATACGGTTAAACCCGGAACTACCCGATTCTACTATTGATCGAGATCAGGGAGTTGCATCGAAGGTCGGCCCCGCAATGCATCGACTGAAGCACGAGGACAGGGTATCGAGTTTGAGAATTGAGGTGCCTGTCGAGATCGAGGCTAGTAGCGATCGAGACCAAATAGGGCAGACTTCGAGCAAAGCGCAATAACAGAAAAGCGAGATATCTGTGACTGGCCGAAGATAATGGCGAAAATCTCAAAACAGATCAAATCAAGGGCGGTTGTTAGGCTAATCATGGAATTTATTTCCGTAATTAGAATTGTACTATAGATAGGATTCTTCTACTATATAAAGAGGGTTCCAATCATTTTGTAAGCATCTTACATTCACGCATATTAAAGAAATACAATACTCTCTGTATAGCTTATATTCTTGTTCATCAGTTTGCTCATTTCATAACTATTCGAGTACCGACCAGTTTGAGGGCATTTAAACTCGAGGGCTGAATTAGGTTTCAACACCGGTTTGTTTTATCTCGTTATTAATTTCTCCTACTAATCTTTACGTTTATCAATTGGTATTAGGTGAAATCACGTGTCCTAAAACCACATTATAAGTTTAATTATTGTCCTATTTTTAGGGTAAACAGTTTGGCGCCCACCGTAGGGCTAAGGATAATAGTGATTTCCTGGTATTAATCCTCATAACACACACTGCTTTTCGCTTGTTCTCGTAAGTGTCTTTGATTTCAGAAATTAACATGTCAAACTCTCAAGTAGCACCCACTCACATGGACAACGACCTTGGTCTTTATGGCAAGAACTAAAACGTTGCCGCCCCGGGAAACAGAGCTCCTCCAGTCAACCCCGACGGACCGCTGACCGTAGACCCAGTCGATGTTAGCTCCCCTAATGCCATCAATGGGAATTTGGGCGTCGACCCTGAGAATAGGATCCGCAGGGAAGCTCGAGCAGCCGATCAAAATGCACAGAGCGGTGAAGAAGGCGGAATTAGCCTTCGAATGATTTTCGAGATGTTGTAGACTCAACAAGCTGAGATAGCACAACTCCAAAATCAGAATCGAGCACCAAGCAGAATTGAGATCGAAACATCACAAGAAGTTATTCATAGAGTCGAACATGTACCAGAGAGACCGAACACTAATAAATCGGGACTGACCCCACCATTATGAAAATGCTCGAGGAGCTCACTAAACGGATTGAATCAGGTGAAAAGAAAATCGAGGCTAATGACATAAAGGTAGAAAATACAAGTCCCGGGTTGACCAAATACCGGGGGCACCGCTGATTCTAAAGGGTTTGGATTCGAAGAAGTTCGTGCAGAAGCCTTACACTCCGAGTGCGGCTCCGAAGCCCATCTCGAAGAAATTCCGTATGCTAGAAATTCCCAAATACAATGGGACCACCGACCCTAATGAGCATGTCACTTCTTACATATGCGCAATAAAGGGGAATGAATTAGAGGATGATGAGATTGAATCCGTTCTATTGAAAAATTTTGGAGAAACTTTATCGAAATGGGCGATGATATGGTACCACAATTTGCCGCCCAATTCTATTGATTTCTTCGCCATGCTTGTTGATTCGTTCGTACATGCACACGGCGGAGCAATAAAGGTTATGACTGGGAAGTCGAACCTCTTCAAAGGAGACAAGAGGACAATGAAATGTTAAGGGAATTCGTATCTCGGTTCCAGATAAAATGTATGGACCTACCCCCGGTCACCGATGATTGGGTTGTTCAAGCCTTCACTCAAGGTTCGAACGAGCGAAGTTCGATAGCGTCACGACAACTAAAGCAAAATTTAATTGAATATCCAAATGTGTCCCTGGCCGATGTACATAATCGATATCAATCGAAGATCAGGGTCGAGGATGATCAATTGGGAACCCCTTATAGTTCCGTTTACTCAAATAGGCCGTCAGCAGAATTCAAAGGGACATCGACAGAGAACCCCGATCGAACAGACACCGTTACTAAACATATAGCGCAGATCGTAAAAACAGCGGCCCAGGACGTAATCCCGTTCGAAATGATCGATGAAATGATCGAGGACAGAGCTCCTGAGGGCTCATAAGTAAAAGTGGCTTCGATAAACATGTCGATCCACAGAAGCACCACGACTATCAGAATACAACTTCAACATCGATGCATCAGGTATTATGTCAGCCATCGGACGGATCAAGGATACTAGATGGCCCAGACCCTTACAGATCGATCCAGCTCAAAGGAACCCTAATCAAATTTGCAAATACCATGGCACCCATGGACACAAAATCGAAGACTGCGGACAACTGAGGGAGGAGGTAGCTCGTTTATGCAATGAGGGTCATCTTCGAGAATTCTTATGTGATCGAGCCAAGAATCACTTCAAAAATAGGGATTCGAACAAGCAAAACAAGCAGGAAGAGCCACAACATGTGATTCATATGATGTTGGAGGGGTTGATATTCCTCAATGACCGGTATTCAAACGCACCAAAGTGACAATCACAAGGGAAAAGCGGACCCGGGACTACTTACCGGAAGAAACCTTGTCTTTCAACGACGAGGATGCAGAAGGGATCGAACAGCCTCACAATGACGCACTGGTAATATCTATCCTTATGAATAAAATTCAATTTAAACGCGAGTTGATTGATCCAGGTAGCTCGGCAAACATTATCCGATTGAGGGTTGTAGAACAACTCAGTCTCCAAAATCAAATGGTGTCTGCAGCTCGAGTACTCAACAACTTCAACAAGGCAAGTGAAACTACCAAAGGGGAAATCATTTTGCCAGTAAATGTGGTCGGGACTATTCAGGAAACAAAGTTCCATGTGATCGAAGGTGACATGAGGTATAATGCACTGCTCGGAAGGCCTTGGATTCATAACATGAGAGTAGTGCCCTCGACACTTCATCAAGTCTTGAAATTCCCAACATCAGAAGGAATCAAAACGGTGTACGGTGAACAACCCGCCGCTAAAGAAATGATTGCAATCGATGAGGTAGTACCGGTATCGGCACTTTCATCAACAAAGGGATCGGAGTCGAAGGGAAACAAGAAGTCAAATAGCAATCACAGTCACCGGCCTCGGCTCGATCAGGGGAGCAGGAAATTTTTGAAGATGACGATTATATGATACCTCGAACCTTCATAATCCCCAATGATTCTGATGAAACGAAGTCAACGGTCTTGAAACAGATCGTATCGATTGAGCAGCTGCCTGATAGAAAGGTATGCCTGAGCACGGGGTTAACTCCCGAGCTCTAAAAAAACTCGTTCATTTCCTTTTAAATAACATGGATTGTTTTGGTCGGTCCCACCTAGATATGACAGGGATCCCACCGGAGATCACTACACATCGGCTGAGTTTGGACCTAAGTTCCGCCCGGTAAAGTAAAAGAGAAGGCCCCAGACCGAGGTAAAACATGCATTCATTAAGGACGAGGTAACAAAATTCTAAATATAGGATCCATTCGGGAGTTGAAATATCCTAAATGGTTAGCACACGTAGTTGTAGTCCTTAAAAAGGGAAACAAACTTAGAATGTGCGTAGACTATAAGGATTTAAACAAGGCATGCCCTAAAGATTCATTTCCTTTGTCGAATATCGATCGCATGATCGATGCCACGGTCGGCCACGAGATCCTTAGTTTTCTCGATGCCTACTCCGGGTACACTCAAATACAAATGGACCCAGAGGATCAGGAAAAGACTTCGTTCATCACTAAGTACGGCACCTATTGCTATAATGTAATGATGTTTGGACTAAAAAATGCTGGTGCTACTTACCAACACTTAGTAAATCGAATGTTCGAAGAATAAATAGGTAAATCAATAGAGATTTATATTGATGATATGCTAGTTAAGTCCCTCCGAGCAGAGGACCATTTGAAACATTTACAAGAAACCTTCGACATACTGAGAAAGTATAACATGTAGCTTAACTTGGAGAAATGTGCATTCGGGGTCGGTTCGGGCAAGTTCCTCGGCTTTATGGTATCAAATCGGGGAATCGAAATCAAACCCGACAAAATCAAGGCAATCGAAGACATCACACTTGTTGATAATGTCAAGGCTGTACAAAGGTTAACACGACGCATAACCGCCCTGGGTCGATTTATTTCGAGGTCCTCGGAGAGGAGCCACCGGTTCTTCTCGCTGTTTAAGAAAAAGAGAAATCTCGCGTGGACCCCGAAATGTCAACAGGCCTTGGCGGAACTCAAACGATACCTGTCGAGCCCACCATTGCTTCACACCCCGAAGGCGGACGAGCAACTTTACTTATACTTAGCGGTCTCGGAGATAGCGGTTAGTGGGGTCTTAGTTCGAGAAGAACAAGGTATGCAATTTCCTATTTATTATGTTAGTAGGACCTTAGGTGAAGCCGAGACCCGGCACCCACACTTAGAAAAATTAGCGCTTGCTTTAATAAGCGCCTCTAGGAAATTAAAACCATATTTTCAATGTCGCCCAATTTGTGTTGTAACCACCTACCCCCTTCGCAACATTTTAGACAAGCTAAACTCTCCGATCGACTAGCTAATTGGGCCGTCGAGATCAGCGGGTACGATATCGAGTATCAACCACAAATGTCCATCAAGTCTCAAATCTTGGCAGACTTCGTGACCGACTTCACGCCATCCCTCGTACCTGAGGTCGAAAAGGAACTATTATTAAAATCAGTTACATCATCGGGGGTGTGGACCATCTTCACAGACGGCGCTTTGAACGTGAAGGGGTCCGGGCTAGGAATCATTTTGAAGCCATCCACCGGTAGTACAATTAGACAGTCTATCAAAACTTTGAAATTAACTAACAATGAGGCCGAGATGAGGCCATGATTGCAGGTATCGAGCTGGCTAAGAGCTTTGGAGTGGAGGTCATCGAGGCCAAGTATGACTCCCAACTTGTGGTAAATCAGGTCAACAGAACTTTCGAGGTTTGAGAAGATCGAATGCAGAGGTACTTGGACAAACTACAAGTGTCTCTACATCGATTTAAAGAATGGACCCTAACACGCACCTCAAGAACAAGATAGAAAGGTTGATGCCCTTGCAAATTTGGGGTCATCGATCGAAGATGACGAACTTAGCTCGGGGACTGTCGTACAACTTTCGAGGTCAGTAATCAAAGAGGGACACATCGAGATAAACTCCACAAGTCTAACCTGGGATTGGAGGAATAAGTACATCAAATACCTAAAGAACGGAAAGCTTCCATCGGATCCTAAAGAATCAAGGACTCTACGCACGAAGGCCGCACGGTTCACATTGTTCGTGGATGGAAACGTTCGATGGACCGTTAGCAAAATGTATGGGACCAGGAGACACCGACTACGTCCTACGGGAAATTCACGTAGGCACTTGCGGAAATCATTCAAGTGCCGAGTCATTGGTTCATAGAAGTCATCAGAGCAGGATACTATTGGGACGATATGGAAAAGGACACTAAAGAATTTGTTCGGAAGTGCGACAAATGTCAAAGGTATGCGCTGATGCTCCACCAGCCCAGGGAGCAACTCCACTCAGTCCTATTCCCATGGCCGTTCATGAAACGGGGGACATATATCGTCGACCCTCTGCTATCGGCCCCAGGTAAAGTTAAATTCATTTTGTTTATTACTAACTATTTCTCTAAGTGGGTTAAAGCACAGGCCTTCGAGAAAGTCAGAGAAAAAGAAGTCATATACTTCATCTGGAATCATATTATATGCCGATTCGGAATGCCTACCGAGATCGTGTGCGACAATGGAAAGCAATTCGTCGGCAGCAAAGTAACAAAGTTTTTCGAAGATCACAAAATAAAAAGGATCCTGTCAACGCCGTATCATCATAGTGGGAACGGACATGCCGAATCGACAAACAAGACCGCCATCCATAATCTGAAGAAAAGATTGAACGAAGCTAAAGGAAAATGGAGATAAATATTGCCCGAGGTCCTTCGAGTGTATTGAACAACGTCGAAATCTAGTACGGGGGCAACACTGTTCTCTTTAGCCTACGGTGTCGAAGCTCTGATCCCGGTCGAAGTTGGGGAACCTAGATTCAGGTTTCAGTATGCAACGGAAGAGTAAACCACGAGGCTATGAATACGACCCTCGAATTGCTAGATGAAAGAAGCCGCCCTCGTTCGAATGGCCGCACATAAACAATGGATTGAAAGGTATTATAATTGAAGAGCCAATCTTCGACACTTCAAAATCGGGGACTTGGTTCTAAGAAAGGTCACCCTCAATACTTGAGACCCAAACGAAGGAAAACTTTGCCAGAACTCTGAGGGACTGTACCAGGTCCTCCAAATCGTCGGAAAAGGGGTCCTACAAACTTGGCACAATGGACGGCGAGCAATTACCAAACAATTGGAACGTATCACTCCTCAAACGATATTACTGTTAGGGTATGACATTCTCCATTTTCGTTTATATTGCAGGTGTTCAATCGAAGACATCGAAGGATTCTTCATCACAAAGTCCTTAGGTCTGAAAGCACGCGTTTCACTCTTTTTCCCTTAGTCCGGTTTTTGTCCCAAATTGATTTTCCACTGAGGTTTTAAATGAGGCAACCATTTTTCGTGCTAACTTAGAGCAATTCAACAGTATCCGAGGCTTTTCAATCAACCTCGAATACTGGGGGGGGCATCATCCTCGGATATCGACTTTGTTACAAGGAATACTTCATGTCGACAAGGTCTCGGTAGGTTAAATTTTTGTAAGGGCCAAACTGTCGAACGAACCACCCATGTAGATTACTTGAGCCCTAAAGGCAAACATGTACGCATGTATAATCTATTGAGAAAAGTATTTTTCCTTGCCGAATATTTCATGCCTTAGAGAAAATTTTTACTTTACAATTTCACACTTTTGGTCTATTGTGAAAACAGGCTTAAGGGCCGATCACAACTGAAGTTCAAACAACTCGGGGACTGCGGTCCGAAAATCGGTATAATCAAATTATAAAAGTTTCGAGATCATAAGACCTTAAAAAGGCAGCCCTCATTTTTATAGGCCACGGCCACCCCACTAGGGGAGTGACATTTCGAACAAGTTCGAAGCATAATTGAGAAACAAGTCCAAGTGGCAAATCTCAAGCTAAAGGCTACGGGCAAACTAACACGGTTCGGAGACGTCCGAATTCCGTATTAAAAATAGGCCTTCTAATATCTTTACAAAACTGGTTTAAAAAGGCTACCCTAGGCAAAATTATAAAGGGTTTCAATAACATCAACCCTCGAAAACCCTAAAGGGGTAGCGGATTGTTCGAACTCTCTGAGCAACCTTATTTCATGCTAAGGTATAAAAAATTTCTATATGATTCGTTTTAGCCGAAAAGGGAAAAGAGCCATTCTTTTGAGGCCATATCGGCCTAATTCAAGAGCTTGAGGGCCGTTTTATTTTTTGAGTTCGAGAAGTAATCCTCACTCAACTAAAACCTAAAGGTCATCCTACTTCAAGTTCAAGTAGTTATTCACTTAATTGTAAAGACTACTCTAGACATGCCTCGATCAAACTACCTAAGCTTCGAACTTGCGAGCAAAATCTTCTTAAAGCATGAATGAAGCACAAGGCAGAAATTGAAATGAAAACAAGTAAGAGAGAAAAGAGGTCTTTTATATATAAAGATATTTACAAGGACCGATCAGGATCCTACACAAAAAAAAACCTAAGGTTACTAATTATTTTTGGGGGCGTCTCCCTCTCCATCGGGGTCCTCCCCACTCTCGGAATTGCTCTTGCTTCCGGCATCATCGTCATCATCATCGACGGAGGAGGCCAATGCCTTGGCATCGTCTTCAAGCTTTTTAGCTTCCTTATATCGTTAGTAAGATCGACATCTCGAGAATGAATCTCCTCGAGAGTTTCCCTCCGAGATTGGAACTTCGCGAGTTTGGAAATCCAAAAAGCTCGATTTTGAGCGGCCTCGGCAGATTCTCTTGCTTGGGCTTGAGCAGCTTCAACATCAGATCGGTAGAAGACCACGATCGCCTCCTCGTCAGTCTTCAGTTTTTTTGCCTCAAATTTAACCTTTGCAAGTTCGACAGCCAACCGAGCCTCGAGCTCTTCTATTTTCTTGGCTTGAGCTGAGCTTTCCTCCTTCAGGCCTTGAAGTTGACTTTCGGCCGATGACAGTTGGGCTTGAGTAGCATCTTGCTCCGAGGCAAGGCGTTCCATGTTTTGTTTCTACCCCAAGGTCTCCGCCCTCATCATGTTAACTTCCTCACTGAGCTGGTCGATCTTTTCAGCCTTCTGTTGAACCTGTAAGATCCAAGTATTAGTCATCGTCCCCGAACTTAAGCATTGAGCTTCTAAGATTTTCATTACCTACTCAATCAGGTCGGTCTGCTCTTTATGAGCCAAGGCCAATTCGGCTCGGAGGTCCTTGATCTCCTCTTCTTTTTGCCTGCTGAGAAGTTTTAGGGCATTTCTCTCATCCGTGAGCCTTTAAAGATCGGCCTCGCATTGGCTCAGCTCTGCTCGGGATTTAGAAAACGCATCCCGATGGAGTGTCAAGGACTATGCAGAAAGAAGAAATAAGTACAAGTGTGATATCGATGAGGGGAGTTGAGACTTACCCGACTCAGGATTCGTTGAGCCTCATCAAAGAGACTCGATGCCTCACTCAGGTCGGTAGCATCTTCAACTCCTGTAAAGCAACCACGAAAAAGGTCCTCCCCTCCGTGGGCTCCTTCCACATCGGGAGTCCTCATAGCTTGGGCATCCTGAATTGCCTCCTCGAAAAATGCAAGGATAGTCGCCGAGTCTCCGATTACTATTGCCCCAAGTGAATCACTTGGGGTGTTCTCTTCATTTTGAAGGGCCTCGGAGCTAGCCCCTTCAGGCATACCCACCAATTACTCATTTCGGCAGGAGGCATCTTCAGTCTCCAACAACTCGAGGACTTTGCTCGGGCCTTCTTCCGAGACCTCCTCGGTTCGAGGCTGAATCTCTTTGACCCTCACCAACTCAGCGGCCTTTGGGGCCTCGGTGTTTTTCTTCATTCGAGCTACCAGTTCGGAGCCATCATCTTCATCTTCTTCTTCTTCCTCTGTTAGTCGGTGAGCTACCTTAGCAGGTAGAGGGACAACGTCTGTCTTCGGCTACGAGCCTTACTTTTCTTGGGCTTTGGATCCTCGGAGGTCGAGACCTTTTTTCTCTTTTTATCCTTCGCCGGTTTCGGAACCTCCTCCTCCCCGGACGGGGGACTCATGACAGCATCTTGTCCAAGGCCTGTATGAAAGGAAATCAAGCGAGTATGAAAAGAAACATTTTAGCGAAAATCATCAAATACGCGAAAAAGGGGCTTACCATGATTTTTGGCCTCCCATCGGCCCCTTGCCAAATCACGCCATGAGCGCTCAGCGTACGAAGAGGTCGAAGCCAAGTCCCGAACCCAACTCTCGAAGTTAGGAAATGCATTGGGCATCCAAGAGACCGCTACATCATAGAAAGGGATGTCGATGAGAAGAAGAAAAGGAAACAAAACAATAAATAGAAACTATATGCGGGATTGTACTTATGCTTCATAATCCATTTCTCGGGAAATGGCCTCTTCTCAGCCGGGATTAGGTTGGAAGTCTTCACTCGAACTAATCGGCCCATCCATTCTCGGTCCTTGTCCTCATCTATGCTCGAGAATAACACCTTGGCAGCCCGACGCTCCGCCTCGATAGAGATGGGGAATGTACAACCTGATGAGATGGTCGGGGGTGAAAGAAAACCCCTCGACTTTGCTCGCAAAGATCGGAGAAAAATAACAATCCGCCAAAAAGAGGGATGGATTTGACCTAGGGTTATTTGATATTGGCGGCAAAAATCGACGATGACGGGATCGAGAGGGTCCACCGTGAAAGGGTAAGTGTAAACACTTAGAAACCCTTCCACATGAGTAGTGATGTCTTCTTCTGGGGCCGGAGTCACCACCACTTTGTCTTCCCAATGCCAGTCTTCCTTTACCTGTTTAAGGTCGCTCTCAGTTATCGAGCATATATATCTCAACATTGGCTCGCATCGACCAGGGACTGATGAAGTTTTCTCGACCTTGAAGTCGGAAGTAAGGACACACCCCCGGGAACGCACTTCTCAAGGCGCGGTGCCACCGGTGTTTTATCGCCGACCGGCCGCGATGAAGAAGTTTTTTACTTTTGAGGAACGGTTTTTGACGTTTTTGCCATGTTTGTGTGAGTTTGAAGAGAGAGGGAGATGATAGGACTTGGTGTTTGAGAGGGGATTAACAACAAACCCTGGAAATTCTGAAGAAAGGAGAGACTTAAGAGGTGTAAAAGCTTAAGAGATTAGAAGAAAGTGAAAGTAAAGACTGAATCAATGAGAGAGGGGACCTATTTAAGGGATTCACGACGACGGTTGAAAGGAACTGGTGGCCGACCACCAACTGACGCTCATTAATGACTTGGGAACTGTACCGACGTGACATTTCAGTCACTTACGCCGCTTACGTCACGAGGATGACGCCATGACGGGTCGAAGTACAAAATCGAAGGCTCAATTCGTTTCTTCTCATTACACTCCAAGAAACGAGGGGACTATCTGTATACGATTAAAACCGGGCCTACCCGATTCTACTATTCGATCGAGATCAGGGAGTTGCATCGAAGGTCGGCCCCGCAGTGGATCAGACCGAAGCACGAGGCAGGGTACCGAGTTCGAGAATCAAGGTGCCTGTCGAGATCGAGGCTAGTAGCGATCGAGAAAAAATAGGGCAGACTTCGAGCAAAGCGCAATAACAGAAAAGCGAGATATCCGTGACTGGCCGAAGATCATGGCAGAAATTTCGGAACAGATCAAATCAAGGCAGTTGTTAGGCTAATCATGGGATTTACTTCCGTAATTAGAATTGTACTATAGATAGGATTCCTCTACTATATAAAGAGGGTTCCAATCATTTTGTAAGCATCTTACACTCACGCATATCAAAGCAATACAATACTCTCTGTCTAGCTTATATTCTTGTTCATCAGTTTGCCCATTTCATAACTATTCGAGTACCGACCAGTTCGAGGGCACTTAAGCTCGAGGGCTGAATTAGGTTTCAACACTGGTTTGTTTTATCTCGTTATTAATTTCTGCTACTAATCTTTACGTTTATCAATTGGTATTAGGTGAAATCACGTGTCCTTAAAACCACATTATAAGTTTAATTGTTATACAATTTTTAGGATAAACAAATAGTAAAAAATTTATGAAGTTTTCCACTATGATTTGGTTGCGGTTTTGAATGAGTAGTTGGTTATTTTTTAAAATGAACGTGATACAATTTGCTTGCGAAAAATAATTTCTTTTGGTTGAATGTATGTCATCTGTACGCTTGCTTAAAATTCTATGACAATGATGGTACATTGATTTAGTTCTTCTCTGTAATTGATGTTAGCTCATTTACTTCTAATTCTCTTCTTATCGTCATATTAACAAAAAATAACCTTAATAATAATAGAATCAAATAGTAATTTCCAAGTCGTTCTAGCATTTGGAAATGAAAAAAGGATAGAGAACTTTCGTTAATAGCAATTGATTCATTTAACGAAAAAAGGCTAAAACTACCGTTAACTTATTCGTTTTGGTTTAAAACTACCCAATTGGACCCATTCATGCCCTTATATCTGACGGCCATATTTTGATTAAGAAAAAGTTTTATTACTTATGATATGTCACTTTCCTATTGGCTAAAATTAAATCCTCACCCCACATTCACTTATTAGCTCATCCCATGACTCAAAACATCCATACCCGACCCATAACTCGCGTTTTAAAATGCCCTAACTTCACCTCTCAACCTCTCATCTTCCATCCTGCCATCCCACTCCACATTTTCTTGGCCAAATGCATAGACAACCCCTTAAACTTGTCCTTATTTTCTACCTAGACACTTTATCTAAGCATATGACCTATTGGGCACTTGAAGTTAATTGAAAGTGTACCAATTAAACTCAAATTGCTGACATGGTAATGTGCGTGTTTCACACCTCTTTTAAGGGCTTGAATAACTACATAAGCTACTGACATGGGACACACGTCAGCATGAGAAACAAACCAAAAGGTTTAAGTAATATTTTATTAAAATTATTTTCTTTCTTTCTCCTCCTTGCCGCAGCATCAAGCCCATCATGCCCACTATAGCCACTGCCTCCGGCGTCCATCACCATACCCACTGCAAATCTGCAATTATGTCCACCTTTTACATTTTGTTCATAATTTACATTCCCTTTACTAACTTGCAGGTTAATTAATTCCAGGTATGAGCTTTGTTTTACCGGAGAAAAAATGATGACTACTTCAGCATCACATAAGCCTGAAACAAATAGTGATAAACCTCAAGCTCACAACTCACATGTGGCTTTCACTTTCACCATCACTTCGAAAATACACATCCCCATTCCTCCGAATAGAACCGTAACGATTACCACCACCACCACGGTTGTTAGGCCAACTACCACCATCGTTGTTATGGTCGCCGTCGCAGGGTGCTCCCCTGTTAACAATTATTTTAACTTGAAATTCTGGATCAGTTCCATTTTTAAGATTTTAGAAAGTCCACGATTTCTTGATCCATGTTTAATTTTTTGAGAGATGCACTAAAATAGTGAAAATCGAAAATGTGGGGGTGGAAAACGGTGATTTTCAGATATAGGAGAAGTTGGCTCATGGAAGAGAAATGGAGTAGGGTTCCAAAATTTGGAGGTTCAGTTGTGGAGGAATATTCAGATTGTGACGTTAATAAAAGAAGCGGAGAAGAGTCCGATAGGAAGCTTCAAACTCTATTTGGGGAAGAAACAAAAATGGGGGTTGAGATTTTAAAATAGTTTGGTTTTTATCTTCAGTTTTTTCCAATTGATTATTTGTAATTAAAATGGCCACGTTTTCGCTTCTCGTTGACTTATGTGCCACGTCACTGCGAGTGAGATACACCCATTTTATGTTCTTGTATCTTGTGTCTAATTGGTGCACTTTCAATTAACTTTAAATGCCCAATAGATTATGTGCTTAGATAAAGTGTTCAGATGGAAAATAAGGACAAGTTTAAGGGGTTGTTTATGCATTTGGTCCATTTTCTTTAATCATCCTCCTTCGTGGCCAAAGTACAATAACTCATCATTGCTAATAGAGGACTACCATCGGCTTTAACTTTCAAATCTTCGCCCTTCAATACACACGGATCTCCCTCGCTCACTCAAATTTTTCGGCCTTAATTTAATTTTTAAATAATATCTTTTTATAAAATCAATTTTCTGAGTGAAATCTGGTATTCTTTGAAATTAATTAATGGTTCATTTTAAGATTTTATAGTTCAATAAGTTATTTTTTTCCAAAGTTATATGTGTTGTGCCACCATGTAGCTTTTAGAGCATGTTTAGAAAGCTACCATGCAACTGGATTTGGGTGTAATTAGGTGTAATTACACAGATTGACTTGTTTGTTTGGCCAAGTAATTACTCAATTAGTGTGGAATTAGGTGTAATTGGGAGGGAGTATTACACTCTCCAATTCTAAG
>NC_031989.1:57549353-57602441 GCF_001879085.1 Nicotiana attenuata
TGAAGGTAATTACACCATGTAATTACCAAATGACTTTTTATATTCCTTTTTTCGTTTTCAAATATGTATTTATCTATATCTATACTATATTAAAAGCACGAAGGCCCTTAGCGAAATGTCGTTCGTCTTTTTTACCCTTTAAAAATAAATATAACATTGAATAAAATTGTCGTTTTACATATCTTCCTAATATTTAGGACTTTTACATAAACTAAAATTCTATTTATTATATCGATCTCTTCTTATTTAAACTATGAAAAAAAGGAAATTTAAAAATCAATGTAGAGTTTACCTTATATAAGTGATTCACTGTAATTATGATACAAAAACAAAAATAGAAGAGGCTGAAAATAGATTAACGTTTCACATATCCTTTCTACCAGAAGTATTTGATTTTGTTTGGCCAAAATCACTTATAACTTGAACTTTCCATGTTTCTATTTGTTTAAATTTTTATTTTGTTAAAATAAATCATAATAACACTGCATAGAAATGTCTTACTAAATTTTTGAGCATTGAAGAATTATTCTTGCCAATTAAAAGTATCTCGTTGACTTTTATATTCATTAAATTGGACTTTACGTTAAATACAATAGTTATTTAGTTACTTTCCTGACAAATAAGACTTTTAATCACATAAAATTTTATTTACTAAATCTATATTTATTAGAATAATAGTGTTCTAATCAAGAATTTTAAAATCAATTAAAATTCTACCTTATAAACTAATAGTAAAAATTAAATACTAAGGGCTCTTAGAATCTTTTTAACATTATTAGCTTATTATCACGAATCTAAATAATTAAGAGTTTACCTTACATAACTATAATACCTTCCATACCTTCCATGTTAGTATTTCTAATGTTTAGTATTTTAAAATTAGAAAAAATAACGTATTACTTGTCAAAATACTCTTGAAATTAAATAACGCAGATGGAATTGTGAATGTGTTATTTTCTTTATATCATAAACCAATTACTGCTTGAAGTCTAAATAAGTGCAATATAGAAAGATAAATAGTTAAAAGTCACGGTTTTAATTAATGATAAATTTTAAAGATAAATAGTTAAACATCAGGGTATTAATCAACGATGAATTTTTACTGGTAATTTATGATTTCTATAATATTATAGATGAACCACTTTCCTACGCAAATAATATTATTTATTTGTCATTTTTATAATATTAAAAAATGACACTAAATAATTAGAAGAAAAATAATAGCAAAACTTATAAGAGATAGAGGTGATTCGCAATAATCAATAACACTAATGATTCGTCAAATACAAAGATCCAAAGTGAAATATCATATAAATTTTACCCTTTAAAAATAAAATTTTTATTGCATAATTGAAACTCGGAATGAACTAATACTAAGAATTTGCAGAAAATACATTATCTCCTTTAGATTTAAGAAAAAAATGATTACGTTTTAAAATTAACTATAGCAAAAGGTCCAATTCAATTCTTTTTTAAACTAATCATCACACAAAAAATATTTTTAAGTAAACAAAACTCTTAAGATATATTTAAAGTAAAATCATTTATAGTATAGTACTTTAAATTGACTAAGAGAAAACTTAAAGCAATAAGGATGGAACAGTTGAAGATAAAATATATGCTAACGAATGACAACTCATTATATTTTATATAAATTAAGTTACTCCTTTTGAAAAATATTAACTCAATATTAATCTTTTTAGGATTTATGTTGTCACTTACCATTTTTTTCCTGAATCGTAGGTCAACCACATTATTCCAAAATTTCTAAAAGACTAATAAGGTCATTTTTTCAATTTATATTACGTCATAAATTTTAAAAAATCATGATAAAATCATTTTTATGTTACTTATTTATTTTCAGTAGGTCGCATAAATAACAATAATTTTCATAAAATATTCCTACAAAAACTCTCATACAACCACAATAGGATAATAACTTGAGGAGTTCTATTTTACAGCTTCTTCTTTTATTGAGTTAGTGATATATAATTCGTATTCATCATCTCAAAATTTACGCCTTTTATTTTTATCACTCAAAAAGACTTTAATATAATAAGTATGTGATTATTTTCAACAAAAAAAAGGTTACTCATTGAGATAGGGTACACGCGCAACGCACATACCCTAACACTAGTTAAGAAAAAAGGAAGACCGCTTCTGTTTCTGTCATTTCTCAAATTCTGTTTTAACGTGAAGCTATATTCTTACTTCATTAGAGATAATGGTATTCTAACTTTATAATTCCTGACATTTTTCTTCTTCCCATTTAAATCTCTTCTTTTATTGCTGCCCTCGTATTACACTAGCACTAATTGGAATACTTTGTAGGTTGATGTCTTGATCAAAGTAATGAACTCAATGAAGTGTTGTACTGTTATTTCCATCATTTTATTTTTTATTTTGTTGAAATAACTATTTAATCAAAAAAATTTGATTGATGATTATTGATAATTTGAAATTTTATATAGCTTTATAATAACAAGTTTGTGTATCAATTATGTTGTAGCTTTAGCAGTGTTTGTACCTTTTTAAATAAATATTTTATTTTCTACTGTATTAATTAGCATATATTTTTCTTAGGAAAAAGTAATTTATAAATTCATATTTATGTATTTTTTAATTTAAAAAGTGCAACACATCATGAATTACATATTATATTCATAGGGGCGTATGCAGTGTGTTGCCGACGGGTTCAACTGAACCCATAACTTTCGACGCGGAGTAAAAATTTATTAAAATTGCATAAATAGTAGATATGAACCGATAACTTTAAACATATAATGGGTTCAATGCTAAAATTTTAAAAGTTGAACCTATAGAATTTAAATCCTGAATCCGCCTTTGTATATTCATACATATAGTTGGTAAGGTATTCGATTTTTCTTGTATTTTCAATTTATTCATGTTGAAATAATATTTATATAAGAGATACCGATTATTCTTCACAATATCAGTTACCAATTTATAATTATATATGCATATATTTGTTATATGGAAAAAATTAACTTTAAAAATTAACTTCGATTTTAAATAAAAAATATATTACTATGTAATTACACTCTTGCAACCAAACATGACACATGTAATTACATTATGACAAACAAACATGACTTTGTAGTTACTATACAATGTAATTACTAGGATGTGTAATTACTACCCTACTAATTACACAACCTAGTAATTACACGGTGGTTTCCAAACAGACTCTTAGGAGTCAATTGAAATCATGTGAGCAAATTAGCTTCACAGTTTGTCGGTGGTGATTTGGTTGGGAAACTGTCGGTGGTGATTAAGTTGGGGAGGAAAGGGAAAGGGTACCAAATAATAAATTAATTATAAAGAAAAAAAATGAATTTTTGACAAATAAAACCTAAATAACGATTGGATTATGAGTCGGACATGAAATCGGGTGTTTGAGGGGCTAATACGGGTTTAACGGGTTGGAACGATTAAGATGAGTCGTGGGTGGGTTATTTACGGATCAATTTTGGGTTAAAGTGAAATTTTTAATTTTGACCAATAAGCAATTGCCACATCATATATAATAAAATATTTTTTTATTTAGCAACGGTCTGTTAGAAATAAGGACATGAATGGGCCAGATTTTTATTGGTGATGGCAGTTTTAACAAAATAGGTGGACGGGGGGGTATTCATGTCACGCCCCGAGCCTAGGGGGCAAGACCGGCACCCGGTGCCTCACCTATCCTTGCGTACCAACTTGCGACTAAGGGACTCTGAACATGTAATGTCATACTTTGGCCAAGGGCCACATTGCAAGACAATTGCGAATGCTGACTAAACATCAATATAGAGCTGGGCCGACAAGGCCGTCATAACTACTACGATTGGAAAACCAACAAAATATACATAAAAGGCCTACAAGACCAACATACTGCACTGTAATGACCCGATCGGTCGTTTTGAGCCCTAGCGCTCCGTTCAGCAATCGGAGGCCGTGAACAGCTTCATTTCAGGTATCATGACTTGTACGCGTGGTCGGAATTAAGTTCCGGAAAGTTCAGAGTTGATTTGGAAAGAGAATTCTCATTTCAGAAGCTTAAAGTTGAAAGAATGAACTAAGATTGGATTTTTGAGTAAACAATCTCGGAATCAGGATCTGAAGGTTCCAGCAGGTTCGTATGATGATTTCGGACTTGGGCATATGCCCGGTTCGGGTTTTGGATAACCCGGGAGCTTTTTGGCGCCTATTGTGGAAGTTAGCATTTTAGAAGGAATTTCATAAGTTTGGCTTGAAGTACATTTCAGTGTTATCGATGTCCGTTTGGGGTTCCGAGACTGTGAATAGCTCCGTATGGTGATTCTGGAGTTGGGGGCGCGGTCGGAAGTGAATTTGGAGGTCCGTAGGTCATTTTGGAGCCATTTGGCTAAAGATAGAAATTTGAAGGTTTTTAAGAAGTTTGACCGGAGGTGGACTTTTTGATATCGGGGTCGAAATCCGATTCCGAAAGTTGGAGTAGGTTCGTAATGTCAAATATGACTTGTGCGCAAAATTTGAGGTCAATCGGACGTGATTTGATAGGTTTAGATATCGGAAATAGAAGTTTGAAGTTCTAAAGTTCATAAAGCTTGAATCAGGGTGGAATTCATGGTTCTAGCGTTGTTTGATATGATTTGAGGCCTCGAGCAGGTCCATAATGTGTTTTGGGATTGGTTGGTAGGCTTGGTTGAGGTTCCGGGGCCCCGGGTGGATTCCGGGTGGTTAACGGATCAAAAATGAAATTTTTGAAGGGCAAAGGTTGCTGGTTGCTGGTATTTTCGCTTATGTGGAAAAGGGACCGCAGAAGCGGCCCCGCAGAAGCGGCCAGGAAGACCGTAGATGCGGATTTTTGGAGGAAAAGCTGGGATCGCAGATGCGGTCAAGAAGCCGCAGATGCGGGGCCGCACCTGCGGAATAGGAATCGCAGAAGCGGAAGCTGGACGGCTTGGGAAGGAGCCGCAGAAGCGGCGTTTTGACCGCATAAGCGGAACTGCATAAGCGAAAATAATTCGGCAGAAGCGGATGTCACACCTCCTTTTTTACACACCTACCCCGAAGGATAATGTATAAGGGAGTTTTTCCATTTAAAGTGACATTATTCGAAATGAGATTATTTATTTGGTTTTTAGAGTCGCCACTTGGGATAGGATTGGCTTTTGGTGTCCCAAGTCACCGGTTTAACTTGAATCCCAAATCGAGGAAAATTTCGACTTCCCAGTTGGAGTCTGCGAACCAGAAATTCTGAATAAGGAATTCTGTTGACCCGAGGGAAGGTGTTAGGCACCCCCAGATCCCGTGGTTCTAGCACGGTCGCTTAAATTATTATAATTGGCTAACAATCTAATTTTATTACATATTCCAACCTATAATGCAATTTTTAAGATTATTTACCGCTTTAGTTATTTTTACGAAAGTGAACGCCGTTTAAGAGCGTGTTTTTGGATCACGTCACATGAAATGCACCCGGATCCTCGACACCTCTTATTCGACGTTTTGGGATTTGGATTTGGGTCGCATGAAATGCACACCCGAGTTTAGGAAAGTAATATTATTAAAATTCGCGCCTAAAGTGACTAGCGTATTATTATCTTTGCGGGAAGCCATGGAAATTCGCTAAATGGCATGTCCCGAATTTCTAAAATATTTTTAGTTGATCATTTAATGAGGGCCCCGCAACTTATGCATTTTTTGTTTGGCGAGGCTCATCTCACTTTTATTTTAAAGGTACGTCCTAAAGTAACTATGATTTTTCTATGTTTTATTTGTCTCTAAAAAGACCTAACTAATTAGTATTTGGGCCTCAAGTTCAAGTCCACACTTAAACAAGAGGAAAGCCTCTTAGTTCGAATGTGCTACTTAACTTAGAAGGCCATAATTAAATCCATAGTCTTAGTAAAACCCTTCAACATTTGGGCTTCGAATTTGGTCCAATAATAAGAAGGATCATGATCCAACTCTTCAAGATAATTTGCCAGCACTAGGCCTGCGCCCAGGCCTAAAAGAGAGGGGATCAGAACCGGGCCTGGGCTGTGCATCAGGGGAGCGGAGGCCTCATCTAATTGAAACTGGGCTATTGAGTCTTGATTTTTAACCCAAGCGAAATCTCAATTCAACAAAAACAATCTGTTAAAATTACTACTAGTGATTCTAAATATATTCAACACGTTTGGAACAAGGGAATACCATACACACTTTTATATTAACGGGTTGTTGATCTTCTGACTTCACTTTCGTATTGAGATTTTATTCAAGCTAATTAGTTACTACAAATGCTCATAGGGCTCAAGGGATTACCATGAACTGTTGACGTCTATGTTGAAGCCTAACACTTATCTTTGATTCTAAAAGGGAAAGTCAAATTACTGATATTTAAGCTAAAATATTTACTCAAACCTGAGTTAACACGAATATTGAGCATACACATGGACTTTCCAATTTAACTCTGGGTTCATGACATTTAAAAATTTAGAAACGGAAATTACCACAAGGAATCTAACTATTTACACTAAGACCTGCTGTTTTTAAGATGAAACAGCATATACTCAAAGTCACACAGTCCATTACAGTCCAGAATATGTACAGTGTGGATGGTAAGCAAATCGATAATATTATTCGAGATACACAAACATGAGACAGTAAGTTCTGCAATGGAATCAAAAGAAAACTATTCGAAATACACAAGCATTAGACAACCGATTCTGCGACTAAATCGGATAACAGGCTTCATGTCGTCTTTCAATTGGATATTCACATTGCTTGAGATTCAGAAAATGTACCTGGGATTACAATAATGGAGAAGAAGGAATTAGTAGCAGCAGTAACAAAATCAGCAGCAACAGCTCGAAATGGATCTCCAATCTCAGAATTAGCGCCAAATGAACCTCAGTAACTCAACAACTAGCAAATGGACTTGAAAACCCAAATTTAACTCGAGATTAACCCCAGAAACCTTAGGAGAACCTCAATCACTGAAAAAACTGAAATGCTGAAACCATTTTTGACCTTAGATGAGCTATGAATTCAACTCTTAAACTGAAACTTGTAACTTGTTGGGAAAGAAACTTCGATGGAACAGTAATGCTTTGCTAAATTTTTTTTTGATTTTTTTTTCCGGAAATTTGGATCTAAGATCTAGTAGTATTTTTTTTGAAATTCAAAAATCTAATGCTAAGCTTGTATAAAATTTCAGATGTTCCAAAAGCTTTTCTTTTTTGTGAGGCAAGGCAATGCCCTTTTATAGGCAAAATTAGGGCTGCCTTTAGATTTTCACTTTACCCCCTAAGTCCCTCTTTTATTTTCAGATTTTAGCTAGTTAGTCCTTAAAATTTTTGACTTATTGCCCAAGTTACTTCATTAAGTTTCTGAAATTACAATTGGGGCCCTATTTTAGAAGTTTCTAGAATATTCTAGTTTGTTAATGCAAGATTCCTTTTACTTAAAAACCTATACTACCCTTGAATTAGTTCTGAAATTACTAGCCTATGTCAAACTAACCCCCAACCTCTTCTAAACTTGGTCAAAAATTAACCATGGTTAAACAAACAAATGCTGGAGTATTCAACTATACCCAAACAATTCCAATCATAATAATAAAAGAAACCTAAAAATTGATCTAATCCATCTAACTAATCAACACTGGAAATTAATTCTAATTAAACACTGTTACTGCTATGAACTAGACAGAATTAAGAACCAAAAAATACAAAATCATGCTATTTAGTACCAATTAAACAAAAAATTATGAATCAAACACAAAAATTAAAGAAGAACAGATTCATGCTATCAATTGTCAGAAAATTAGGACTCAAAAAAAAATGAAAACAAACAAATATGAACAAAGAGAGAATCAATTGAAGACTTTAAACAGATTGGCAAATAAAAATCAAAGCCTAAATCGGTTAAACAAGAAGGGGAATTGAACATGAAAGGGAAGCTAATTTTAATTAAAAGAAAACAAATAAAGAAAGAAAGGAAAATTAAGAAACTCACTGATTGTAGGCCTCAAATCGATTGACTTCAAATCTGATCTTCAAATAATGTTGTTTGCCTATTCTTTGCCAAAATAGGCAAACAACATTATTAGAAGACTAATTGATCATTGGGAAAATCCCCAGGCGACTGAAATTCTTGAAGACCTCCAAATTAGAAACCCTAGATCTAGGATTCGAGCAATTGGGGCTGGATTTGAAAGAAATTAGTTTAGGTTTTGGGAAGAAGAGGGTGAGAAGACCCTGGGGTGTGATTTTGGAGAGGTTTGGGAGGCGGCGTCGCCGTGCACGGTGGTGGCGCCGCCGTGCACGGTGGTGGCGCCGCCTAGGGTTTGGTATATTCGAGGAGTTTGAAAGACTTTTGAGGGAAACTAAGCTTGGTTTTGGAGAGGGGAGGTGAAGAAGGGGCTATGGTATAAGTTTGGAAGGGTTTGAATGATCGCCGCCGCCGTGGGGCGATTTTCGGCGGCGGTTTCAGGCGGAGCCGGCGAGGAGCGTCTCCGAGGTGAGTGGGGTGAGAGAGACGGACTAGGGGGGGTAGGCGTTAGGACATTTATATATGACAAATAAATCACTTCCCAGCCGTTGGATCAAAGATCCTCGACGGCTGGGATCAACTCGAGTGAAATGACGTCGTCCCATTAAAAAGGGGGCAGACCGGGTTTAGGTGTAATTTGGGCCTGGGTTTGGTCCGGATCTGGGGAAAGATTGGGCTCGAATTGGATTTTGGCCCAAAATTGGTCTTTTATCAAGACCATGCCTTCTTTGAATCTTTTTTATTCTTTTCTTTTTCCTTTTTGTATTTATTTATTCTATTTATTTTCTTTGCAAAATTAACAAAATCTAAGTTAAATCCCAAACTAATTAATTTCCAAAAAAAAGGAACTAAATCCTAATTTTAAAAGAAAACTAAACCGAAAAATGTAAAATGTAGAATTTAAAAATGGTAAAAAGACTATTTTTGTTATTTTTTCTCCTATTTTAGTAATGTTAATTAATTAACAATATAAAATCAAATTCTAAATGCAAACACATTTTTTTTTTGTATTTTTTATGAATTATAGCAACTAAAAATGCACACAAGAATGCAAACCAGATGCAAAATCATGCAATTAATTCCTAAAAAGTCAAATAATAAAAGAAAAAAAATTCTAATTCTAATAAATTTATAGGAGTAAATTAAGCATGGCAAAAATCACGTGCTCACAGCGGAAATCACTGGAGGCAGAAGGCTTGTTTTAAATCGGGGTTTTGGTTCATTTCACCCATTTTTCATGGCTTGGGGCGAATTTTGGAGATCTTCAAAGGGGGATTTCGTCATCTATGTTAAGGTAAGATACTCCTACTCATTTTCAAGTTAAATACAAGATTATATCATGGAATTAGACATAAGCATTATGGGCAAGTTAGGATTTTTAGAAGAAAACCTAGAAACTTGATAAATTAGATTTTTACCAAGAATATGAGTATGGAATTAGGAGTAAATTATATATTTGATTTCATAGGGTCATGGGTAATCTTTATCTTCAAAAAATTTCAGATTCCGGGCACGTGGGCCCGAGGGCGTTTTGGTCAACTTTTCGTTCGGGGTTAGGAATTGTTACAAATTGGGTTGTAAAGTTTAATTGAGCATATATTAATAGATTTGTATAATCATTGGCTAGTTTTAGAGCATTGTGCGTTGGTGCAAGTCTTCGGAGGAATGTAGAATGTCGGTTATGAGTCTTCGGAGCGAGGTGAGTCTCCTTTCTAACCTTGTAAGAGGGAATTGTCCCCATATGTGAAATAATTGATTATGTGCTCCTAATTGTGGGGGCTACGTACGCACGAGGTGACGAGAGTCCGAGCGTAGCTACTATTATGCTATTGTCCGGGTAGTTAGGACCCAAAAAGCATGTTACACTTGCATTATTTATGAACCCCTTGATAGCTTGAATTGCTTAAATCACCTTGGATTAGTAAATGAATTTAAAAAGAGATTAAACCTCATTTTTCCTGAATTGTTAAAAAGAGAAATTGTCTTATTTGGATAAATATCCCCGATAAGTTCCTAATTGACTGATTGAGCATGTATCTCTATGTGTACCTGCGTCGCACGCATGATTCGCGAGCAGGGTATGTGTTTATTTATGGAACGGGCCGAACGCCTCGGCAGATGAAATAGATGCATCTATGGTTCGGGCCGCTCGACCCTCGGCAGTGCACAGTTTACATTTTTATTGGAGCGGGCCGTCGACCACGGCATGATTTGCACATGATATATATATTGTTTTCCTGAAAATTTTTAAATGTGGGTATTGCCTTTCATGGCTTGGTATAAATTGATAAAATAATGAAAAGAAAATCCTTTATTACTCGTTGAAGATGTTTACCTGTTTTCTCGCTTTGTGAGTTAGAATTGCTATATAAAATCCCCGATTTCCTCGCACATTTAGTATATTATTATTGGACCACTAGTAAGTGTCAAAGTTGACCATCTCGTCTCTACTTCTTCGATATTAGACGGGATACTTGCTGAGTACACGTTGATTACGTACTCATACTACACTTCTGTGCATTTTTGTTGCACAGGTATAAGTAACTCCAGTGGCCTACTGGGCGTAGTAGCGCGGATGATTCTGGGACTAGGTGAGCTGCATTATTTGAGGCGACCCGCAGCTAGTGTAGTTCCTTTCAGCTTATGGTATTTAATTCTTGTCCACTGTATTTCGGACGGATATTGTATTTTATTTCCTTATCAGTAGATGCTCATGCACTTGTGACCCGGGTTCTGGGATGGTTTTTCAGAGATGTGTACTAATAGTTATTACTTAATTCGAATTGAAGTAGAAATTGTTTTTAATTATGAAAAATGGAAGGAAGAATCCTAGATTTTTAAATGTATTAAAAGAGAATTTAATTGATAACTTAGTTGGCTTGCCTGACAGTAGTGTCCGGCGCCATCACGACCCGTAGTGGATTTTGGGTCGTGACATGCACTAGCTGATAGGATATATCTACAAGCCTCTACTGATGGATATACTGTGATCGGAACAGATCCCCGACCTACTCATAACATATATACATATATACACAAGCTGTACATAAAGATCTAGACCCGGCAACTCCGAAGGGCATGGAGCTTACCGATCACGATGAACTCGGGCAATACCTAATGGGGAGGTCTACCCATCTGTCTGTCTGAACCTGCACGCATGAAATGCAGCGCCGCCAGAAAAGGAACGTCAGTACGAAATAATGTACCGAGTATGTAAGGCAATATACTGAAAGCTGAAACTGAACTGATAATATAATAACTGAAAGTAACTGGGAGTCAAAGATAATCTGAAGATATGCTCACCTGCTGATACTGACTCAACTCTCTCAATATAGTAAGTAAAATAGTTGTCCGGCCTTATAAGGCTCGGTATATATAACTGCCCTGCCGTACTAGGCTCGCTCATAGGCGCTCGACCATACTAGGCTCTGTATCTCGGCCAACTGGGCTCGCTCATAGGCGCTCGGCCACATTTGGCGCGGTATATAACTTATCATCTGATCAGAGGTTGCCCAATAGGGGCCTACCCACCGATTATAGCTCGATGATGGTGAAAATACTGTAATACTGTATATATATAGACCCTTTGCTCTCTTGACTGGAAGAAGACAATATTTAACTGAATATAAAGTCTTGATAAGGGAAAATACTGTAATTTCTAGCATTTCTATGAATAGAGTCATTTATGGAAGTTGTGCATTTGCTCGTTTCGTTTGTATCGTATAGATCATGCCAAAAGGAAAGAACGGATAGCCTTAACATACCTGAGCCGATTCTCTTGACAATCCCTCTAACACACGTCAATTGCGACAACACGTGACGGCGGATCGAAGTAGGAAAAAATTCGTATGATATTAAGATCGCACTGTACTTAGAATCGCAAAATCCCGTTGCTATTACGCAGTGTAATTTCGTATGAAATTTATGCTGAAGCAAAATCATACAAACCTATCTTACTTTGTAAAAGAGTCATATGAATTCTTGTTTTGAGACTTTCATCCGTAACTCACTTACAAGATATATGAAAGTCCCTAAACCTTTAAGATTTGTGGGCCCCACTTATAATGCTTGCTTTAGCCACCTATAATCTCTTAAAATGCCACCTTTCACTTACATATGAGAGTCACTAAATTGACTTTAATTTGCTGCCAAGTCTTTATAAACCCATGTGAAGGTTGTCCCCTTTGTAATTATCCAAAAAGATTCAATTTACAAGTTAATATCCCACTTAAAAATCCATAATTACCCAATTATCCACATAATTAAGAATTATCTCAAGTTACTTAAAATACTACTCACTTTCAACACACCTTACTATCATGGTCATGTGGTACCTTGTATGGCGCTAGTCCATAAATACGGGATATTATAGCTTGGACCGTATTTTTTTTCCAAATTGCCAAATTTCGACGAAACTCATTTTCTTCAATGTACTTACCCTATCACCTTCACGAATTGACACATCACTTGTTTGAAATAGCATAGTGCTTATAATCTCACAATAATCCCATTCCCGAACTTACGTCGATTTACGACGAAACTTTAATATACTAAAATGCGGGATGTAACATCTTATTTTCGAGCTTCTATCAATTTACTTATGGCGTACTTTCACGTACAAAAACATGGGATGTAACAATTTAAACCAAAGCGAATAGATTAGGACAGTTTTGGCCCTTTCATGTTTATTTAATTCTGAAATAGAAACTCATGCAACATTTAATTTAAGTACTTTTATTTTTATTATTAATTCTAGCAATATCGGATGAACAACACAATGATTTTATAAAAAATAAAAATAAAAGCTGAAAAATTGAAAAACCGAAGAGGTTTTGGCATGGTATAACAACATACTCATATAATTGGCAGAAAATAGCCCTAGTTATAGATATTGGCATCAAATAGCCAATAAATGTATATCACAATAATAATATGTATATCACAACTTTTTTCTTCTTCTTTGTCTATAGCAACATGTACATTAAAATTTTATTTTCATTATTTGTATATAAATAATATTATTGTTTGTATATCAATAATATAAAATTATATATATAGTTATTGCTTCCTTTATATCAATATATATCACAATAAAAATATTGTATTATTTGTTCACAGTGTATAGAACATCGGACATATGTATACCAAAATAGATATCATAAGTTTATTTTTCTTCTTTGTGTACATCAAAAATTAATTTTCTTTGTATCTAAAATATTATTTACTCCCACAATTATATTTATTATTTTTATATTTTAGAACTTGCTTAAACATGCTATATCAAAAATTTATTTTCCTTTTTAATCAATAATTAATAATTATATTATTTGTATATCACAGTGTATAACATAATAACAATGTGTATATCAAAAAAACATATTAAAATTTTGTTTTCCTTCTTTGTATAACACATTTCAGATTGAAAACTCAAGTTCAAGATGATTCCACATGTGTATCCCCTATTGTAACCCGTGTATATCTCTATGTACATCAGTGATATCTCATGTATATTATGTGTATCTGCGTATATCTATGAAATTTTGTGTTATATATACGATATACAATGTGATATACATGGGAGTCCACAAAATTTTTTTGTTGTATACAGATATACAAAAGTGATATACACAAACGTCCTTAAACACTTGTGTGTGATATATACTGATGTACACGATATACAATGTGATATACACATGTCGCAGTTGGATTTTTAGGTCTGATTTTTTGCATGAAACCAGTCTAAATCACTTCTATTCTTGTTCAAATTTTGTATATAGACTTTTTTAGGTATTTTCAACCAATTTCAATCACACCCACTCATTCAACCCAACCTAAGAAAGAAAGAGAGAAGAAAAAGAAAGTTAAAATATGTCACGACCCAAAATCATGTGACCGGCACCTGGCACACTACCCGACCCGAGCGAACCAAACCATGTGATGCACCTAAATAATATGCATGAAAACCAATTTAATTGCGGAAGCTCCTTGAAAATCTTATACATTTTCAAGTTAAATGATAAAATATTTTCCAATGCAAAATCACACATGACGCCCTTTCATAATAATAACAATGAGACTAAGTAAAATAAATATACTTTCATGAATGTCGTGTACAAACCCGTTACTACAACCTTTCACAACTATCTATGGAGCCTCTATACAAAAGAATAGAACCAACGGTTGGAGTAATTCCAACAAAATAAAATAAGGAAGAACATGATAGCTACCACGAAATAAAAGTGGTGCTTCATAATAACTCGGAAAGAGAGTCATCCTAGCCTGACCGCATGCCACGTATCATAAATCATCCTGAAACAAGTAAGCAGGGCCCTGGAGGGCTGAGTACACCACAACGGTACTCAATAAGTGTCATAGACTCTCTTTAACTTAAGTTCTTGGGACAAACTTTATAAAAAAATAATGCACCAATATTTGATATAAAACGATAAGAAATTTTATCAATTCATGACCCTTGTTATTTTAAATAACAAGCAAGTGAAATACAACCCACAATATAAACTTTTAAAATACTTACATCAATCCAAGATTTTAGGTAAATCGTACAAAATCATTACATATGCTTTAAGCCATCGAAATCACTTTTGGCTCTTTAGACCTAAACATAAGAAAATCATCCTTACCTTTCACTAGGAGTACTATACCATCACCGGCATAAGAAAGTCAACTAGGTTATGTACCTAGCGGCAAGTATCATATACCCTACTTACTCAGGTCGTCTCATCGTAGTGCCGTACGAATCGACTCAGCCATGCTAGTAATAGCACAAAATAGTACTCTCTCAAGGGAGAGCACTCTGCCGTAGTCTATACCACAAACTGGCCATCTACGCCTACACCAGCACGTGTAGTTTCATGACAACGAACAGAATATATCCGAAGTCAATCTCGGTGAACACAAGTAACTGCCAAAACAATTGATACTTCAAAAATATATTCATAGCATAGTAGCTTCAAAGGATCTATTTTTTTTATCAAATCATAGCATTTATAGAAAATCTAAATCATTTGAACAAAAATTAAATGAACAACCTTTTTCATGCTAAAGCCTTTAGCAATTTAACATCAAACTCCAAAAGAAATAGTTTCCATGAGAACTTATCTCTAGCACACAAATATGTATACTCTTGTCAATACGTAAGTTTTGATAAAAACTTATAACATTTACCTCGAGTGTCATTTTGCCAACAAGATTTAAAATAAAATTTTTACAAAACGGCATGACACTACATATGCAACATAATATTTAGTACATGGAGACATCCGTACTTGTTTGTTCCCACAAGCACGAAAGCACATTTGCAAACAACTTAAGTATTAACTTGAAACATGCTTTTAGAGAAAGTCCCTCAAGAAGAGTAAGTTTTAATCAACTTACCTCGCTTTCGCTTTATTAACATTCACAAGCTATCAATCCTCTTCCATCATTCCAATGTTGATTAAAAAGCTCAACATCACCAACAAGTCGATATCTACAATTAGATATCCTAATTACATCAAAATATGACCTAAGATATTAATCATATCCATATATGGCTCATAAATTAGCTACAAGCCTCCAACAACTCAAATCACCAAATAGATTTACAAGCTAGACCATTCAACTTCTTCCTTATATTTTAATACCCATTCGAAGTTATTAATGATACTATATCAATTGTCCAATGCCACCAAGTTACTATTCATCATCTTCCATAATCAAAACTTGCACAATATACAATTCAGATGATTACTTAGTTGATCACTTTCATCTTTTGCTAACAAATAATTCCACATGTTCATTGTATTCAATCAATTTCATCACCAAGATTCACCATTCATCTTCTCTCTTATTTTCTCAAAAGTACTATTCATGCCATGAACTAGAGTTTTATAATCCAATCTTTCAACCAATAAAACTTGTAACAAATACTTCAAATACTTCTAACTACTCATAATAAACGAGTTTGAGGCACTGAAATTACCTCTAGTAGATCAATCTTGAAAAATCACAACTTTTGTGATTTTTGTGTTCTTGAGGATTTGATGATGAAATCTAGAATTTGGATGTTAAAATGATGTTAGAACTCATGTATATTGAGTAAGAATCAACCCAAAACAACATTAACAACTTACCTTGGTCGATTGAACTTGATTTGAGCTTAAAATCGCCCCTTCACCTCAAGAACCCTAACCCCCAATACTCAAAATACTCTCTCCCCCGACTTGGTATTTATTGGCCCAGATTTCTGGGCTTCGGACGCGGCCTTGGATGCTGTGGCAGCACTTCACTGCCAGTCATTCTTTCGGACGCGGCTCCGGATGCTTCTCATCCGCAGGCTCCTCCGCCAGCCTTTGGTAATTTGGTCATAACTTCTTGTAGGAATGTCCAAATGACAAACGGTTTGAAGCGTTAGAAACTAGACTCAAAGAACTTTCATTTTTTAGGTTTTCCATCACATAACTCTTTATACATATGTAGATATGCTCGTCCAAATTTAGGTCTTGTGCGTACTCATTTGGAACTTTAGTCTACCATGTAATTTCCAACTTGACTTGGACTTAGGGCTATCCTTAGACCCCACATCACTTATAATATACCTCATACACTTATTATCATATTCAATTAATATTCATCATATTAATAGTCCTCGTCTGCACACAAAACAATGTAATTAGCACACATCAACTTTCTTAACAGCACTTAAGTACTTCGAAATTTTCCGGGGTGCTACATTCTCCCCTACTTAAGAACATTCGTCCTCGAATGTTTTACAAGTACTTCTAAGAACAGAGTTACCATCCATTTACCTCCAACCATTATGCATAGACATTTATGACTACATGGGTCTTATACTTTCTTTATCTCAACTTACTCATGGCCCTCAAAATTTGGCTATCTTTACAAATTCTTAAAATTTTCGACAGAGTTTCCCCTATAACTAGGACTATCAAACAATCTTTAACCTGTCCCGAGCAAGCCCCCACACGGGATCCAATAACAATATCGCGCTACAACCAACAATACACAATATAACGTACCATCTTGACCCCACTCGCCCGTACATATACCATAAGTGCATCAATGTAAATCTTTAAAACTTTTAACTAGTGACATATATGAATACCATTCAATATTAATATAGCTACTACACATAGCTCCCACATCATTATTATACATGCATGTATTTTTCTTTAGTCATGCATACGTCAAGTTGTACCTGAAAAGTATCTTCAAATAAACCAAAAAATCTCTGTGATTGGACGTCCTTAAAAAATATTTTTTTTGGGATAATGTAGAATGGCACATTTCCATGCTACCTAACTTCAAAGCTTACTCGAAGCTATGGTTCATGCTTGGTGATAGCAAATTTATATTGCCCACTTGGTATCTGTAAACTTATCCATTCCGATTCATAGTCTCGAAATTTTCTTATAACCAATACTTTCAAATTAGTCTGTTGCTCTTTTTGAGTCATGTTTCCAGGAAAAATTTTCCCCACTTAAGACTTTTAATATTCTCTAATCATCAAAACTATTTTGGAATATCCTTTTATTCCTTCCAAAGATTAATAAGATATTTGTCTCAGATTTATCCATCATATGGTAATTTATACCCCTGCTTTCGCTCATACCTTTAGAGCTCATGCTAGATTCATAACTTGATAACTATTATACCAACAGATTTACTCTGAAAGTAATTCAACTCACTTCATTCGATTTCATGATACTAGTTTGCCATCTAATCGCGGACATCCGTGTTCTAGTTTTATTTCTTAACTTTTAACAATTCCTTGATCCCATTGAGTATCTTGTGATATTTTTCTACCAAAACTTGGGATTGCATTTATTACCATGCACACCATAGACATGCTACCGTAGCCCGTAAGTTTTCAACAGTCGAGGGTCAATGTTATCCCAATGGTACTTGCACCCTTTTAATATTAGTGCTCTTCCTTGAACCCATGCCCTTTACTGGCATACTTTATTTTATTTTTTGTATAGAAGAGTCCTTTCTCATTCAGGAATGCGCATTACATTACCCTTTTCTATTTCCTCTCGTGCTAAAGTGTGCACACATTAAAATATCCTTTTATTCCACTTAATCCCACGTACAGTTTAAAGTACTTCCTTGTTCTTTCCCAATACTTGAATTTAATTTAAATCGCACATGCCCCCAAAGTTGTAGGAATAAATTCGAGTTGCCCATTAAATCTTTGACTATCAGACATAACTTTTAATATCCCTGATGCAGAACATCGTAACTATTACTTGTAATGAGTCTTTGAATCCCAACAAAAACTTTATGGTAATTGTACTCATTCCGTCATGAAGTTACCGAATGTTTTCTCTTCATCTTGACTCTAGTAAATAAAATATCTTATTTCTCAAACTATTATCTTTAAGGTGAATCCTTTCTGTTCTGATGCTCCCCCACTTAGGAGTAGACCCAATTCAAACTCTTACTTGCCACTCAAAGTCAATATTAAACTTATATCTCACATAGAGCTTTTCATTGACAATCAATTTGTTCATCCACTAAAATAGGCTATTTATCCCTCCCAATTAGAAATCTCTATTTTAGCGCTTCAGTCTTTCATCGTACATTGACTTTATTTCATCACTATGCCGATATACTCATTATTCTGACAATATGATAGATTGGTTATACTCATAGGAACTTTCTTTGTTCATTTTCGTATCAAAGTATCACGTCGCTACTAGCTGCAACATATATTGCTAAGGGCCATTATTTTCCGCCCTTACGACATCATTATAGTTACCACTTCACTCTTTTATATTCACTCTACCGCTAAAATCTCTTCTAACATTTCAACCTTCAATCCATGCTCTAATACCATTCTAGCAAGTATGAATGCCTTACGCCTCTCATTTCATGCTTAAATATACTGAACAAGTGTGACTCCTTTAGGCAAAATCCACAAATCATTATACAAATTTCTCACAACATACACCATCTTCACAATGCTAAATGCGAGAATTACGCATTCTATCTTTAGGCCACCATCCATGTTCTGAAGCCGCATATATATATATATATATATATATATATATATATATATATATATATATATATATATAGTATATCCTCTGAAATTATATTTCTTGCTACTAAGTCCTTTCATAAAATATTATTTTGACGTATCCTACCGAGTATGCTGATACTTATAATAAAGATGTCATACCTGTAGGGTCTTATTACCTCATGCCTTCATCATAATGCGAACTCTTTTGCCCATAGCTAATACCACATATTTACATCAACATATTTCATATAAAAAAATATACTTGCATATCTTCCCATTCTTCATGGTATCACTGACCTCGTCCATACATATCATGTTAGGAATTTGTGACACATTATCATGTAGACTTAGAATTCTTGTAACTTCTCAATCCACAAATCCATACCATAACCGTCTTAAATTTTATTTTTGAGCCTTACGTCGTACACATTATATGTATAACTTTCCAACAACTTTAACTTAGCCCATGAGCCATTTCAATATTTATTCTTCTTAAATCATAAGGATCCGTTCACTCACAAGTTAACTGCTCTTTCAATATTGGGCACATATAGAGTTGCTTTGAGATCATTCTTGCAAATTCTCAATTTTTCATCATTTCAATAGAATAAAATAAAACATACCTCGATTAGAAGAGTTCAAGATTATTATTCCATATCATTTTTTTCTCTTCCTTCTTTGACAATCTATATTGCTTCTTATAACCTCCAAGATTACGCCTTTTTGTGCATCTCATGCCTTAATATTTTCACGCTTACCCATTTAAGTCATCATACTTTATCCTCCTATGCATTGGCATGCATAATTAGAGGTTGGCTTTTACTTTTATCACATTCATCATCTGGAGGAACCAAAGGTTGCCATGCCCATCTTTTACATATGGCATGCTTCGTCTATCCTCAACTTTTACTTTTACGTGGCACTTTATTTCTTGTTTGTCACTTCTATTACATATGACACAATCATTATGATAACCTATCATGCTCAGGAAACTCGATCTCTAGTATAATTAAGGGACATCTCCCTCATCTAATATTATTCCCTTTCCGGATAATCAAGAAAGTTTGTTCTTTTTCCTTCGGGAAGGTGTCTTTGGTCATTGTTGACACTGTCTTAACTATGCCATATTCCTTATGAGTCATATTATGTTTACCACAACTTGACAGATTCACATTGACTTATCAATTAGATCCATATCACCTCTCTATATCTTATCATGATAGTTTAAGATGCAACATCTTCATTTACACTTTTTTTGTAACTTTGCTTAACTTCGTTAATGGTGATTATCATAGTAAACAATCGCTCCAAAAATTTGACCAACCACCTTGAATTGAAATCCAGGGTTTAACATATGTGCCCTTATCGCATCCATTAGTAAAATTCTTTATAAGTCAAGACACCATCCTGACAATACTAGATGACATCATCACCTTATTTTCTTCCATGATTTCTCAGTATTCGACTAATAATTCTTATTCACCAAAGTTATACGTGTTAACTGTATTAGTCCCAATCTATTCTCAACCTGTCTTTCCATTTTGAACAAATCTGACACTTTCTAGCTATTAGCCAAAACGTCATGTGTTATAACTGGAACTTTGAGCTTCATTCTCGTCACTTCTATATCTTCCACAACAGGTAATTAATACGATCGAGAATCCATACTCTCATTTCAGGAACAAACGCACAATCTGGAGTATGAAGAAAGTGAAACACCCTAGATGTCAATGTAGCCTCCCCGATATAAGTGTGGCCGACAACACACTGATAAGAGGGACTCTACTTGACACGGCTCCATAGACTTCCTAGGACTCGACTTAGAACCTAGTGCTCTGATACCAAGTTTGTCACGACCCAAAATCACGTGACCGGCACCCGGCACACTACCCGACCCGAGCGAACCAAAGCATGTGATGCACCCAAATCATATGCATGAAAACCAATTTAACTGCGGAAGCTCCTTGAAAATCTTATACATTTTCAAGTTAAATGACAAAATATTTTCCAATTCAAAATCACACATGACGCCCTTTCACAATAATAACAATAAGACTAGGTAAAATGAATATACTTTCATGAATGTCTTGTACAACCCCGTTACTACAACCTTTCACAACTATCTATGGAGCCTCTATACCACAGAATAGAACCAACGGTTGGAGTAATTCCAACAAAATAAAATAAGGAAGAAGATGATAGCTACCACAAAATAAAAGTGGTGCTTCATAATACCTCGGAAAGAGAGTCATCCTGGCCTGACCGCATGCCACGTATCATAAATCATCCTGAAACATGTAAAGTAAGCAGGGCCCTGGAGGGGGCCTCTAAGCGCTGAGTACACCACAGCGGTACTCAATAAGTGTCATAGACTCTCTCTAACTTTAGTTCTTAGGAAAAACTTTATAAAAAAATAATGCACCAATATTTGATATAAAACGATAAGAAATTTTATCAATTCATGAACTTTGTTATTTTAAATAACAAGCAAGTGAAATATAACCCACAATATAAACTTTTAAAATACTTACATCATTCCAAGATTTTGGGTAAATCGTACAAAATCATTACATATGCTTTAAGTCATCGAAATCGCTTTCGGCTCCTTAGGCCTTAACATAAGAAAATCATCCTTACCTTTCACTAGGAGTACTATACCATCACCGACATAAGAAAGTCAACTAGGTTATGTACCTAGCGGCAAGTATCATATACCCTACTTACTCAGGTCGTCTCATCGTAGTGCCGTACGAATCGACTCAGCCATGCTAGTAATAGCACAAAATAGTACTCTCTCAAGGGAGAGCACTCTGCCGTAGTCTATACCACAAACTGGCCATCTACGCCTACACCAGCACGTGTAGTTTCATGACAACGAACAGAATATATCCGAAGTCAATCTCGGTGAACACAAGTAACTGCCAAAACAATTGATACTTCAAAAATATATTCATAGCATAGTAGCTTCAAAGGATCTATTTTTTTTATCAAATCATAGCATTTATAGAAAATCTAAATCATTTGAACAAAAATTAATTAAACAATCTTTTTCATGCTAAAGCCTTTAGCAATTTAACATCAAACTCCAAAAGAAATAGTTTCCATGAGAACTTATCTCTAACACTCAAATATGTATACTCTTGTCAATACGTAAGTTTTGATAAAGACTTATAACATTTACCTGGAGTGTCATTTTTCCAACAAGATTTAAAATAAAATTTTTACAAAACGGCATGACACTACATATGCAACATAATATTTAGTACATGGAGACATCCGTACTTGTTTGTCCCCACAAGCGCGAAAGCACATTTGCAAACAACTTAAGTATTAACTTGAAATATGCTTTTAGAGAAAGTCCCTCAAGAAGAGTAAGTTTTAATCAACTTACCTCGCTTTCGCTTTATTAACATTCACAAGCTATCAATCCTCTTCCATCATTCCAATATTGATTAAAAAGCTCAACATCACCAACAAGTCGATATCTACAATTAGATATCCTAATTACATCAAAATATGACCTAAGATATTAATCATATCCATATATGGCTCATATATTAGCTACAAGCCTCCAACAACTCAAATCACCAAATAGATTTACAAGCTAGACCATTAAACTTCATCCTTATATTTTAATAACCATTTGAAGTCATTAATGATACTACATCAATTGTCCAATGCCACCAAGTTACTATTCATCATCTTCCATAATCAAAACTTGCACAATATACAATTCGGATGATTACTTAGTTGATCACTTTCATCTTTTGCTAACAAATAATTCTACCGGTTCATTGTTTCAATCAATTTCATCACCAAGATTCACCATTCATCTTCTCTCTTATTTTCTCAAAAGTACTATTCATGCCATGAACTAGAGTTTTACAATCCAATCTTTCAACCAATAAAACTTATAACAAATACTTCAAACTACTCATAATAAACGAGTTTGAGGCATTGAAATTACCTCTAGTAGATCAATCTTGAAAAATCACAACTTTGGTGATTTTTGTATTCTTGAGGATTTGATGATGAAATCTAGAATTTGGATGTTAAAATGATGTTATAACTCATGTATATTGAGTAAGAATCAATCCAAAACAACATTAACAACTTACCTTGGTCGATTGGACTTGATTTGAGCTTAAAATCACCCTTTCACCTCAAGAACCCTAACCCCCAATACTCAAAATACTCTCTCCCCCGACTTGGTATTTATAGGCCCAGATTTCTGGGCTTCGGATGTGGCCTTGGACGCTATGGTAGCACTTCACTGCTAGTCATTCTTTCGGACGCGGCTCCGGATGCTTCGCATCCGCAGCTCCTCCTCCAGCCTTTAGTAATTTGGTCATAACTTCTTGTAGGAATGTCCAAATGACAAACGGTTTGAATCGTTAGAAATTAGACTCAAAGTCCTTTCATTTGATAGGTTTTCCATCACATACCTCTTTATACATATGTAGATATGCTCGTCCAAAGTTAGGTCTTGTGTGTACTCATTTGGAACTTTAGTCTATCATGTAAATTCCAACTTGGCTTGGACTTAGGGCCATCCTTAGACCCCACATAACTTATAATATACCTCGTACACTTATTATATCATTCAATTAATATCCATCATATTAATAGTCCTTGTCTGCACACAAAATAATATAATTAGCACACATCAACTTTCTTAATAGCACTTAAGTACTTCGAAATTTTCCGGGGTGCTACAAAATATATATTTTTTCTATTAGTTTTTTCTAATCTTGCTCAAATTTTGTATATGGCCTCGTTTAGGTATTTTCAACCAATTTCAGTCATACCCACTCATTCAGTCCAACCGAAAAAAAGGCTTAATACATATGGAGGCACTTAAAGTTGGCACCATTTTTCATTTAGACACCTAAGCTTAAGGGTGTTCCTATTGAGCACTTATATTACCCTAAACCTGTTCCAATTAGGCACTTTTTTTTACAATTAGCCAAACATACAAAGGGTGTGCAATGTACTCACTGCTGACATGTCGAATGACAAATAAAAAGAGGACATATATCATTTTGAGAAAAAAAAACTATTTTAAAATCTATTTAGTAAACAAAATAAAATAACATTCTCAAAAAGAAAAGAAAAACTCTAACTTACACCCAATCAGAAAATGACACATTATTAACAAAAGAAAAGACAAAAAAGGACATATTGGTGTTCTTGAAATCATTGTTCTTGGTGTTCTTCACTATCTTCATGTGTATTCTTGTTTCAATCACGATTTTAATCCAAATTTTAAGAGAAACTCCTCCAAATTTGTTATAACTTCAGCTAAAGATTCCCTACGAAGACTCAAAGACAACCCCAATATTAATTTCACAAATTTTCATCAAATCAAGTAAACCATTTTAAACCTTCAAGCTTTCTTAAAGACTCCATTAATGATGTTTTGACTTCAAATGAAGAATACGGTCTCACTTCGGTTTCAATCAATTGAGACGATTGTTGGTTCAAACTTTCGAGCTAAATTAATGGTGGAGGCACAACAATGGTGAAAGTGGGGAAGACAATGCTGGAAGTGATGGTGTAGAGAAAAGAAGAAGAAGAAGAAAGAAATAAAAAGATAAAATGAAGATAAAATCTGTTTTTTGGGCTCTTCACGCGCCTATGTTGGATGAAGTTCACTCTATGTGCCTACTCAGCAAGAAATGTCTAATTGTAAAAGTTTAGGGTACTATAAGTGCTCAATTAGAACACCCTTAAGTTAGGTGTCTAAATGAAAAATGGTGTCAACTTTAAGTGTCTCCAGATGTATTGAGCCAAAAAAAAAGAGAGAAGAAAAGCAAAGTTGAAATATATTTTTTCTCTCTTAGTTTTTGCTTCTGATTTTCTCTGATGTGAGATCAACCTTACCTTTCATCCTACTGATTTTTTTTTTTTTTGCATAATTTGCAAGAACTTTTGCTAAACTATGAGAGAAAAAGAGAAGAGATAGAAGAAAAAATACAAGGAGAGAAAGGGGGAGGGAAGCCAAAATAAGCGTGTAGTTTCTTTTTGAGAGAGAATATAAAAGAGAGTAGGGTTTTTTAGTATTTGGCTATATAATGGCAATTGTTTGGGCTATCTTTGCCAAACCTAATATAAGGCTAAAAAATTGCCAATTCCTATTATGGGTTGTTATAGGGGGAAGTGCACGGTTAGCCACTAATAACACATGTATTTACTTTTAAGCCACTGTTTAAAATATCTTTAGTCTTTAGCCACTGCTTCAATAAACTCTACCTGCCCGGACGAAAATACCCTTATGCTCATAAAAGTTCAGGACCAAGTGTCCTTAACTTTTGAACTTGCAACTCGAAGTTCAGGACTTCAGGACTACATGTCCTTAACTTTTGAACTTGCAACTCTAAGTTCAGGACTTCAGGACTACATGTTCTTAACTTTTAAACTTGGAAATCGAAGTTGAGGACCACATGTCCTTAAGTTCTGTGCTTGTAACTCTAAGTTAAGGACTACTCGTACTTAACTTTTGAACTTGTAAGTCTAAGTTCAGGACCTATTGTCCTTAACTTTTGAGCTTGTTAGTCTAAGTTCAGGACCAAGTGTCCTTAACTTTTGAACTTGTAACTGTAAGTTCAGGACCAAGTGTCCTTAACTTTTGAGCTTGTTAGTCTAAGTTCAGGATCTATTGTCCTTAACTTTTGAGCTTGTTAGTCTAAGTTCAGGACTTCAGGACCTATTGTCCTTAACTTTTGAACTTGTAACTGTAAGTTCAGGACCTATTGTCCTTAACTTTTGAGCTTGTAATTCTAAGTTCAGGACCAAGTGTCCTTAACTTTTGAACTTGTAATTCTAAGTTCAGGACCAAGTGTCCTTAACTTTTGAACTTGGAACTCGAAGTTCAGGACCAAGTGTCCTTAACTTTTGAACTTGTAACTGAAAGTTCAGGATCCATAACGTAGCAGAAAACCAAAATAAAGGAACAATAAATTTATGTCATATGTTAAGAACTCCAAAATGAAACAACAAAGTGAAACTCGCATGATAAGAACACCATCCACCAGAATAAAGGAACAATAAATTTCTTGTGACCAAAGGCCAAGCAGCAGCAAAAATGACAAGAAAACATTTTAAAGGATCGCCTATTCAAACTTCCAGCATAAGATGGAATTTTTGTGATTAAGGATGAACTAACAAACATTAGAACTTCAAAACTCGTATAGAAACCTAAGATAAATGAGTACCATACAGCAAAACAAAGTGTATTGAGAAGTCATAAGGGTAAAGAATAATGGCTAGAAGAAAGGGTAACACCATCTTTTCATATTAATTTTAGTACACTAGTGATTACTTTTGCTGGATAAAAAGTAAATACCACTTTTTAAAAAGTGACTACCCCACCCAATTTTTATGTTGTCATAGGATACCAATTTTTTTATGTTGGGTTTGGTTGATTTGTTAGTAAAAATCGAGCCATATCTAACTATTAACACCTCTAATACCTTCCTAGAGAAAACATAATCTGCGATTGAGCAAATGCCAAACTAGTACCAATACTTTCTCTAGAGTTTGGAAGAGATTCGAAATCTGTTTAAATTTTAAGCTGTCTTCAATCTTTATATTCAAAATTGAGTTGGTTGCTGTTTTTCTTCAGTTGGTGCTGCTGAAGCTGTAGCAGTTTGTTGTGGCCCCCTCTTAATGTTCACTGTAAAAGGTATTTTTGATTCCCTCTGAACTCACAAATTTGCTTTTCAGTTTCTGGGTTTGCGTTGTTTCATTCCTCTTTCCAATGTTGGTCTCTCAAGATTTCTCACCCAAAATCATGCATCTAATTAATCGGAGTCCATTATATGAGTTAGATTCGTCGTAATGAAGCACATTTTATTCTAATACTTAATGTCTTGTCTTTTAAGTGAAACAGGAAGTTCTCTACTTGTTCATGGTTTTTTTCCGCATATTTTTAAGCTATATGAAAACCATTTGAAGAACGTTCATCATTTTCCTGATTAGTGGATTTTTCGTTGTTGAAATGTGGGAACAATGCCTATATGTTTTATTGAACTCTCACACCTCTCTTATGTATTGGTTTTGAAGGAGGTGATTGTTGGATGAAACATTTCTACTCGTGTTCTTTGTTTTCTTTTAGTCTCAATGAATAATTTTCCTGATAACCACTTTGGTTTAGTGAAGAAAAAACAGTTCCTTAGTCGACCTACGTATTGTATGAGAATTGCTTTTAGACAGTGACTCCTTCTTTCTAGTACCAAAGAAACTTTAACAACCAGACGTCGTACAAGGAAGTCTTGGCTCAGCCAGCTTTGATCTTGATCGGGAAATGTGGAAAAGTGGACACCGGGCAAGAACCCGGATTCAGGTTATCTGGGGAACACATTTTGAGAAGAAGGAGTTCCTAAAGACGTGTTAATGACACCACCTTCCTATTTCCCTTTGCCAACAAGGTGTAAGTTGTGTGTGTATCGGGTGAGGATTGAGGTGGATGTGGTAATTCCCTACTCCTTGGAAGGTGGCCTGCGAGCACATGTTGTGAAAAACAAAGAAGTAGTGAGGGGGTAGTGGTCGTGAACATCACCAGCTTACCGACCCATCTATGGTTTAATTAATTGTTTAGAAATGTAGGGAAGATATGTGGAAGTTTTGTTGATGTGGAGTTTAACTTACTGGATTAAGCTAAAGTTAGGCTTTCAGTAAAAAAAAGAGGAAAGTGTGCCACCAATGTCTTTAGTAGCGAGGGGTGACATGAGTTTCAGGGTGTGGTTACCACTAGAATTTAATCCCTGAAGCCTAGGAAAGGAGGATACGATTGGGGAAATGAGGAGGGAGCGAAGAGAGATAAAGAGGGGCTGGAAAAGGCTATTATGGAAGGGTAAAATATGAAGAAAATGGTCCTTGCTCCCAACTCAACTCCAAATAATAACTTATAGGTAAGGATTGTTCACTATATAAAGAGACAAGATGCCAATCGATCAACCAATACATGATACTTAACACGCCTCCGCACACTCAGAGGAAGAACATTTGGAGCATGGACAATATAACATGGGGGGCCTAACATTGGGTGAACCAAGAATTTGGATGGATCTTGCTCTGATACGGTGTTAAAAAAGTGGATCTTGTGCTAACATAATTGGTCAATCCTAAAAGTTTGCTCATGAGGTGAGGATTATCTAAGACTTTATAAGCAAAACACGTCTTTCAACCAATGCGGGACAGTTAACAGAGAGGAGGTTGTGCCAGAGAAAATGATGGTGTAGACAGAAACGACTAAGGAGGAGGGGTTGCTTAACAGATAATTCGACATGGTAGAAAGAAGGAAAAAGATAAGGTGATCAAAAGAATGAATTTGCTCTTGAATTAGTGAACTTGTTAGGAGAAAAACTCAGAATCAATTTAATGATTTGTACATTCCACACACGATCTTGTGGAAAGAACCGTCGGATCAAACCAGCGCTATCGCCTAGGTGATCATGATGTGAGAAAACTCCATCTTTGACATCGGGAAAGGGTTGGAAGGCAATGATGCAACTATCAAAAGGCACTAACTCGAATCTAGAGCCATATAGGAAAAAATCACATAACATATTGGGGGATGGGGGCAAAGGCTCTAGCTTTCTGCCCTAATGCATCCGATGAAGCAGATGGCTGGTAAAACAACTTTTGGCGACCTCCACTGTTGCTCCCAAACGCACACGCAAGGATACGTGGTCGACAAGTAATAAAGAGTGAGTAGAGTATCGTTCCCACGAGGACTTATGATTAATTATCAACTAAATTAAACTCAAACAATTAATCTATTCAAGCGATTTTTAAAGTGTGATTATTTAAGTTAACCTAATCTAGAATAGTAAACTATGAAACTATAGAAACTACGTCGACAAGCTTAGAGACGAATTTAATGGAAAAAATATTTCAGAGCTATGGGTTAGCTAACGATCCCGTAGAGTCTTCCACTTAAATTGTCTAATTAATTTATCTTGTTTATTGATTGTCGGGGTTAATATTACTCGTAGCATTCTCCCGAAGTACTGGTCGCCTATTCATGCTAACCTAACGCCTATATTCCTATGGAATTAGGATTAACAAGAATACATCAATAATTCCCGTATACTCCCTATGTTCCAATTTATGTGAACCTATTTCCTTTTTGGTCCGTTCCAAAAAGAATGAACCCTTTCTAAATTTGATAATAATTTTGCTTAAACTTACAACTCTACCCTTAATGAGAAGCTTTTATAACCACAAAAATACCCTGGGCCCCTTTTTGACTTGTTTAGGACCACAAATTCCAAAAGTCTTCATTTTTTCTTAAACTACATGCCCAGTCAAACAGGTTCACATAAATTAGAACGGAGGGAGTAGTAACCAAGCAATGCGATTAGGTATATCCCTATCCTAAGTGCAAATCCGTTTCCCGTAATTCTGGTTCAAGATCTTGCTCTACTCAATCCTATATGCAATCTAAAATTCCCTCTTTCGAGTTCAATCGTAGATTCGTCGATAGTATTCAATTGGTGATCACACAATCAAATGATTAAGCGCAAGATTGAATAAATAAACCAATACGATAAATTAATAAGAATAATTCAAACTTCAAACTTCAAACTACAACGTTCATGTAGCACCCACAACTCTAGAACTAATAAACTATGAGATTAAAGGAAGAGAAGAGAAGAAAAACTAGTTGAAAGCTTGCTTCAACGTCCCAATGTGAATTCTCCTTCAAAGTGGCGTCCTCCCCCCAAAAATTAGGTTTAGAACCCTTTCAATACAAGTTAGGGGCGTCTAGGACCCAAAAAGATCTTCTCCAAGTTGAAATAAGATAATTCTCGAGATTGTGCGTCCTGGGCAGTGCGTCGCGCTAGCCTGGGCGCTGAAAATATTGTTCTTCTATTTCTAGCGCCACAAGTAGCGCGTCGCGCTACCTTGGACGCTAGAATTCGGCACTTGTCCATTTTCTTCCTTTTTTAGCTCCAACTCATGCGCATTCAATCCATTTCACTCCCAATTGATTCCTACACATATAAACACCAAAAGTTAGCTTAACTCATTGCAATTGTCAATTACACATTAGAACCAACAAGAATAGAGCGAAATGTGAGATGATTCATATATAAAAATACAGACTTTTGGCCAAACATCACCAACCTAAAGGAAACAGGGTGGGTGTGGTCGAACATGGAAAGGGCCAATACACCTACACTTCAAGCAACTCTTACTGTCAGGGCTCCTTTGCTCGGCCTTCCGGCCACGAAAGAGGGTATACATTCATTCGGAACCATTAGTGTTGTCCCAAAAGGCCCGGAAACTATAGGAAATGTTCACAAAGGGGACCAAAGTGGTGCTAGGCGCCAGCAATACCAAACTAAAAAACAATCTAGCAAAAAGATTGTTTCGCCTTGGCACCGAAAAGGCCATGCCTGTGATTGTTGGCTGCTCCAAACGGGGTCAAAATGTGAAAGTGGAGGAAGATACCCTAACTTTTAGCAATCATCAAAGGGTGGAGGAGGTTGGAAAAATCAGTAACGCAAAATACTTAGTTTTGGAAGAATATTTCGAAGTTTCTTAGGTGAGAAAGGAAGATAGTTTTATTGAGTTGTTAGTTGACATAGAACCAGAGTTAAAAGGAGTTAGTGGTGATGAGAGAGGCGAGAGACGGGTGGGGTGAGAAAGGAGATAGGGGGAAGCGCAAGAAGGAAGGGGTAAAGTAGTGGTGTATAAGAGAAGGCTCGGTGTGAGGGAGAGGAATGGGTTGAAGAGGCTGAGGGGAAAGGGATAAAGATGTCATCCATGGATGTTAAGATTTTATCTTAGAATGTGAGAGGATGAACGAACCACTCAAAATAGTCATTATGGGGAGATAATGAATGGGAAGTGGATATAGTGTGTCTTCGGAAACTAAACTGAATATCATAACAAATACAATTGTAAGAAGCGTGTGCGGCGCAGGAGGTGGATTAAGATGATTCGATTCCTGCAATTAGGAATGCGAGAATTCCTACTATTACAAGATGAGAGGAAGATAGAGGTAGAGGAGGTAAGAAAATATGAGTTTACACTTCCAACTCGGATTAGAAACCTAGAGGTGGAGAAGAATGAGGTTTTAGGGAAGGATTTGGGTGAAAGACCCTTGGAATATTCGACAAAGTTCTGCTAGGGAAGTTATTATGGAGATTCAGGAAGGCAGAGCAAACTTTATGGAGGGTGATGATAGCAGAAAAGTATGGCATTGCGGATGGGAGATGGATGACTAGAAATAAAACACTTTCGAGTTTCGTCTAAGCATGGATTATGGAGGAGCATCATGAAGAGCAGTAAAGATTTCGGTGGCCACATTACATTCAGGGTAAGTGAAAGTTGCATAGTTTTTGGAGAGTCGTGCGGCGAGAATGCATGGAGGCTTGCCCTCTATAGCATAAAAAGTTTTTTGAGCCGCAGAGAGATGAAAATACAACAAATCTGAATGATATAAAATGCAGGAGACCGTTGGGACTTGAGGTTTAGTAGGAGTCTATAGGATTAGGAGATGGATGACTTCCAAGACCTGGTTTACCTACTTACAAGCAGAACTTATTGCATGCTATGCAGGACTCATTGAGATGGAGGACGAGGAGAGATAGTTTGCTCTAGGTTAAATCATACTGCCAAAAACTATTATGTAAGGGAACAGTTAGATTTTTTGAGCTTATATGTTTGGATCCCAGGGCACCGTGGAATATGTGCTTCTTTGAACTTACAGGCTGATGTTCTGCATTCACCTTAAGTGAAATTAGTTACTACCAAATCTTCTTTTTCTCCAGGTACTGATTGACTTTGGTCTGAGCATTACTTCAAGATTTCCAGAAGATGAAGCAGTGGATTTATCAGTACTGGGCCCTCTGCGTCAGAGTGACCCCGCCGGGGCGATCCACTCACCCGGAGTTCAAGTTCGATCCATTAGGTTCTTTTTTTTTTTCCAGAAAAGAAACGAGAGACAAGAAAACTTCTTTGATTACTATTAAAAGGAACAATCTCAAATAGACCAAGATCCAATTTCGGGTCATTTCTTGGTGAACATGATCTGCCATAATCTCTTCGATCCCTTCATTTATGTGCCAGAATAGAGAGAGATTTGGTAGGAACTGCTTTGCTCCCTATTCACTCTTCTTGCCGAAATCTGGTGATCTGAGTAATATATCATCTGTTATGTGTTATGGACATGTTCAAGAATGAACATCTCCGTCCGTGTTTTCTTCTGCTTTAAACTATACTTTTTACTGATAGGTAACATTCACATTAGATCATAATTAATTCAGGGAAAGAGAATGTTAATCTTTTGGGAAGTTTTTTCAATTTTTTTCCCTATACATCCAAGTATTCACATCATTCAAGTCATATTAAATTTACCTCAAGAAACATGCAGCTCTAAGCAATATTTCTAGTGGCATTAATGGTTTTCTACTTCTCCGATAGTGCTCTTTTCTGGAATGTGCTTCTGATGAGTGTTTCTCTGATATAAGACAAAGCCTTCTTAAGGATTAGGCTGCTTTCAATTAGGATCTATAACTTATTTTCCTTGCAGTTGAGTATACAGGCTCCCTTGCAACGACATTTCACAGTGGTGTATTGCCACTGAGTTATACAAGTCTCTTATCTTTCCAATTTCTGCAAGAAACACATTGATAACAGTTAGTATATTTTTAGTATTTTCCTGCTTGTTTAACGGTGAGCAAATGGACCAGTTACTTGCTGCATACAAGAAATCCTCAAAGCAGTGGTCGTCAACATTAGATAAGCCAAGGAGCAGCCTCTAGTCCTATATGTCCCTATTTAATTACTACCTTATTTTCCCCAGAGAAAAAAGATAATTGGTGTCAAACACCAAATATCTCTTCCTCTGTTTCTTCTTTGGATTTTGTAACATTTCAGCGATGATAAGATGTAGAAACCACAGTATGATTTGTTAGCTTTCCCAGTTTTGCAGTCCGCATTGAGGTTTGACTTAAACTTTGTGTCTAGCTGTGCATCCTTTACTTTTATTTTATTTTTCAAGATCCTAAAGATTATACTCGTATGTTCTCTTCCGAAGGCTAAGTGCCTCGCCTTTCACTCTACCTTTCTAGCAGTGGCCTATATATGCAGTATAATTTTCTATATAAATTGTATAATTTTCCGATGAAGGGTGTTCAATTGACCACTGTTCACTGTATGTGGCTATGCCACTGCCTTTTGGTGTTATATGATTAAATCCTCAAAGCAGTCCTCTCGCTATTTTCTCCTGTGAGGTATAGAACTGATTCTTTCTATTAATTAGAGAACTGGTTCTTTCTATTAATTAGAGAGGGATGGTACTATGTCCCTCATAGGGATTCCAGTACAACTGCATTCTTTAATGTTCTCCTTCCTCTCTCTTTGCACCTCTTTATTCCACTTTAGATGATTACTATTGAACAGTGTACTTGGAAATCTTCAGATGTATTAATACATGGCCATCTTCTCTAAGGCATAGCAGTCAAGTTAAGGAATTAGGTGGATCATTTTGAATATGGACCAGCAAAGCTATCCTTTTCAGAAATAAAGGCCAGAGAGATTAGAGAAGTTGCAATTTTATGTTGTGGAAAATTTCTTTTTCCTCTCTTGTGGAGATCATGACTTAATATGTAGACATGGATTCACGGCCAGGCTTGCCTCACACATCCTGGAACCTAATGATGGACGTGGTTTCTCCATTTAGCAGAACAATTGGGCACAACTGGAGCCGATAATGTTTTGCATTTTTACCATACAGTTGTTTACTAGGAATATTCTATAAATTGTCTATTAGGAATATCAACGTTAGAGGCAGTAGAAATAGAACGCCTTTCGCACTGACCAATATTTGTCCTTTACAACTTTGAGGTTTTATTGCGATTCTGACTCGTTATATAGTTGCAAAGAATTACTGCCATTTTCTGTGTTCTTATTCAATTTGGTGATCAGTGTGCAATTCTTTTTTTTGTTGGTAATATATGCACATTTTATGAATCCAGGAGGCAATACATAATACAAACAACCTTTTCAATGCCATGTGACTGCATGTGAGAAGCAGTAAATCTAAAACTGTGGTCCTTATATTGCAAATAAATGTTGCAATGCTACTGTGTGATTATACTTCCAAAACATAGGCTCTGATTTCATGCTGGATTAATTCATGGCTGGGCCATTTGAGAAGGTACAATGTTTTTCTCATAAAAGATTCATTTTTCTTCTCTATCTTTTTCACTTATTTTATTTACAAACCAATTGCAGGAAAGAAAAAAGAGCTCATTCTTGATATAGTGTTAGAATATGCAGGAAATCAAGAAAAAGAAAAAGAGCCAAAGAAGTTGGATTTTCTTCTTATCCTATATTGTTTCTCACTCCGTGGGGGGAACACAGTATTCACGAGACCGGAACCAAAGTGTGGTTCATTTGGAGTCAAGTGACCATAATAAGTGGAAAAAAGACTGGGCGGCACGTTTGACCGTTGAGGTATAGTGCGGTGAATAACCGCGCTATATATAAAAGTTGGGCCCACCAATAATTCTTCTGGACTTAACTGACACACCAATAATTCATAGGGGTATAGCGCGTATATTTAAGGCGCTATACATGAAATAATTGTATCCCCGGGACTGGTTTTTTCCTTATTTAAGGAGTTTCAGGTGTTGTAAAAATCCATTCAGGATCCTTCAAGTCTTCCGAAATATTTGTTCGTTAAGTTATTTTGCATTTTGTCATAATGTCTGAAGAGCGAAAAATTAGGGTTTCATTATATTGGGGGGATGAAGTTGTGGTGGCGAATAACTCAGTAAGCTATAGTTGTTCTCCACAGTGTCATGTTAAGTTGCCACTTACAATAGAGTACGATACATTGGTATCGTTGTTATGTAAAAAAAATGAGTGTGAGCAAACGTTCGGTGAATATGAAAGTAACCGAAAGATATTCGTATTCTGTCACTCCGTAAGAGGTTGCTTGGTATGCTGAGTTTAACATCGAAGACGATGAAACTCTGAGAGATTTTTTGAGGACTCCGTATAAACACCGGGAACTTCTTGTGATAAAATTATTGGAAATGTACGTCGAGGCTGAAGACGTTCGCAATAATGAGATTCTGCAAAGTAAGGATATCCCTCAATCATCAGTGGTTATTTTGGAGCAGTTTTAGCCGAACAGGTTTCGAGTGAAAGAGCTTGGCTTGATCTAAACTTATCTTTACGGGTGAATGGGGAGCGAGAAAATAATTTTTGCCCTAGTTTACATAATCCACAAGCCGAGCGGTAAACTTCAATTTTCCTATGTGTTACGATATTTATTTTTATGTATTGAATTTATATTAACACTCATATATTTCACAGGGGGTACCGACCAGATATGAATTTTACAAGTTATGAACCAACGACCAGTTGGAATATGCCTAGTTTTGGTGTGTTGAATCATGGTGGTCCATTCGGGAGTCATCATCAACAGGATAATGTGCATCATGGGATATCCACACATTATGATTTGTAAGTGAAGTGATAAAATTTATATCAATTTGAGAAACTCATTATGTTTATTGGTTGCACAGTGAAACTGAGCAACTTGAAGGTCCTGTCCTTACTCTATTGTCCGAAGACGATATATTTAATCGAGATTTGGCAGATGCACAGAGTCAGGAAGAGAATAGTGATTATGACAACAATACTGATGAGTTTAGAGATGACACTCCCTTCCCCAATGAGGGTGATGATGACGAGGACAAGAATGCTGAACCTGATTTGACGAGGGAGCATGCTCCACCTCCCGTTAGACCAAGAGTGTACGAGTCCCACGTGCCGTTTCATTCAAGGGACATTCGTACCTTGTTCATTTGCCAAGTATGTCGGATGTGGATGCCCAACAATGGATCTTGACGAAATTCAGACAGCAATGTGGGATGAATCTAGAGCAACAGTGCTGTCAAAGGGCATGCTTTTTGCCGATAAAGCGCGCCTAAGCAGGGTGGTGCGAATGTACAACATAAAAGTGTGTCGTGAGATCGTGGTTCATGAGTCATCTCCGAATGTATATAAGGTTATTTGTCGTAGATGGTTTCAAGGTTGAAATTGGATGTTGCGTGCCATAAAGTTGAAAACAAATATGTGGATTGTGGGTAAATACTTTGGCACCCACAATTGTGAAATGAACACATTTAGTGGGAGTCATTTTAGCTTGAATGTTGACTTGATTTCTCTTGTGTTGATTCCACACATTGAAGCGTCCATAAGGTACAAGATCAAAGAGTGTATAACATCTATTAACCAAGTATATGGGTGTACCATTACCAAAAGAAAGGCATTTCTCGGGTGCAAACGTGGGTTTGAAATTGTTTATGGTAACTGAGATAAGTCATTTGCATCTCTACCCAGGTACATGGCCGCATTGCAACACTTTAACACCGGGATTGTTGTTGAATGGAAGCTTGAGCAGAGTTCGGGAATACCAGAACACATATCATGTTATGGGCATTTAAACCAGCCAATGATGTTTTGTGCATTGTCGGCCGGTAATATCCATAAACGGTACTCACATCTATGGAAAGTATGATATTAAGTTGTTGATCGCTGTTGCAGTAGATGCTAATGGAAGTATATTTCCCCTAGCATTTGCTATTTGTGACAATAAAAGCCAAGAGACGTGGATATTATTTTTGAACCACTTGAAGGAGCACGTTGTCAGACAATGTTCAGGCATTTGTCTAATATCTGATCGTCATGGCGGTGTTTTAAGTTTTGTACAGAATTTGCGTGCATGGCAGGAACCGTATGCCTACCACCGTTACTGTGTGAGACACCTAAAGGCCAACTTCTAGAGGGCTTATCCGAACAAGGACTTGCATTATTTAATGTGGATAGCTGTAACAGATCACGAAGAGTATAAATTCAGGAGGCGAATGGAATTGATCAGGCAGGAAAACCAAGGAGCCTATAGTTGGTTGATGCGACATGAGCTTGACAAGTGGACTTTGCATGCGGATGGTGGCAGAAGATAGAGAATTCTGACTACAAATGTGTCAGAGTCTTTCAACGGATTATTGAAGTTTGCACGTGGATTGCTTGTCACTGCCATGGTGCGGATGTCATTCAAGCAGATGGCGGAGAGGTTTGTTGAAAGATCTAGAAGTGCATCGTCATTGATGGAAAGAGGTGTTGAATTTATGCCAATACCAATGAAAAGATTTGAGAAATACAGAAACCGAGTACAGTGGCATTCATTTTTGCAGTATTGCAATGAGCGAAATATTTTTGAAGCTTGCACTGCTATCCATCACATCGAGGGGAATAATACACACACCGCCAATGAAACCAGAAGGTTATGCTCTTGTGGGAAATGGTCCATCTATCACATGTCGTGCTCACAAGCCATGAAGTGCTTTCAACATACATGTTTCGCGACAACGAGGTACGTTGATAAAGAATATAGTATTGCTACATACTTAAACACCTATAATGGACAGTTGCAGCAGTGGGTGCTGAGCATTATTGGCCGCCGGAACCATTTAAAATGGTGTATAACAAGGATTATGTGCGTCAACCACAAGTGCAAAAAAGAACGCGTATACGGAACCAAATGGATGTTGGTGATACAGTTTATGCGCGTAAATGTGGCATATGTTCGCAAATAGGACACGACCGTCGTAAATGTCCTTCAGCTGGTTTGGGTAGCGGTGGTAAATCAGCTCCCGGTGGAAGTTCATCCAATGTGTTCAATTATCTAGGATACACGTAGTGTTTTGTTACAGTAATTTGTTGTAATAAGTGTATGTAAATGTTCAGCTTGCAAAATGTATGAAATAAAATTATGTTTCTATTGGGGTTAAATCTAATTGATATTTAGCATTAATTCGTCAGTACAATAATTTAACATACACCCCAAGGAAAAAAACAATTGTCATTCGCCATTATCGTCGTTGTCTGGCACTATTTTATTGTCTTCATTGTTACTGTCTTCATCTTCTTTGTCAACATCGTGTACGTACCCTTCGGGTAATCTAGGCCCCAGTTGACACACATATCTCGTATTTCATCGCTATCATCAATAAGACCACTTGCTTGATTTCTACAACAATATGGGACTCCTACGTCCAGTGTCTGTGGTAGAAACTTAGGTAGTCCCTCCCACTCGACAACTGTTGGGAAAACAGGATAACTATTTTCTCTATGCAATTTTTCATTTTCTAATAAATCCAGTACTGATCCTTCATTCTTCCCAAGTAGTTAAGACCACTTGCTTGATTTCGTTCGGTGGCATGATGCTTGACAATATCGAGACACTTCAATGGGACGAAAGAGCTCCACATAACTCTGTCGTGGGAGAAATAATCGGGCAAACCAGCTATTAGCTCGTCGATGTATGGCCTCCATATGATCAATTAAGTAAACAGAGGAATCATGAGTAAACGCAACACATATAAAGCCAGGCCAATTAAACTTAAGTATACATGTACCTGCACCTTCAAGCAAATCCAACAAATCCCTGTAATAGGGGAGATGATGTCGAGCCTCGACCTAGCGTCTGTAGCCTCGCCTATCAACCCACCTCCTAGCTGAAGGGAGAAACGGTTGAGGTGGTGCATCCGAAACGATGGGTGGTAGAGGTGGCTGGAACCGCAAGAACTGCTCCCAGGCCCAAACCTAATATATATTGTGGACGTAAAATTTAATGTATATTTTTACTATGTATGTTATAATCATGAAAAGAATTGACTATGTTTTTTACCTGCAGCAGCGGCAAAAATCCGGCAACGTATCTCTGGGTGCCCATGCACGCCCGGTGCATCTGCCTATACAGGTAACCTTGAACAGCTACACCCTAGCTGTAACCAGGTAAATCATCTAGCTACTCAAGATGATGAAGAAATGTCAAGCTGACTAGGTTTCCCGAAGTGTTCGGGAGCAATACTCCACCAAACATAAGCAGCATCAACAATCTCGTGTACCGGTCGATAAGAAGATCCGGTGAATCATCCATAATGTCCGCATCCATCGCCTCTAGATGCTGCCGAATGGACGTCAACTGCAAACGACTGACCCCACTCAATGCATTCTCCTCCGCTGACTGGAAACCGGTGAGACCCTGCAACATCTGCAGGTACTGCAATCCCGTATATTCTCTAAGAGCATGCGAGTAGGCTATAGGTAATCCATCAATCGACAGCCCAAAAAGAACCTCCACGTCCTGAAGCGTGATGGTAGCATCGTCGATGGGTAGATGAAACGTGTGCGTCTCCGGTCACCACCGCTCTATCATAGCCGTGATCAATGCCTAGTCGAACTGCAACCGGCCGATCTCTATGATCCTGTAGAAACCCGTAACCTGAAGGCGTCTAACTATATGAGGATAGAGTGGGTAGGCCCTAATGAACTCCCACATATCGTCTATACGTCTAGCGTGGAATGTCTGGGACAAACACTGCCCATCCCATATGTATGAAGACCTATGCTCGGCTTGTAGCAACAATAGCTCTAGCGATGCAGGCCCGGGATGCACAGGCGGAACCTCCATGACGACTATTGTAAATTGAACAATATTAACTAAAGTATTTTTTTTAATTGCTTAACATCTTTAAATATATTACAATATCTTTAATATTAAAATTTATTCGATATTTTTACTATATTGTTAATTAGGTTGATACATTTTCTATATTGTAATTTTATATTTTATATGTTGGTTTATCATTTTATATGTTAGTTTATCATTTTATATGTTACTTTATTATTTTATATATTACTTTACTATTTTAGATGTTTGTTTATTATTTAATATGTTAGTTTCTTATGTGTTATGTGTATTTCTTATTTTATATGTTAGTTTATTATTTTATATGTTTGTTTGTTACTCACTTAATTTTGACTAGAATAAAATTAAATAATTAAATTGTAATAACTATACATGATTTAATTATTAAATATTCATATAACAATACTTAGTTTGACAAATATTGTTGTTTTTAATGTTATTTTCTTACATTTGTTGACTAGAATTCGTGTGAGTTTGTGTTTGAACTATCATCTTTTTTCAGATATTTTTGGGTTTAACAGATGATTAATTTCAATAACTAAAAAGATACTACGCTAAAGGGCACTAAATTTTATTACACTAAAATGGTACTACATTACAAATATGGGCACTACATTAAAATTACGGGCACAACATATGTCACGACTCAAACCTGGGGAGGCGTGGCCGGCACCCAGAGCCATATTTGGCCCGAGCGAACCATTTTGTAACTGTGAACTCTGGAGGGGTAACCCTCAACTTAGGCCGATGATCCCATATTCTGAATCATATGAAAATATCGTCTCTCTCATCTGAGGGGTAAACATACCCAAAAGCTCATATATATATATGTATATATATAACTGTGCAGGCTGATGAGGCCGCCATGAACATCTATTGATATACAAAATATACAAGACTCGTCTACAAGCCTCTAGCGATAGCTGAACAGTATCATGGTCGGGCCAGGGCCTCGACCTACCCATCAAACCTGTATATATAAAATGGACTCCAAGGTCTAAACCTGGTAACTCTGAGGAAGTGGAGCTTACCAACCGAGAAAATGTTTTACTTTGTCTATTAGAAGGTCTATCCAGTTGTGTATCAGGACCTGCACACATGAAATGCAGCGTCCCCAACAAAAAGGGACATCAGTACGAAATAATGTACCGAGTATGTAAGGTAACAGAATAACTAAAAGCTGAAATTGAACTCATAATATAATAATTGAAAGTACCCATGCGTCAAATAATTTGAAGATATGCTTACCTGCTGATATTGACTCATCTCTCTCAATAAAGTAAGTAAAATAGTTGTCCAAACCTATAAGGCTCGGTATGTGTAACTGCTCTGCCGTAGTAGGCTCGCTCATCGGCGCTCAGCCATACTAGGCTCTATATCTCGTTCATCTGGGCTCGCTCATAGGCGCTCTACCATAGTAGGATCGGTATACAACTTACCATCTGATCAGAGGTTGCTCAATAGGGGCCTGCCCACCGATTATAGCTCGGTGGTGGTGAAAATACTGTAATACTGTGATACTGTATATATATAGACCCTCTACTCTCTTGACTGAAAGAAGATAATACTTAACTTAATGGAAAGTTCCAATAAGGGAGAATACTGCAACTTATGAGACTAGGATAATGTGAATAAATTCAGGAACACGAACTTCTCTTTATGTCTCCTTATCAAACACATGTAGTTATGAGATCATGCCAAACTGAAGGAGAGGTTTAGCCTTAATATACCATAACTCCGTTGAGTCCTTAATACCTTCCAAGCAATTCTTAAACTACTCAACTCAATCTACCACAACATAAGGAGATTCAAAATCAGTGTTGAGTAAAGGCTAAGTCCGCAACATAAAGTAGTAGCTCATTTACGTAAAATTTAGGCAGTATCTCCCCTGTAACAAGGACCTCCTCTAATACCATATACCTACAACAACAAGAACACAATAATATCAACATATATACATTATTTTACAACCTTATATACACCACAAAATACTACAAAACAGCCCAACACATCCCAATCTCTTCATACATAAAACGACTATCGTAGTAGTGTCAAACAACCCGAAAATAATACGACGAATGACCAGCTCACCACCCTGCATTTATGTGGTGTTTCTCCACACCCTTCCTCCTACAAAACTCCATAAAACAGTAGTAAAATACACATTCCAATGACAACACAAATCAGTCCACAAAACAGTCCGCTACAAGTGAATAACTCGAACTCACGGCTTTCGATCACCGTCCCGTGAGTTGTTACAATTATAGAAAGACTTTCCATACATCTCCAGAAGAACAAATGGATGAAAGAGAGCAGTACACTTACCATATTTGTTGAATAACTCAGCTCCTATCTTGGTTTTTCTAACTCTAGGTTTTACCTCCAACTAGAACTTGAAAAGGAGAGAAAATCAATTAGGGTTTGTGGGCAATTTTTGGGAGGATGTTTGCAGGGGTTGAGGTCTGGTTATTGTGTTATAAAATGAGTGTTATATTGCAGGAGATAAGCCCTTAAATGGGCTCTTTGGCCGACCCAAACTAGCTCCTTTTTGGACATACTTCATCCTTTCATTTAAGCAAGTAGGTGACACACCTACTTGTCACCTATGCAGTCTGCAGTCTTGCAAAAACGCAAATATCTGTTTACTCCGATGTTGTATTGAGAAATGGTTTAATGCGTTAGAAACTAGACTCGTAGATCTTCAATTTGGTAGGTAGATCTTCTCGTAATTCCAAGTATATTGGGAGAAAAGCTCAGATACATTTGACCTAAATTTCAGCACATTTATGAATGTAAGTTGTGATGTCCTTTGCCAACTTTTGTTCCTCAACTCGCTTGACTTCAAAACATAACATACGACTATCATACGACCAAAATAACTCATAACATAACTCTTTATAATGTTATGAACCATAGTGCCACCCCAAAAGTACATGTTATAACATTCCCAACTTGTCGACTTTCGACGAAACTTATTTTCTTCAAATCGTTTAGCTTCTAAGCATTCCAACCATCTTGGTACTTGTTACTCATGAGCATAAATATTTGTAACCTCCAAGGTAACGTGATTAACTTACTTTAGATACTTTCAAAGATGATTTCATTTCTAAGCGTACATTAATTGACTTGTGACGTACTCTTACATACGGAAATATGGGGTGTATCATTATTCCCCCCTTTGGAACATTCGTCCTCTAATGTTGACTGATGCGCTTATCAGTCTCATAACCTATAGCTCTTACAAATACTTTATTGTTGTCCTTTCCATCTAGGCAACTATTTTGTAAATAAATCCAAAGGCCGGGCCATTCCCCCCTTTAGGCCTCTCTCTCATACCACGACTTGTGGTCGGAATTCTTCCAATCTCGTAACTGTTTCTACCTTATGTCATGCAGCATGTACGACTCTGTCCTTGTTTGTGTGCCTATGTGACTCTTCTCTCCTTTGTCCTCCAACTTTTACCCAATCTCTAGGCCTCACATTGTGAACATATACAGAACTATGACAAGCTGTGCCTCTAGGTATCTATAGGTGTACTGAAGTTCTTCGCTCTGTACTTGTTGAACTTACGACTATTTCTGTTTCATAGCCTCGGTTACCTATGCTTATGGATTTACTATATGTAGGTATCCTATACTATACCATAACACTTACTTCGATTTATTATTACTAAGGTCTGCTACCCAACTCCAGGTTACTCTCTCGCTGCTTATCCTATATGTATAAATCTAAGTCCCTTAGTTCTTCCTCGTTACTGTTCATCTTAAGAATGACAGCCTAATCTAATCTCATACTTTGGAACTTTTATCCATCTATTGTTGATTCTCCTTAATGTTGATCTATAATCTACCACTGATAACTTGAAACCTCTTATGTAATATACCGTCACTAGGGCTCACATCTCATCGGGGAACATATGGGGTTAGTATTTTAATCCTGCACAATCCATGAAATCCCTTTTCTTTGAATCATTACCCAATCAAAGGCCTAAACGTTATCCTCCTATCTATCGTAATTACGCCCTTATTCTACCACCGGGGAAGCATTCCGTCTATTCTAAATTCTCCTAGTCTTAAACTCCTCTGAGTTCATTTAGGCTATACTGAGCTTTTTATAATTTACGGAGATCATCAGCCCTCTTGTATTGATTGGTTTAATCCCGAGGACTTACCTATTCTCGTCACCATCTCACTTATCTTTACTTATCCTTACTCGTGTCTACCTAAAACCTTGTTTCTCTACCATACTTTAGCTTTTAACCTACACATATCTATTTATACTACTCGCAACCTTCCTTTAACTTGCTAACACCATAGATTTTCTTATGTTATTCTGGAACCTCAAGCGAGACATCATATCATCTATAACTCTTCTTTACTCTCTTAACTAGACCTCTCGGTACATAGAAACCATAAGGTGGAATATATGCTACTAATGATGCCACTATCATTTCTGGATACTGAATCACATCGCTTCTATCCCTCTACCTGAAGTATGGACTATTCACAACCTTCCGCACTTGAGTATTTCGTACCTTCTTCACCTTTACCTTACTTACCATTAAATATCGCATCGTGTCTCTGTCTCTTTTATAACCTCCCTTCAACATAGGTGGAATTCACATCCACACCTGGAAGCTCTACGATAATACTTGCACCTTTGGTGTATACACAATTCGGCGGGAGTTTCATACTGACTTCTTATGAGGCTGGTTTTCTTCTAACTAGCTTTATCGTAGAGCCATTATAGAATCTGGCCGCTGCACTATCTCTCTTATAACTCTAATATTTAAGATTGATTATGCAATATTTTGAATCACGGTTTCTATAGTCATCGGGGTCTAATAATCAAACTCCCGATTCACTTAGCTGATGTAACTCTTTAGTTTCCTCTTCTATCTCAGCCTTTAAGTAGGGTTATGCTATCTTCTGATCTGCGGCTCAGGGTATTAGTTATTACTTTAGCCCTTCGTGGACGCTATGGAACATCCATGATATAACCTTCTAACAACTCAAGCTTTTGTTTGTGACGTGGACTCAATTCTTTCTTCCAACTTATACTGGACCCTCTTATAGATGTATCAATGTCAACATATATGCTGCATGGATAACACTCCGAAATCTTAAGTGCGTTCATAACGTAACTAAATCTGGGTCATAGATCAAATAATTCCTTTCGTGCCTTCTCAGTTTTCGTTAAAAGGAAGCAATTACTTTTCCTGGTCGTTCTGCCACTTGTTGCATGAATACTTGGATTATCTTTTGTGCAACTCATATGATCTTGAATATTACTTTGGATTTTACGTCCCGTTCCTTAGTCACGATAGGTGCCACTTTCTTATGGAGTGCGTACAATATTGTAGTGAGACTGTTGTTACAAGATCATTTCTTCTTTAGGTCACTATCCTTATGTTGAAGCCTTCTTCCTTATTTCCTCAGCTAGTCTTTTGTTGTAGTACTTAGGGAAGACTCTCTGACTCTTGTAAAGCTGCAAGCTTATTACATCGTATACCCAAAGGAATTTTTGATGTTCTTACTTGCCTATAATTATCCTTAGTTACTTACTGTGACGACCCGACCCGTCGTCTCATGTATTACATCCCCGTTTCCCCCATTTACTGCTTTTTCATGTTTCATTATCAGCAACGAGTGAGTTATAGTTGAATTGAATTGGTTTGGATAGAAAATGAGACACTTAGTCTCTTTAAGGAAGGTTTGGTTTGGAAAAGTCAACCAAACGTTGACTTATTAGTTAGAAGGCTCGGATGTGAATTCCGGTGATTCGGTTAGCTTCGGGAGGTGATTTGTGACTTAGGAGTGCGATCAGAAGTGATTTTGGAGGTCCGGAGTAGAATTAGGCTTGAATTGGCAAAGTTGGCATTTTGGCGAATTCCGGTGGATAGGTGAGATTTTGATCCGAGGGTCGGAATGGAATTCCAAGAGTTGCAGTAGCTCCGTTAGGTGATTTTGGATATGTGTGCAAAATTTCAGGTCATTCGGAGGTGTTTTGGTCGGGTTTTTGATCGAATGCGTAATTCGGAAGTTTTTAAGAAACTTAGACTTGAATTCGATGTGATTTGATGGCTTTAGCGTTGTTTGATGTGGTTTGATGATGGGAACAAGTTTGAATGAGGTTTTAGGATGTATTGGTGTTTTTGGTTGAGGTCCCGGGGGCCTCGGGGTGAATTCGGGTGGTTAAACGGAGAATTCGGAGTTTGTTGCAGGTTTGAAGTTGTTGGTTCTGTCATTTCCACATCTGCGGAAAAGGGACCACATAAGCGGTTCCGCAGATGCGGCGTATTGGTCGCAGAAGCGGTCCTTGAGGGACCAGGGCTTTCCGCAGAAGCGGACGAAGTTCCGCAAAAGCGGTCACCGCAGAAGCGGTTTTGGGACCGCAGAAGCGGTCCTGGGCGACTTGAAGGAAAATCGCAGATGCGGTGAGTAGGCCGCAGAAGCGGTGAAATTGTCGCAGAAGCGATAACAACTGTTACAGAAGGGTTTTTTTTATATTGTTTTCATCCGCGAACAAGAGTTGGTTCCACCATTTTTAAGCGGTTTTGAGAGCTTTGAGCGAGAATTTTCGAGGGCTTTGACTGAGAATCAATTGAAGGTAAGTTCCTTGGTCTAAATATTCGAGTTTATGGTAGAAATTACATGTAAATTGTGGAAAATTCATCAAAAACGGGTCAAGCTAGGGCTTAAAAAGTTGTGATGTAAAAACGGATTTTGAAAGGGCATTTGAACTCCGATTTTGGTAAAATTGGTATGTGTAGACTCGTGGCGAGACGAGGAATCCAGTGATGTAAATTTCGTAATTTTTCGAGAAGTGGGCCGGGGCTCGGGTTTTGCTAGTTTCGAGATTGTTGCTATTTTTCGACTGTTTTCGATTGGGTATTGTCCCATTGGCATATTGTGATGTATTCGCTCTGATTATGGTTAGATTCGACGCGCGTGGAGGCCGATTTGAGGGGCAAAGGCGTCGCGGGCTAGAGATTTCGCCGGTTCGAGGTGAGTAATACTTGTAAATGATATCCTGAGGGTTTGAAACCCCGGATTTGCACATCATAGTGCTGTATTGTGGTGACTTGCACGCCAGGTATGAGCGTGGGGTAGAGCACCGTTGGGGATGGTGACTTGGTCCGTCCCGGTTGTTGATTTTACTGCGTAATTGACTAAAACCTGCTTGATGCTATCGTGATTTGGGCTGATTGCCATGTTTTGGGCTTCGTGCCGATTATTTGAATCCTTTAGGGATTATTATTGCTGTTTTCATGACACTTAGCATGTTAAATGACTTCAGTCCTGAGTTAAACACAGTTTTGAAATGTGCAGTCATATTGCTAAAGTTTAAAGACTTAAATTGCATTTTCTGATGTTTTGAGTTAAAAGCTATTACTTGACATTGCCCGAGTGGCTCATTTGCATTGATCTGGACTGAATATGGATCGGGCTGCACGCCGCAGCGATACTATGATGATATTGCGCTTGGGCTGTAGGAGCCCCTCCGGAGTCTGAACCCCCACAGTGAGCGCGGGTACCCAAATGGATCGGGCTGTACGCCGCAGCGGTCATGTGCATTGCATTACATTCATGCATTGGTTCCTGTTTGTACTACGTGTCATGACATTCAACACTCTCATATCATTGGCATCCATGCTACTTCTTGCACTGTCTACCAGATACCCTGGTGTTATTTGTTGATGGAATGCTGTGCTCGAGGGGCTGACTTATGTGCGGACTTGCACTATCTGATGACGTATTCATTTGCTTGACTGCTGGAAAAGGATATTTTCAAAAGAGGTTTTTAAACTGAGCCAGATATTTTCTAAAGGATTTTTTCACGGTTTACTGTTTTCTCAAAGGGTTGTACTGTCCTATATAGCATGATGGAGTGCTCTTACGTGATTTCTTGCCTCTCAGTTATTATTTACCCTTATTACTCACTGAGTTGGAAGTACTCACTTTACTCCCTGCACCTCGCGTGCAGTTGCAGGTATCGTTCACCCGGTAGCGGGTTATTAGCGGATTGAAGGTATTGTTATTGTAGTTGAGCAAGGTGACCGCCAGCGTTCGCGGCACCGGATGTTGTCTTTTGTTTTCCAGAAATTTTACTTGTATATATTTATTGGCCTGTAGTTGTGTTAAGGTTTTCTTAGATGCTCGTGACTTGTGACACCCCGGTCGGGTAGTAATTAACAGTTTCTAATGCCATTAAGTTGTATCTTCTATTCATTTATGTCTAATAATTGTTAGTGAAAGGATTTGGGTTAGTTGGCTGGCCTTGTCTTCACGAGAGGCGCCATCACGACTGGGTATGGGAATTGGGTCGTGACACTTACCTCCACACCCTTGTGCTCGTACAGTTACTTCTGAACTAAAAGTTCGATTGTCTCCCTAGTGGCACTCTCTTTTACAACTGTAAACTCCTATCTGAATATTTCTTAAGGATTACGATGTCGCATCTGCGAGACTGAATTTCCTATGCTATGTTTCACTACGTTTATCTTGCATGATTTACTGATTTATCCGAGATCTTTTGTTTAGCCATAACTAAGCTCTTCCTGAATCAACTACTAACTACTCGTTGGTCCATTCTCACATCTATATCCCGTGTACTCTCTTTTAAATTATGTCCTTTGTCTTAACTTACCACTCACACTAACTCGTTACGTATCAATTCCCACTTATTTATCAATAACATCCTGGCCGGGAACCCTTACTGCCTCTCCCCAGCGTCGTGCTTGTATAATGTTTTGGGATCCTAACATATCTATAGGATTTGAATATGCGTAGTCTTCTCCCTTTCACATTTTTGTCGCGTTTTTCCTTTACAATTCTATAGTTACCCGAACAACTTAACTTCGACTTAGTACCATATCACACAATCTTCCCTCCTATAGGGGAGTACTAACATTTAATGCTTTGAAGTTTTACATGAAGATGTTTTACTTCTTCATCTTTGGCGTCTTTTCATATTTTTTTTGATGACCCTTACTCTCCTTGCAATAACCCTTCTTGTACCAGGGATAACTGAATTTCTCGCGCGCGAGGGTGACATGTAGTGCAACTAGCACACATAGTCCCTTAAGCTTAACTCCGCTCACAGTGATTGCTTTAGAGAAGCGTCTTCCTGAATGACTTTTAAAGGTAATTCTTCTATCGTCATTCTATTATTGCCGGAACGCGGTCTCAGAAATTCCCGCGATACCGACTATTATCAAATCCTTCGGTCCCTAATTCATGTCCAGTCTATATTGTTCACTAGCCCATACTGATTTCTATTACGTTGGGGGTATAACTTTTCCATCTAGTAATCTCGTTAGAGTCACTAACTCCTTTTTCGAAATGAGGATATGACTTTATGGCTTATACTCTTTTATTGTGTCAAGATCTGTCTTCTCTTGTCCTTTCCTTCACTTGAATATAGACTCCATCATCTTGTCATATTTTGAATTATCGTTATCACCCATTTATTACATCTTACTCACAATACTTCAATTACTCTCTTCTTATTCTCCTGCTAATATAATTATCTATTTCTTTATTCTAAAAATTTCAACGAAATATTCTTTCACTTTAACTCCCATTGCTCCATCTCACTGCCTCTTCGGGTCGGACGAGAGCCATACTAAGGTAAATATTTATCTCTTCTAGGATTCTGGTGCCTATCTTCTAAAATTTCTAAACATTCTAGTATTCATATCTGACTGTACTATTCAGAGTGCACCGTCTGAGTGTCTCACAAAGAGAACTATTATCACGTTTGCACTATCCTTCGGAAATGTTAGCTAATGATAACACAGATGGGTGTGGCCAATTATACATACTTCTGTTACTCTTGAGGATAACTCAAAATGCTTATATTTCTCTACCAGAATTGTAAATACTGGTAATCTTCACTAACTGGGTACCTCGTACCCTCCTTCACCTTACTTCTGTTACTTGTTGAAACTTATAATTTTACCTTCTGATACTCTTATGGCCTCCTATTCAAGGGGTGTGTTTGATATTTCCATCTTAGGGTCTTAAGCTGGAAATTTGCATATTTGGTATGCACAACCTGATAGGGCCTCAAATAAGGCCACATCGTCAAGATCTCTCTCTCAATTAGTGCCCTTACCTATTGCTGTATTAGCCCTCTGGCTAGCTGTAATTTTTCTAATTACAAGCATCTATATAATTAGCAAACATAAGTCATGGCTCGAACTCTTATGACTCAGCTCTATAGCATGATTTGGATTTGAAAGAAGGGTAACAGACTCCTTAATGCTTTGTAGCTTCCTGTTTATATAATGTGGTGCACAACACATCTATAAACAAGGATCTACTAGATACGACTTGTAGACTCCCTAGGATAGAACTGCTCTGATACCAAGTTTGTCACGCCCCAAACCCGGGGAGGCGTGGACGACACCCGGTGCCATATTTTGCCAAAGCGTACCATTCTGTAACTGTGAACTCTGGAGGGGTAACTCTCAACTTAGGCCGATGAGGCCATATTCTGAATCATCTGAAAATGTCGTCTCTCCCGTCTGAGGGGTAAACATACCCAAAAGATCATATATATATTTATATATATAACTGTGCATGCTAATGAGGCCGTCATGAACATCTATTGATATACAAAATATACAAGACTCGTCTACAAGCCTCTAGCGATAGCTGAACTGTATCATGGTCGGGATAGGGCCTCGACCTACCCATCAAACCTGTATATATAAAATAGACTACAAGGTCTAGACCTGGTAACTCCGAGGAAGTGGAGCTTACCAACCGATATGATGTTTGACTTTGTCTACTGGGAAGGTATATCCAGCTGTCTGTCATAACCCACGGATATGAAATACAGCGTCCCCAACAAAAGGGACGTCAGTACTTTACCGAGTATATAAGAAAACAAAATAACTGAAAGCTGAAACTGAACTGATAATATAATAACTGAAAGTACCTATGCGTAAAATATAATTTGAAGATATGCTTACTTGCTGATACTGACTCATCTCTCTCAATAAAGTGAGTAAAATAGTTGTCCAGCCCTATAAGGCTCGGTATGTGTAACTACTCTGCCGTAGTAGGCTTGCTTATAGGCGCTCAACCATACTAGGCTCTGTATCTCGTCCATCTGGGCTCGCTCATAGGCGCTCGCCACAGTAGGCTCGGTATATAACTTATCATCTGATCAGAGGTTGCTCAATAGGGGCCTGCCCACGATTATAGCTCGGTGGTGGTGAAAATACTGTAATACTGTATGCATATATATATATATATAGATCCTCTACTCTCTTGACTGAAAGAAGACAATACTTAACTGAATGGAAAGTCCCAATAAGGGAGAATACTGTAACTTATGAGACTAGGATAATGTGAATAAATTCAGGAATACGAACTTCTCTTTATGTCTCCTTATCAAACACATGTAGTCACGAGATCATGCCAAACTGAAGGAAAGGTTTAGCCTTAACATACCTTAACTCCGTTGAGTCCTTAATACCTTCCAAGCAATTCTTGAAACAACTCAACTCAATCTACCACAACATAAGGAGATTCAAAATCAGTGTTGAATAAAGGCTAAGTCCGCAACTTAAAGTAGTAGCTTGTTTACGTAAATTTGGGCAGCATCTCCCCTGTAACAAGGCCCTCCTCCAATACCATATATAAACAACAACAAGGAAATAAAAATATCAACATATATACATTATTTTTCAACCTTATATACACCACAAAATACTACAAAACATCCCAACACACCCCAATCTCTTCATACACAAAACGATCATAGTAGTGCCAAACAACCCGAAAATATTAGGATGAATGACCAGCCCACCACCCTGCATTTATGTGGTGTTTCTCCACACACTTCCTCCTCCAAAACTCCATAAAATAGTAGTAAAAAATGCAATGCAACAGCATCACAAAATAGTCCACAAAATAGTCCGCTACAAGTGAATAACTCGAACTCACGGCTTTCGATCACCGTCCCGTAAGTTCTTACAATTATAGAACGACTTTCCATACATCTCCAGCAGAAAAAATGGATGAAAGAGAGCAGTAAACTTACCTTATTAGTTGAATAACTCAGCTCATATCTTGGTTTTTCAAACTCTAGGTTTTACCTCCAACTAGAACTTGAAAAGGAGAGAAAATCAATTAGAGTTTGTGGATAATTTTTGGGAGGATGGTTGCAGGGGTTGAGGTCTGGTTATTGTGTTATAAAAATGAGTGTTATATTGCAGGAGATAAGCCCTTAAATGGTCTCTTTGGCTGACCCAAACTAGCTCCTTTTTGGACATGTTTCGTCCTTTCATTTAAGCAAGTAGGTGACACACCTACTTGTCATTTATGCAGTCTAAGCAGTCCCGCAAAAATATAAATATCTATTTACTCCGATGTCTTGTTGAAAAATGGTTTAATGCGTTAGAAACTAGACTCGTTGGTATTCAATATGGTAGGTGGATCATCCCGTAATTCCAAGTATATTGGGAAAAAAGCTCAGATACATTTGACCTAAATTTCAGCACATTTATGAATGTAACTTATGACGACCCTTGCCAACTTTTGTTCCACAACTCGCTTGACTTCAAAACATAACATACGAATAAAATAACTCATAACATAACCTCCTTATAATGTTATGAATCTTAGTCTCACCCCAAAAGTACATGTTATAATTTTCCCAACTTGTCGAATTTCGACAAAACTTATTTTTTTCAAATCGTTTAGCTTCTAAGCCAACCATCTTGGTACTTGTTACTCATGAGTATAAATATTTGTAACCTCCAAGGTAACGTGATTAACTTACTTTAGATACTTTCAAAGATGATCTCATTTCTAAGCATACATCAATTGACTTGTGACGTACTCTTACATACGAAAATATGGGGTGTAACAACATAACACTACAGGAAACTAAACAACATTAAAGTCACATATTAATATATGTCCAACAATAACATCTAAATAAGATTAATTATTCCTAAAATAACAATTTATCAATTTTACTAATCTTTTAGCACATAAATAAACTAATCTGGATAAAAAAATAATAAATTTATTTAATCACAAAACAATTACGAAAATACATATACAAAAGTAAAGAATAACTAATTAAAATAACATTAATTATTCATAAAATAACAATTTCCCTATTTTACAAATATTTTTAGCACACTAATAATACAATCCTGATAAAAAATAACAAATTTTAATTAAATCGCAATACAATCACGGAATAACATAGAACACAATAAAAAATAACTAATAGACATTTTTTATACATGAGTTTTAACAAGAAATAAGTCGGAATACCTCAAATTTAATTTTTTGGAAAGTTGAAGATTTGATGATTTGGAGCCGAAACGAGCATTCCACTACGCGATAACGCCTTATATACATTGTTAGCTTGCTACAATACCGAGAATCTACACTTTTTGTGGGGCCGGAGGGCTCCAACCGAGCTTTTTTCGTTAAAAATGGGGGGGGGGGGGGGGGGG
>NC_031989.1:57602461-57609926 GCF_001879085.1 Nicotiana attenuata
GTACCGAACGACGTTTCGTTTTAAACTTTAAGGGGGGGGGGGGGGGAGGGGCGCTGGTTTTTTTAATTAAAAGGGTTGCCGGTTTGTCTGGTGGGGAAGGAGAAGGGCATGTTTATTTATATAGGTATAACGCCCATATATACCGCGTTATTGTATAGCGCGGTATATATGAGCGTATACCGCCGGTTCGTCTGGTGGGGAAGGAGAAGGGCATGTTTATTTATATAGGTATAGCGCCCATATATACCGTGCTATGGTATAGCGCGGAATATATGGGCGCTATACCTTCCCGCCCGTTTTAAGTTCAAATAAAGCGCGGTGAATAATTGCGCTATATATATTATGGTGCCCATTTTTCCCCCACTTATTATGGTCGCTTGAGTCCAAATGAACCACACTTTGGTTCTGCACTCCAGTATTCACTATTCTGACAATTGTTTGGCAATTTTTGTCACTACCCTTTATGTGTTTTGAGCTTGGAGTTCAATCTCTCCCTTTTTGATTATTTACTCATTAAACTTTGGGCAAAAACCATACAATGACTTTGATTGGTCAGTATATTTGTTTGATTTCACTTCTCTATGCCACTTTTGATCTTTTATATTCCTTCCTGTTGGGTTTTTAAGTATATTAATGCTTAAAAAGGGGTGAATGGGAAATGGAGGGAAAATAAAATATTTGAGTTTCATTTGAGATTCCCTCCTTGATGGAGGGACATTGTCCCATATTGAAAGAGGAAGAGGTTTTTAATGGGTATATAAGCAATTGCTCTTCTTCTAGCTCTTAAAGAGTTGAGAAGAAGGCAAGCCTCGCGACGTCGTCGTCGTCGCTCGCTCGGCTCGGCCTCGAGTTTGGTCAAATGATCGATTGATTGATAAATTTTTTGGACCAAATTTGTTTGTTAATAGTAAATATTAATAGAAATATTATTAAATATCCGTTTTAATAACAAAATATTAATATTAAATCCAAGAAAATTAATATTAAAATCCAACCGTTTCTTTTTTTCGTTTTCTGATTTTGTAACAGAAAATTAACTACCCTCTTCAATTTTTCCTCTTTATTGTTGAGTAAATAGCCATTTATATTATGGCATTTATGCTATGAACGTTTTGCATAAACAACCATTCTGAAGAGTTGCACCTCTTTAGATTTCAGCCCAACATTGGCTATAAATACAAGTCCATTCTCTCAGATTTTCCATACAGTTTTCTGAGTTTCTCCTTCTTCTTATGCATTGTTTTAACTTCAAAGAAAGCAACAGTAAGTGTGACTTGCTACCGAACTTTGTGTTCGCTGAAACACTGGTGTTTGAAGTACCACTACACCAGTGTGTAATTCATTCTATCATGGGAGGAAATAATCCATAACCTTGGGTACTAGGAGGAGATTAAATTCCTTAAGGAAACACTGTGAATTCAGTGGTCTCGGATTAATTTGTGTTTCGTTTATATTTTTGTTTATGTTATTTTATTTTCTACAGAATTATTTTATAAATACAGTTTACTAACACTTCCATCTTGTACTTAACAAATGCTATAAAATTTAATGAACAATCGAGGAGTTTTATCTAATGGTACTTGCACCAACCCTAACCAAGTAAAAAGAATACTACTTCTTAAGTCAATTGCAAGTTTACGCGTTTGATATCTGTTTTTGGGTATCATTTGTAATCTTTTAGCCTCCTCTGCTCCTGTCCTAAAAATTTACCCAAATTATTTCCTTTAGATGAAGTAAGAAATCAAAGAAATTGACTCATCTATAGAGAATTCTAGCCGTGTAGTTCTCCCGCTAAGTGGTTAAAGACACAAGTAAAATGGACAGATACACACAGATTTTGCCAAGTGGTGCAAAAACTACTTGAAATACAAACGCAAGGAGATGTCACTTGAAGATCTCATTGTTCGGTTGAGAATCGAAGAAGACAACAAAGCTGCTGAAAAGAGAGGCCGTGGAAACTCAACAATAATGGGAGCAAACATTGTTGAGGATACTTCTCAAAATAAGAGAAAGAGGAAGCAGGCTTCTGGACCGAAAAGCAACCCAAGCAAGAAGTGGTTCAACGGAAATTGCTATAATTGTGGGAAAGCTGGGCATAAATCTACGGAGTGCCGTGCTCCGAAGAAAGACAAGAAGAAGGGTCAATCAAACATGTTTGAAAAGCATGAAGATGTTGATGACTTGTGTGCTATGCTTTCTGAATTCAACCTGGTGGGAAATCCTAAGGAGTGGTGGATTGATTCTGGAGCCACTCGCCATGTTTGTGTTGTTAGGGAAGCCTTTGCAACATATGCTCCTGTTGGACCCGAAGAGACTCTTTCTATGGAAAATGCTGCAACCGCCAAGATTGAAGGATGTGGGAAGATCTTTCTGAAGATGACTTCTGGCAAGGTGGTGACTTTGAACAACGTCCTTCATGTTCCCGAGATTAGGAAGAATTTAGTCACTGCTGGACTTCTTGTTAAGGACGGTTTTAAGTGTATTTTTGTATCCGATAAGGTTGTAATAAGTAAGAACGAAATGTTTGTTGGAAAAGGTTACCTCACTGAGGGCCTTTTCAAGCTGAATGTAATGGTTGTTGAGAATAATAATAAAATTTCAGCTTTGTCTTACTTACTTGAGTCAAATGAATTATGACATATACGTTTGGGTCGTGTCAATTATAAAACCTTGTGGAAAATGATTAACTTGGAAGTATTGTCTAAGTTTGAATGCGACAAATCAAAATGTCAAATATGTATGAAATCTAAGTATGTTAAACATCCTTATAAGTCAGTTGAAAGGAATTCAGATCCTTTAGACTTAATTCATAAAGATATTTGCGATATGAAGTCAATACCATCTCGCGGTGGAAAGAAGTATTTCATAACTTTTATTGAATACTCGATATTGCTATGTTTACTTACTTAATAGTAAAGATGAAGCAATAGATGCATTCAAGCAATACAAAAATGAAGTTGAAACGCAACTTAACAAGAAAATCAAAATGATAAGAAGTGATAGGGGTGGTGAATATGAATCTCCTTTTGAACAAATATGTTTAGAATATGGAATTATTCATCAAACAACGGCTCCTTACATGCCCCAATCCAATAGGATTGCGGAAAGAAAGAATTGTTCGTTAAAGGAGATGATGAATGCATTGTTGATAAGTTCTGGTTTGCCACAAACTTGTGGGGGAAAGCCGTTCTTACGGCTAACCGAATACTAAATCGAGTACCCCATAGCAAAAGACAATCCATTCCATATGAAAAATGGAAAGGAAGGAAGCCCAACTTGAATTATTTTAAAGCGTGGGGGTGTTTGGCAAAAGTACAAGTTCCTAAACCCAAAAGGGTAAAAATAGGACCGAAAACCGTTGACTGTGTATTCATAGGATATGCGACCAATAGTAAAGCATATCGATTTCTGGTTCATAAATCAGAAAATCCCGATATTCATAATAATACGATTATAGAATCAGATAATGCTGAGTTCTTTCAAAATATATATCTGTATAAAAAGAAATGTGAGTCGATTGGTGAAGGATCTAAACGACCTCGGGAAGAAACAAAAGAACGTACATTTAATCAGGAGGATCCAAGATGTAGTAAATGTCAAAGAACGTCTACTTCATTGGACCGGATTTTGTGACTTTCTTATTGGAGAATGAGCATCAAACATTTAAAGAAGCTATGTCTTCTTCGGAATCGTTGTTCTGGAAAGAGGCAGTCAATAGTGAAATAGAATCCATATTGAACAACCATACATGGGAATTGGTTGATCTTCCTCTTGGAAATAAACCTTTGGGTTCTAAATGGATCTTTAAGAGGAAAGTGAAGGATGATGTCACTGTTGATAAATTTAAGGCAAGACTTATAGTCAATGGGTATAGACAATGAGAAGGTCTTAACTACTTTGATACATACTCTCCAGTTCAAGAATTACGCCCATACGGATGTTAGTAGCATTAGCTGCAGTGTATGGTCTTGAAATTCATCAAATGGACGTTAAGACGTCCTTCTTGAATGGAGATTTGGAGGAAGAAATCTACATGGAACAACCTGAAGGGTTTGTGGTTCCAGGTAAAGAAAAGAAGGTCTGTAGACTTGTTAAGTCCCTTTACGGACTAAAACAAGCACCCAAACAATGGCATACGAAATTTGACCAAACAATGTTGTTAAATGGTTTTAACATAAATGAATGTGATAAATGTGTGTACATTAAAAATGTTCCAAATCACATAGTCATTATTTGCCTATATGTGGATGATATGCTGATAATGAGTAATGATATTGCCAACATAAATGCTACTAAGCGTATGCTAACTAGAAAGTTTGATATGAAGGACTTGGGAGTTGCTGATTTAATTCTGAGGATTAAGATCCATAAGACTCCTCAAGGTCTGGCATTGTCAAAATCTCATTATATTAAGACAGTACTTGTAAAATTCAAACACTTAGGGTTTAAAGTTGCAAAGACTCCAATTGACGTGAATCTTGCATTAGCAAAGAATAAAGGCCAAAGCATATCACAGTTGGATTATGCTCGTGTGTTGGGATGCTTAATGTACATCATGAATTGTACACGACCAGATATAGCTTGTGCTATAAGTAAATTGAGTCGATACACGAGCAATCCAGGTCAATCTCATTGGATGCAATGAAACGAGTTTTGGGATATTTAGAACATACCCAGGGCTTTGCTTTGCACTACAATAAATATCCTGTGGTGATTCAGGGATACTGTGATGCAAATTGGATCACCGGTTCAGCTGATTCGAAGTCCACAAGTGGATATGTATTCACTATTGGTGGAGGAGCGTTATCTTAGAAGTCGTCCAAATAAACTTGTATTGCCCGCTCTACAATGGAGGCTGAATTCATAGCCTTAGCTAAAGCCGGTGAAGAAGCTGAATGGCTCTGGAATTTCTTGGAAGAGATTCCATTTTGGCCCAAACCGTTGGCACCAATATGCATACATTGTGATAGTCAAGCGGCAATTGGAAGGGCTGGGAGCGTTAAGTATAATGATAAATATCGTCATATACCACGAAGACATAAAACCGTTAGGCAATTACTCTCTAGAGGAATTATCACGATTGACTATGCAAAGTCAAGTGATAATGTGTCGGATCCACTTACAAAAGTCCTAACTAGAGAGGTAGCTGAGAAATCATCAAGGGGAATGGGACTATGGCCGAGAACAAGTGATTGTGGCGGTAACTCTACCTAGAAGACTGGAGATCCCAAGATATAGGTTCAAGGAGATCAAACAAAGTCATTAATGACGGTTCAACATTGTCAACTAAAATTTTGGTCCATTCTCGTGATAAGACAATGTTCAGTACCAAGGATAAAGTATTAAGGCTTTTTAATGATTTCTAAATTTGATACAGGGTATATCAAATAGTGTATCTACAGGATGACACGTTTAGAAATCACCTATGTAAGTGTCAAGTGTTAGCCGCTTCAAGGAGAACTTTGTAAGGCCAGTTCTCTACGCACTTATGAAACCAGGCGGTATTCATGGCTGAAACGAACACAACAATGAGAACCAAAGACGGTTAAGGGTTAGTTGTGTGACTTATGGTTGTCTAGGTATACACCAAAGTTCGACGGTTCAAAGATATCAAATCTACCAATTGAACGAGTATATCCGACATAAGTTCACTACGGAAAGTTCAAAGGGAAACCTACTTATCCAGATGCAATTAATCCTTGATTGCGAATCACACAGTTTTTCATGCATATTTCCGTGATATAGCCATTCCCCATCCATGTGGGGGATTGTTGGGGTTTTAAGTATATTAATGCTTAAAAGAAGGTGAATGGAAAATGGAGGGAAAATGAAATATTTGAGTTTCATTTGAGATTCCCTCCTTGATGAAGGGCCATTGTCCCATATTGGAAGATGAAGGGGTTTTTTGTAACGAGCCGACCGGTCGTTTTGAGCTCTAGCGCGTCGTTCAGCAGTTTGGAGCCATGAGCAGCTTCATTTCAGGTGTTATGACTTGTGCGCACGGTCAGAATTGAATTCCGGGAAGTTCGGAGTTGATTTGGAAAGAGAATTCTCATTTCGGAAGCTTTAAGTTGAAAGAATTGACTAAGATTGGATTTTTGAGTAAACGACCTCGGAATCGGGATTCGAAGGTTCCAGCAGGTTCGTATGATAATTTCGGACTTGGGCGTATGTCCGGATTGGGTTTTGGAAGACCCGGGAACGTTTTGGCACCTATTGTGGAAGTTAGCATTTTTGGAAGAATTTTATAAGTTTGGGTTGAAGTGCATTTCAATGTTATCGTTGTCTGTTTGGGATTCTGAGTTTGGGAATAGCTCCGTATGGTGATTCTGGTGTTGGGAGCGCGATCGGAAGTGAATTCGGTGGTCCGTGGGTCATTTTGGAGTCATTTGGCTAAAGATAGAAATTTGAAGGTTTTTGAGAAGTTTGACCGAGAGTTGACTTTTTGATATCGGGGTCAGATTCCGATTCTGGAAGTTGGAGTAGGTTAGTAATGTCGAATATGACTTGTGTGCAAAATTTGAGGTCAATCGGATGTGATTTGATAGGTTTCGGCATCGAATGTTGAAGTTTGAATTTCTCAAGTTCATCAAGTTTGACACTACAAGAAATGAGGTTTTTAGTGACGGATTTCAACAGCGACTATATTATTCGCCACAAAAAGTAGGTGATTTAGTGGCGATGTATTAAATTTGCCACAAATAATTACACCTTTGGTGACAACTATCATAGTTGCCATGAAAAGGGTACTTTTAGTAACAAATAAACTTAGGTCGCAACAAATATTTGTAACTATACCGCTAAATTTTACTTTCACGCAAAAATAAAAATTTGATGTAAAAGTTTTAGTAGCAATTCATAGATAGTCGCCATGTATAAGAATGCGTGGCGACTTAGTCGCCACAAAAACTGTAATTTAAATTCTTTAAATATAATAAAATTAATCTTTTTCGGAAAACAGAGGGGAAAAACCAAAGTCTGCAAAGTTTTGTTTCCCGCGAAAGCAAAAAGTCAGGAACCAAAAAAAAAACCCTACAATTTTGTTTCAATAAGGTAAAAAGATCTCTTTTCCAACTACAATTCTTCCTAATAAGAAAAACCTAAGGAAAGAAGTTCTATATGGTGCAACTACAATTTCGCAAAAGTAAACTAGCGAAAAAACTTCTCTGTGCTCACATCAGATTAGGAACGTTTCTCTGCTTAGATTTCTCCAGGTAATATATTTTTCCCTCTTTATGTTTTATGTGAATCCACTCGAAGTACTCCAAAAATCATGATGTTATGGTTTTCTATTGAAAGAGCTTAATCCACCAGATGTCTTCACTCATTACATGGAAAAATTTGGTGTTCTTCGTGTTCAGATTTTTCAATTACAAAGCTATTTTTTTTCTTTAGTCACCCTATTCTCTATATTGCCTTTGGTTCTGCATTTTATATCAAAAAATTTTCTCCTAAGCTTTTGCCT
>NC_031989.1:57610026-57622265 GCF_001879085.1 Nicotiana attenuata
ACTGTAGACACTTGTTGAATGAGTAATTACCTATTTGTGTAGATTAATATAACATACAGAATGTATATATATTCCGATACTATTTTGAAAGCGGCTATACAATATTATTTTCCCTAATCTATACCCTTTCCTTTACCCTATGTCCCTTACCCTATTATTTCCTCTACCACATTTAAGGAATGATCATATTTAAAGATCAAGGGATGAAGTTCAAATTAATGGAAAACATAATTAGCCTTGATGATGTGTTTTTTTTTTTTATACCGTTAGAGTGTTGGTGGCATACATTTGATCCCTTACTTTAGTTTTGTTGCATGTGCTTGTTGACACAATTTTTATATTATAAATGGTGTTCGTCTTATTTTAGCTTCTTTTTGACCATATTAGTTAGGCGCGTTTATAGCGATATACTTTCCGTGGAATCCTGCAAATTTTCTTATTGGTGTAATCGATAACCGAATCGATAAGCCCCCAAAATCGATAAATCGAAATCGGAAAAATCGAAACCTTATTGAAACGATAACGATAAGCATATGTACAAATCGATAATCGATAAGTAATTATTGATAAGGGTCAAAATCGAATCGATGAATCGAATGCACACCCCTAACTGATGTGGCGCGCATCCCGATCTCACCATATAATCAGTAGCAAAATGAACATTCACCCTTATTACTCTGCATCAATCCACCCTTATTCCTCCTGTTGCGGCGTGCAACCCGATCCCACCGTACAATAACAATCCACCCTTATTACTCCTCAATATATCACCCTTATTTCTCTTGTTGCGGCGCGCAACCCGATCCCACCAGACAATCATATTTCACCCTTATTCATCCTCAATATATCACACTTATTCCTCCTGTTGCGATGTGCAACCCGATCCCACCATATCATTACCAATAACACAATAAGAACAAGAATTTCACAATTTAGCTCAAAACCCTCCACAATATTTAAGCCTCAAACCAAAACAAACAGAAGGCTATGCAATTATGAAACTTCACTTAATTAATACTACACAGCGAGACCAACCAAAGTATACCATAAAACACCGATAAACCAACTTAAACCAATAATGTAATACAATGAAACTACGGAATAGTTAATACCTTCAATAAAGAAAACAACATCTAACAAGAAGCAATTAAACATGGGATCACCATTAAGCATATAACAGTTAAAATAGGAAGAAAATGTATTAAGAACAGGAAAAGAAACAGGCTAAACAGATAATTTGGTGGCGCATAGGTACTCGTCACCTCACCTATACGCCACGCACATGGATTTTCACATAGCATATAAGTCGGGGATCCCTAATCCCTCAAGTCAAAGTTAGACACGATACTTACCTCAATCCAATGGCCAATTCAACGCTCAATTACCGCTTTTCCTCTAGTTTCCACCTCCGAACCACTCGTATCTAGTCATAATTAACTTAACAACATCAATTACTGCTAAAGAAATCAATTTCAACACAAAATTACAAGTTTTCCAACATTTTTCCCGAAAGTCAAAAATCGCCCCCGGGCCCGCTTGGTCTAAACTCGAAATTCGGACCAAAACCCGATTACCCATTCACCCCCGAGCCTGGATATACAATTGGTTTTGGAATCCCACCTCAATTTGAGGTCTAAATCCGCAAATTTCGAGATTCCTAAGTTCTACCCAAAAATCCCCAATTCAACCATGAAAACCTTAGATTCTAGGTTGAAATCTTGTTAAAAGAAGTGAAAGATTGAAAGAAATGAGTTAAGATTCACTTACCTATGATTTGGGGAAGAAATGGTCTTTGGAAAATCGCCTCTTGAGGTTTAGGTTTTGAAAAATGGGAGAATGAATGGAAAATCCCGTCCAAAATTATTTTTGAACAGTTGTAGGTATCGCATTTGCGATCAGGGGTTCGCAAATGCGAACCCCGCAAATGCAAACATCCCTTCGCAAATGCGAAGAATGTCTTGGGCCTGCTACCATCGCAAATGCGAACAATTTTTCGCAAATGCGGCCTGTGCTTATCGCAATTGCGAAGGTCCCCTCCTAGCCCTTCTGCTCGCAAATGCGAAACTTCTACGCAATTCCGAGGCTCGCATTTGCGAGCCAGAAGTCTGCAGACCTTAAGCATACCAGCAAAATTTCTTAAGTCCAAATTACTGTGTAGCCTATCCGAAACTCACCCGAGCCCTCAGGGCTCTAAACCAAACATGCACACAAGTCTTAATACATCATACGAACTTGCTCGTGCGATCAAACCACCAAAATAACATCTAAAACTACGGATTCACCAAAACACATGAAATTCTTAAGAACACTTTGAAATTTCTATTTTCACAACCGGACGCCCGAATCACGTCAAATCAACTCAGATTTTCACCAAATTTCACAGATATCACTTAAATATTATATTAAACCTGTACCGGGCTACGAAACCAAAATACAGGGCCGATACCAATGAGATTAAACATTAATTAATTTCTTTAAATTATTACGATTTCAGTCTTACAATTTTCATCAAAAATTTATTTATCGGGTTAGGGACTTCGGAATTCAATTCTGGGCATACGCCCAGGTTCCATATTTTAATACGGACCCACCGGGACTGCCAAAATACGAGTCTGGGTACGTTTACACAAAACGTTGACCGAAGTCAATTAAATCAACTTTTAAAAGCAAAAATTATTATTTTTTCTCAAATTTCCACATATAAGCATTCCAGAAACGCGCCCGTACTGCGCACGCAAATCGAAGAGAAATAAAATAAGGTTTTGAAGGCCTCGAAACACCGGATTGGGTTCTAAAACGCAAGATGACCTTTTGGATCATCACATTTATAGTCAATAAATTTTTTTAAAATTTTTTAAAGATATTTGTGTTTAATATTAAGTTTTTAAAAGCTTTATCTGTTAATATTATTTGTTTGAAATTCTTATTTCTGATGTGTCATTTTGCTAAATATGGGTATTATATTTATTAATTAATGGGGATGGCTTGGCTGGTAAATCAATGAGCTTTGATTTTTTTTTGATTTTCATTGAACATATTTTATTAAACATGATTACGAACGTGGACTTGAGATTTCTTCACGGTAATGTTACTGACAAATATAATAATACTACTTATATATCTTGAAAAGTAATACTCCATTAAGGAGAAAAAATGTACAAATATATTATAAAAATAATAAATAAAATATTATTAAGTTATTTCAATTATAAGTAACATACCTGGGTAAAAGTTTATTATATAACATATAATATAGAAGGTATTACATAAATGAGATCATTGATAATGTCAAAGACATAATAGACTTTTTAGGTGAAAGGTTTGTAAAATCTGCTCAAAGTGATTATTGTGATAGCTAGAGCATAGTAAAATAATTTTTGTATAACAAAAAAAAAATTACTTTTGGATAATGAACACAAAGTTGAATGACTTTTACGTAACAAAGGAAAGAAAGGTGACTTTTGCATAATAAACACAAAGTTGAATAATCAACCATGAAATTAATTTACTCACAGCTAAAGTTACTGAAGAATTAATTTCCACTAATTCAACCTCTTCCAATAGTTCATACTCCCTCCGGTCCAAAATAAGTGATTTTTTGACATTTTTCTTGTGGTCCAAAATAAGTGATTTTTCCAGATTTCAAGAATGAATTAATTATTTTTTTCCTACATTGTCCTTGGAGTAAATAGTGTTGGAATATGTGTTAGGAGTGTTTATGTGAGATAGTAAAGGTTAATATGGTCAATTTCATTGCTAATTAATGCTAAAAGGTGAATTTCTTAATCTGTGTGAAAACATCCAAAAAATCACTTATTTTGGACCAAGGGAGTACTATCGTTTAAGAAACTTGTGAACTTTGTATCGCACAATCGTATTCATCTGGAAAATGTACTTTTAAAAAGTATGTGTTAAAAGTACCAAGGTCAAAGACTCAAAAGGTATGCATGATATACGACTTTAATTGCGTACACGCAATAATGATAAATATTAATTGCAATAACTAAGAGTTTTTCCTTCTGTCAGTATAAAATTCATAATTATAATTTATAATATTTAAGCAATATAAGTTTGTGTATCCATCATCCAGTAGTTATACTTGTACAGGTTTTTAAAGATATCGCAAGATTACTATTTTCATAATTTCCATCTAATCTTCATATTTTTCTTATATTTTTATGTTATTGTTATGGTTTAGTTTACGATACCCAAAGTTCTGATCTTAATCCAAATCTTCATAAAAGCCAGTGCAGATATGTAAGCATCGTGGCTTAATTTTAAAGGATAAGATATCTAAAGTTATTGAGGCTATATATAAAAAAAAATTAGATGTTTTAAAGGTGAATATAACATCTTTTCTGCTTTTGTTTCAACTAGAAAGCGTGTTACTCTTTACCTTCAGCTGTAGCAGTAATTAATTTATCTTCCTTAGTTTTTTCCTATATCAGGTCAATATTATCTTATTTATTTTTTAAGGATTTTGCACGCTCTTTTTGAAAGATATTTTATTATCTAAACTATATTATTTATTTGTTCTGTAAATATCTCACTTAGTTAACATTTCACAAATTAGAGCTGTATGGATGAATCTAAAAAAAGGTAATTAACGCTTTATATTTTCTTTCTAAACCGCCTAATATGTTTTAACAAATTATGTTTACCGACAAATATTTTGGACCAGAGGAAACCTGTTTGTTTATGTTTCGAAGACCCTTGCTTACTGGCGAAGTGATGATCTCATGATAAGTCGCTGATAGTAAATGGCATTATTAAGACCATAATTACTCGGTTCAGTCCAACAAAGCATCATTAAAATCTCATTACTTTTATGGATTGAGGTGATGCATCATTATCAATGCTTAATTAAGAAGAAGTCAAACAAATTCTTGAGTTCCAAATATGTATAACGACACATTGTACCTCGATAACCTAAATTTACTTTGAGCAACCCAAGACTAATTAAAGAAGTCGAAAAAGAGCGCACATAAGACAAAGTCATCCTTTCCAGTGAAAATATTTCAATTTTTCTTTCAATTAATTGTATATCCAATTAATTGTTAATGCTGAAAGAAATAACCCCCCCCCCCCCCGCGAGTCCATCCTTAAAACTTAATGCGTTTGACATTCTAATAAATAGCATATTTTTTTCTATTCCAAATTGTCAATACACTAGTAGTGGTAAACACGATTTGTTTCACAATGTGAATATATGAGAGTTTCACGTGAAATGTAAAAGACAAATTTTCGACGTTTTGTAGTTAAAGATAAAGACTTGGGGAAAGTAGTACACATATCACAACTATAAATTTGTTATAAATGAATTTTCTATCAAAAAATCGTGTAAGATTTTGAAAACACTATAACAACAACAACAACCACCCAGTAAAATTCCACTAGTGGTGTCTGAGGAGGGTAGTGTACGCAGACCTTACCCCTACCCCGAAGGAATAGAGAGGCTGTTTCCAAAAGACCCTCGGCTCAAGATAACAAAAAGACAAAAGGAGACAATATTAGTATATGTTGCGACCAAACACACTCACGCAAGTATACGTGATCGTCAAGTAATAGAGTAGTGAGTAGAGTATCGTTCCCACGAAGACTTGTAATTAACTATTGACTGATTCAAACTAAATTAACTTATTGATTCAAGAGATTTCTCACAAAATATAGAAGTGACTAATTTACTACCTAAAATTATCAAGCAATGAATTAACTAGAAATCAATCGAAACAAATAGCAATTTCGAATAACAATCAGTAGGAGAGAATATTCCAGGGTCACGGGTTAGCTAACAATCATGTTGCGTTCTTGGCTTAAAATGACTAATTGATTTATCTGGATTGTTGATTGACAGGGTTGATATTACTCATAAGAATCTGTCGAATCCTTACTCACCTATTCAAATTAACTTAATGCCTATATGTCTATGGAATTAAGATTAACAAGAATGCATTTACAATTCCTGTATTTTAACCAAGCAAGGCAATTAGGTATATGTTTATCCTAATTGCGAATCCGTTCACTACAACATTATGCATATACAGCTACGAAGTACGTCGTAGCTAAACATAAAAATTTCTGTGGCTAAACACTTTAGCTACAATAACTTTTTTCGTAGCATCCGTAGCTAGAAGTAGCGTAACTAAAAGTTAGCTACAAATTTTAACATTTTGTGGCTATATTAATAAAATATAGCTATATCACAAAGAATTTTGTGATATAGCTATATTAATAAAATATTTTGCCACGAAGAATACATATTTATAGCTGATGATTTTATTCTTTTGCCACGATGAATCAATTATGTAGCTATCTTCTGCTTTAGCCACAAAGGGATATACCGTGGCAGAAGATGTTATTTATTTAGCCACAAATCGGGATATACCGTGGCAGAAATGTTATTTATTTAGCCACAAAATTCAAATATGTAGTTGTGCTCACATATTAGATTTGTATTATAGTATTTATTTTTAGCTACTAATTCATAAATCCATAGCTATAAATCGTCAAAATATCCCGATTAGATTTTTTTAATTATGTTTTATTTGGTGACTAAATTTTTGTTATATTTTATTTTTATTTATAAAAAATAGTTTATTAGAGATAATAAATTTTTTGTCCTATACGTTGATATTTTTCTTTTTTTTACCTCACTAAATATTTTTACAAATTTCAAAAATTTCATATTATCAAACCATAGAAACACACAATAATAAATTTGAGTATCACTTTATTATACAAATTGATATCTAAATAGTTTCAAAAATTAATTCTCAAATATACAATTGTCTATCTAAAGTAGAATCAGTTATTTAACTATAATCTATAAAATTTTGAAGGGCTCCACATTAAAATAAAACTAAGTGCTAAGTGTTTGATCTGGGGACTGAAGATGTTGCCACCAGATGATCTTCTGTAGCCAAGGATGAAGTAAATTCACTCTTTGCATCAAGGCTAAATCCTTGGTCTTCTTGCAATCAAGAGATTAAAATGCACCCTGTAAATTCAAAAGAAACACTAATTAGCACAAAAGAATGAGTGAACCAAATGAAACATTAATACTAAGAAATTTGACTTGTAAAAATGCTAGAAGAACGTTCAAAGAGAGAAAAATTATGTGTAGATAATTATTTTACAAGAAGTTTTAGCATATAACAAGAGCGAAAAATTCAAAGCAACAAGACAAGAAAACAAACCTGTAAGCTTTTTAAAAAAAATTGAAAGAATTTTCATCTCATTTTTGTAATGCCTTTTCGACGAACATGTGACTCCTCCCAACATTACATTATAATCTTCAAGGTTCCACTCATTACCTATCACAATACGACACAATATCTATCAAACTGTTAGAATATAAATCCAAAAATTCAATTCAATTAGGTGTATGGTGATTGAGAAATCCTAAAATGTATATATATAAATACACCTAAAAAGAAAGAAGGCGTCGGTCTATATAGCCCGTGATTCTGTTGATTTACTTCATTCACGTGAAGAGAGAAAGGTATTGTTAATTGTTAAAGAAGGAAATGGGAAAAGGGAGGAAGGGGGTTGGCGGCTTCTGACGACCCGGCCGGTCGTCTCATGAGTTACCGCTCCGTTTCCCCCATTTCTGCTTCTTTATGCCTTGTTTATCCGTGTTTTGAGGTATCGGGTTGGTCGGATTAGATTCGGGTTGGTTTTGGTGAAGTTTGAGACTTAGTCTCTTTTAAGAAGGCTTAAGTTGGAAAAGTCAACCGGATGTTGACTTATGTGTTAGAGGGCTCGGATGTGAGTTCCGATGGTTCAATTAGCTTCGGGAGGTGATTTGTGACTTAGGAGCGTGACCGGAATGGGTTTTGGAGGTCCGCAGTAGAATTAGGCTTGAATTGGCGAAGTTGATATTTTGGCGACTTCCGTTTGATAGGCGATATTTTGATATAGGGGTCGGAATGGAATTCCGAGAGTTGCAGTAGCTTTGTTATGTCATTTGGGATGTGTGTGCAAAATTTCAGGTCACTCGGACGAGGTTTGGTTGGGTTTTTGATCAAAGCGTATTTCGGAAGATTTTAGAAACTTAGACTTGAATTCGATGTGTTTCGGGTGATTTGATGTTGTTTGAGGTGTTTTGAGGATTGGAACAAGTTTGAGTAAGGTTTTAGGATGTGTTGGTGCTTTTGGTTGAGGTCCCGGGAGCCTCGGGGTGAATTCGGATGGTTAACGGGAAGATTTGGGACTTGAGAGATTGCAAAAAATTTGCTGCTTCTGGTGTTTTCGCACCTACGGTTTGGGGGCCGCAGGTGCTGCGTCGCACATGCGGAACGGAAGGCGCAGATGCAGTATGGAGAGGTAGAGTCAGGAACCGCAAATGCGGTATGGGGACCGCACCTGTGGAGTCGCAGATGCGACCAATTGACCGCAGATGCGGTATGTGGCCGTTAAGTGAGTTCCGCAGAAGCGGAGGAGTTGACCGCATATGCGGTACCGCAGAAGCGGGTTTTGGACCGCAGATGCGGAAAGGCCTGGGCAGACCATATATGTTATTTCATTTCGCGATTTTGGGTTATTTCACCATTGTTGCCTTCGACCTTGGAGCTTTTTGGACGATTTTGAAGAGAGAAATCAAGAGACTTCGTTAAGGCAAGGAATTTTAGACCAAAAACTCAATTATATGGTAGTATTTCATGAATTTAGGGCTGTAATCAAAGGAATTAAAGGGTAAAAATGGAGGGTTAGGGCTTGAGTTTAAGAAGCCTTTAAATGGGGATTTGAGGGGTCATTTGGACTCCGATTTTAGTATTTTTGATATGTATGAACTCGTGGGGAGATAAGGAATCCGTTGGTGTAAAATTTTCGAGTTTTGAGAAGTGGGCCCGGGGCTCGGGTTTTGGTAATTTCGGGATTTTAGGTATTTTTCGATTGTTTTCGCTTGGGCTTCGTTCCCTTAGCATATTCTGACGCCGTGATTCTGATTTTGACTAGATTCGATGCGAGTGGAGGCCGATTCGAGAGGCAAAGGCGTCGCGGAGTAGTATTTTCACCGGTTTGAGGTAACTAACCATTGTAAATCTGGAAACTGATGGTACAAAACCCCGGTATTTGACTTGCGTTGATAAACACGGTGACGCACATGCTAGGTGATGAGCGTGTGGGCGTGCACCGGTAGGGATTGTGACTTGGTCCGTCCCGTAGCAACTATTAAGCCGCGTATTTGGTTTGGAAATATTATATTATTCCTTGTTTTGGGTATTATACTGTAGTATGGGCTGTATGCCGTGTTTGGGGCCTTGTGCCGACCTGTAGCAACCCTTAGGTGCATTTTGACTATTTTCCTCACTTTATTTGTTTTGAAAGCATATCCTCAGTCATGTTTTACCTGCTTAACTGTTTAAAACTGGTTTATTACACTACTGAGGACTGTCAGGGCTGAGTTCCCAAATTTCCATTGTTGTGCCCGAGAGGCTGTGAGATTAAAGACTGAGAGAGGTTGAGGACCCCAATTGTGAGGATATTTAAACATATACATATATATGGATCGAGCTGCACGTCGCAGCGATACTTATAAGGATCGGGCTGCACGCCGCAGTGATGTATATATTGGATCGGGCTGCATGCCGCAGCGATATGACACTTGGGCTGTAGGAGCCCCTCCGGAGTCTGCACACCCCCAGTGAGCGTAGTCGACTATATATATATGGATCGGGCTGCACGCCGCAGCGGTTATTATAATTTCTATTATTATGAGATATTGTGAGACTAAGTGACGAGGGTTGAGTCACGAGCGACTGAGAGGCTGCCCGAGAGGCTATATTTCGAGTGATTCCTTGCCCGAGGGGCCCAGTTATGATGTTTTCACTGATTTCACTCCCCTTTTTAATATAAGCCTCTGTTGAAATTATTGTTAAGTATCAGATTTCAAATGTTTAAACTGGAAAAGCTGATTCTTTGACGAAACTGGTTTTTAACTGTAAAGTTGATCTGTTATCCTGTGATTTCTCAGTTATATGCTTTTTGAACTGCTCGTCACTGCTTTCAGTACTTATTTAGTTTAGTTACTTACTGAGTTGGCATACTCACGTTACCCCCTGCACCTTGTGTGCAGATCTAGGTGCCCGAGCGGCCGAGTGAGAGCTTTGCAGTTATTCAGCATTTGTCGGGGATTTCGAGGTAGCTGCATGGCGTCCGCAGCCCTGATTTCTCCCTTCTATTTTGTTATCTTTCCGCATTTCCTAGACTATTGATGTAGTAGATGTTCAGACTTGTATTAGAGGCTCTAGACTCGTGACACCAGATTTGTGGGGCTGTGTAGGTTCATGTTTTATTGACTTCCGCATATTTATCTGTTGTTTTACACGCTTATTATAAAAATATGGTATTTAAACCTGCGTAAAAATGATTTAATGTTTAAGAAAAAGGGTTGTGGTTAGTTGTTCAGTCGGCTTGCCTAGTAATGTGATAGTCGCCATCACGACCGGAAATTGGGGTCGTGACAAGTTGGTATCAGAGCCTAGGTTACATAGGTCTCGCGGGTCATGAGCCGGTTTAGTAGAGTCTCGCGGATCGGTATGGAGACGTCTGTATTTATCCTCGAGAGGCTACAGAACCTTTAAGAAACTTTACATTCTTGAAATTCTTATCGTGCGAGTTTGTTGATCCGAGTACTGAACTTCTGTTGTTCTATTCTCTCACAGATGGTGAGGACACGCGCTACCGGACAAGGTGGACGACCACTAGTGCCACCAGCTGCGGCCACCAGAGGCCGAGGATGCGGTCGTGGTCGTGGTAGGGGCAGAGCAGCGGGGGCAGCACCTGCAGATCCACCAGCTGCCCCAGTTCAGGACCAGGTCCCAGTTGTGGACGCTACAGCAGCACCAGCTCAGGCACCACCTGTGCCTATTGTGATTGCAGGCTTTCAGGAGGCTTTAGCTCAGATATTATCACTGTGTACCGGTTTGGCTCAGGCGGTCTTAGCTACTACGGCCGCAGCTACTTCTCAGACCGGGGGAGGCATCCAGACCCCCGTTGCTCGCACACCTGAGCAGGTTGCGCAGGGACTCCAGACACCGGGGGCACCTCTAGCCCAGCCGGTCGCACCAGCTCAGGAGTTTGTAGTACCAGTTATGCCGGATGATGAGCAGCGTCGACTTGAGAGGTTTGGTAGGTTCCAGCCTTCGTCATTCAGTGGTGCAGAGGGTGAGGATGCCCAGGGTTTCTTGGATAAGTGCCAGTGGATGCTTCGTACAGCCGGGATTCTTGAGATTAGTGGTGTGGCATTCACTACCTTTCAGTTTTCGGGGGCTGCCTTCACTTGGTGGGAGGCGTACGAGAGGCGTAGGCCTGTTGGTGCAGCGCCCCTTACGTGGCAGCAGTTCTCTGTTCTCTTCCTGGAGAAGTATGTACCACAGTCGCGCCGAGAGGAGTTGCGTAGGCAGTTTCAGGAGCTGCGCCAGGGGGAGATGACGGTGACGCAGTGTGAGATGCGATTCTCTGAGTTAGGCCGACATGCAGTTTGGTTGGTTCCCACAGATCGAGAGAGGATCAGGAGGTTTGTTGATGGCCTCACATACCAGCTCCGTATTCTTATGACCAGGGAGAGGGTGACTGGTGCTTTATTCGAGGAGGTTGTGGATATTGCCAGGGAGATTGAGTTTGTCCGTCGCCAGGAGCGAGAGGAGAGGGAGGCCAAGAGGCCTCGAGGATCTGGTAGCTACAGTGGTGCTCCTTCGAGGGGCCAGTTTCAGCACGGCAGAGGCCGACAGTTACGACATGGTCAGTCTGATCGCTCAGGTTATCGAGGGGCATCGTCGGGTCATGGTTCCCACAGTTCACACCAGGGCCATTCATCACTTAGTGCCCTTCCAGCTTAGAGCTGATCCCGTGCTCCATCTGTTCAGGGCTCTTCTATGCCGAGTGCATCTGCTAGTCACTTCGGTGCGAGGGGTTCCCTTCAGTCCTCATCTCCGGCACCGGGGAGTTGCTATGAGTGCGGGGAGTTTGGACATATGAGGAGGCGGTATCCCCCCCGTGTTGCTAGTTCATTCCAGCAGAGGGGCCAGTCATCAGCTTCGGCTCCAGTTGCTCCACCACCACCCGCCCAACCAGCTAGGGGTGGGGATCAGTCAGCCAGGGGTCGCCCCAGAGGGGGAGGCCGATCAGGGGGCGGTCAGGCCCGTTTCTATGCTCTTCCAGGCAGACCCGATGCCATTGCTTCTGATGCTGTCATTACAAGTATTATTTCAGTCTGCCACAGAGATGCCTCTGTA
>NC_031989.1:57623171-57702529 GCF_001879085.1 Nicotiana attenuata
GAGCATTTGAGGGTTGTATTGCAGAGATTGAGGGAGGAGAAGCTTTATGCAAAGTTCTCCAAGTGTGAGTTTTGGCTCAGTTCAGTGGCATTCTTGGGACACGTGGTGTCCAGTGAGGTAATTCAGGTTGATCCAAAGAAGATAGAGGCGGTGCAGAGTTGGCCCAGACCGTCCTCAGCCACAGAGATTCGTAGTTTTCTTGGTTTGGCAGGCTATTATCGCCGGTTTGTTCAGGGATTCTCATATATCGCATCGCCCTTGACCAAGTTGACTCAGAAGGGTGTTTCATTTGTATGGTCAGACGAGTGTGAGGAGAGCTTTCAGAAGCTCAAGACAGCTTTGACCAGAGCTCCAGTGTTGGTTTTGCCATAGCTTCAGGTTCATATACCGTGTATTGTGATGCTTCGAGAGTAGGGATCGGTTGTGTGTTGATGCAGGAGGGTAGAGTTATTGCTTATGCTTCTCGTCAGTTGAAGCCCCATGAGAAGAACTACCCCGTTCATGATTTGGAGTTGGCTGCATAGTTCACGCGTTGAAGATTTGGAGGCATTACTTGTATGGCGTGTCTTGTGAGGTATTCACTGATTATCACAGTCTTTAGCATCTGTTCAAGCAAAAGGATTTTAATTTGAGGCAGCGGAGATGGTTGGAGTTACTTAAGGATTATGACATCACTATATTGTACCATCCGGGAAAGGCTAATATGGTGGCCGATGCTTTGAGCCGAAAGGCAGTAAGTATGGGGAGTTTGGCATATATTCCAGTTGGGGAGAGACCTCTTGCGGTTGATGTTCAGGCTTTGGCTAATCGGTTCATGAGGTTGGGTATTTCGGAGCCCAGTCGGGTATTGGCTTGTGTGGTTTCTCGGTCTTCCCTATATGAGCGCATCAGAGAGCGCCAGTATGATGATCCACATTTGCTCGTCCTTAGGGACAGAGTTCAGCATGATGATGCCAGAGATGTGTCTATTGGAGATGATGGAGTATTGAGGATGCAGGGCCGGATTTGTGTGCCCAATGTAGATGGGCTTCGGGAGCTGATTCTGGAGGAGGCCCATAGCTCGCGGTATTCTATTCATCCAGGAGCCGCGAAGATGTACCAGGATCTGAGACAGCATTACTGGTGGAGGAGAATGAAGAAAGATATTATGGGATTTGTGGCTCGGTGTCTTAATTGTCAGCAGGTGAAATATGAGCATCAGAGGCCGGGTGGCTTGCTCCAGCGGATGGATATTCCAGAGTGGAAGTGGGAGCGGATCACTATGGACTTTGTAGTTGGTCTTCCATGGACTTTGAAGAAGTTCGATGCTATTTGGGTGATTGTGGATAGGCTGACCAAGTCCGCGCACTTCATTCCTATCTGTACTACTTATTCTTCCGAGCGGTTAGCAGAGATATATATCCGGGAGATTGTTCGGTTGAATGGTGTCCCAGTTTCCATCATTTCAGATCGGGGCACTCAGTTTACTTCCCAGTTCTGAAAGTCTGTTCAGCGAGAGTTGGGTACTCAGGTACAGTCGAGCACAACTTTTCACCCTCAGACGGACGGGCACTCCGAGCGCACTATTCAGATATTGGAGGATATGCTACGCGCTTGTTTTATTGATTTTGGAGGGTCATGGGATCAGTTTCTACCGCTTGCAGAGTTTGCTTATAACAACCGCTACCAGTCAAGTATCCAGATGGCTCCATATGAGGCTTTGTACGGGAGGCGGTGTAGATCTCCAGTTGGTTGGTTCGAGCTCGGTGAGGCTAGGCTATTGGGGACAGATTTGGTTCAGGATGCCTTAGATAAAGTGAAGGTGATTCAGGAGAGACTTCGTACAGCGCAGTCGAGGCAAAAGAGTTATGCTAATAGGAAGGTTAGAGATGTGTCCTTCATGGTCGGTGAGAAGGTTCTGTTGAAGGTCTCGCCCATAAAAGGTGTTATGAGATTTGGAAAGAAAGGGAAGTTGAATCCGCGGTTCATTGGGCCTTTTGAGGTACTTCGGAGGATTGGAGAGGTGGCTTATGAGTTTGCATTGCCACCTAGCTTGTCGAGTGTGCACCCAGTGTTCCATGTTTCTATGCTCCGGAAGTATATTGGAGATCCATCTCATGTTCTGGATTTCAGCACGGTTCATTTGGAGGGTGATTCGACTTATGATATGGAGCCAGCAGCTATTCTGGAGCGTCAGGTTCGAAAGTTGAGATCAAAAGATATAGCTTCGGTGAAGGTGCAGCGGAGAGGTCGACCCGAGGAGGAGGCTACCTGGGAGACCGAGCGGGAGATGCGGAGCAGATAACCTCACCTATTTGAGGTTTCAGGTATGTTTCTTGACTCTTTCGAGGACGAACGTTTATTTAAGTTGGGGAGGATGTGACGACCCAGCCGGTCGTCTCATGAGTTACCGCTCCGTTTCCCCCATTTCTGCTTCTTTATGCCTTGTTTATCCGTGTTTTGAGGTATCGGGTTGGTCGGATTGGATTCGGGTTGGTTTTGGTGAAGTTTGAGACACTTAGTCTCTTTTAAGAAGGCTTAAGTTGGAAAAGTCAACTGGATGTTGACTTATGTGTTAGAGGGCTCGGATGTGAGTTTCGATGGTTTGGTTAGCTTCGGGAGGTGATTTGTGACTTAGGAGCGTGATCGGAATGGGTTTTGGAGGTCCGGAGTAGAATTAGGCTTGAATTGGCGAAATTGATATTTTGGCGACTTCCGGTTGATAGGCGAGATTTTGATATAGGGGTCGGAATGGAATTCCGAGAGTTGCGGTAGCTTCGTTATGTCATTTGGGATGTGTGTGCAAAATTTCAGGTCATTCGGACGAGGTATGGTTGGATTTTTGATCAAAGCGTATTTCGAAAGATTTTAGAAACTTAGACTTGAATTCGATGTGTTTCGGGTGATTTGATGTTGTTTGAGGTGTTTTGAGGATTGGAACAAGTTTGAATAAGGTTTTAGGATGTGTTGGTGCTTTTGGTTGAGGTCTCGGGTCCTCGGGGTGAATTCGGATGGTTAACAGGAAGATTTGGGACTGGAGAGATTGCAGAAAATTTGCTGCTTCTGGTGTTTTCGCACCTGCGGTTTGGGGGCCGCAGGTGCGGCGTCGCACGTGCAGAAGGGAAGGCGCAGATGCGGTATGGAGAGGTAGAGTCAGGAACCGCAGATGCGGTATGGGTACCGCACCTGCGGAGTCGCAGGTGCGACCAGTTGACCGCAGATGCGGTATGTGGCTGTTAAGTGAGTTCCGCAGAAGCGGAGGAGTTGACCGCATATGCGATACTGCAGAAGCGGGTTTTGGACCGCAGATGCGGAAAGGCCTGGGCAGACCATATATGTTATTTTATTTCGCGATTTTGGGTTATTTCACCATTGTTGCCTTCGACCTTGGAGCTTTTTGGACGATTCTGAAGAGAGAAATCAAGAGACATTGTTAAGGTAAGAAATTTTGGACCAAAAACTCAATTCTATGGTAGTATTTCATGTATTTAGGGCTGTAATCAAAGGAATTAAAGGGTAAAAATGGAGGGTTAGGGCTTGAGTTTAAGAAGCCTTTAAATGGGGATTTGAGGGGCCATTTGGACTCCGATTTTAGTATTTTTGATATGTATGAACTCGTGGGGAGGTAAGGAATCCGTTGGTGTAAAAATTTCCGAGTTTTGAGAAGTGGTCCCGGGGCTCGGGTTTTGGTAATTTCGGGATTTTAGGTATTTTTCGATTGTTTTCGCTTGGGCTTCGTTCCCTTAGCATATTCTGACGCCGTGATTCTGATTTGGACTAGATTCGACGCGAGTGGAGGCCGATTCGAGAGGCAAAGGCGCCGCGGAGTAGTATTTTCACCGGTTTGAGGTAAGTAACCATTGTAAATCTGGAAACTGAGGGTACAAAATTCCGGTATTTGACTTGCTTTGATAAACACGGTGACGCACATGCTAGGTGACGAGCGTGTGGGCGTGCACCAATAGGGATTGTGACTTGGTCCGTCTCGTAGCGACTATTAAGCCGCGTATTTGGTTTGGAAATATTATATTATTCCTTGTTTTGGGTATTACCTGCTTAACTGTTTAAAACTGGTTTATTACACTACTCCTAATGGTGAGGACTGTCAGGGCTGAGTTCCCTAATTTCCATTGTTGTGCCCGAGAGGCTGTGAGATTAAAGACTGAGAGAGGTTGAGAACCCCAATTGTGAGGATATTTAAACATATACATATATATATGGATCGGGCTACACGCCGCAGCGATGCTTATATGGATCGGGTTGCACGCCGCAGCGATGTATATATTGGATCGGGCTGCACGCCGCAGCGATATGACGCTTGGGCTGTAGGAGCCCCTCCGGAGTCTGCACACCCCCAGTGAGCGTAGTCGACTATATATATATGGATCGGGCTGCACGCCGCAACGGTTACTATGATTTCTATTATTATGAGATATTGTGAGACTGAGTGACGAGGGTTGAGTCGCGAGTAACTGAGAGGCTGCCCGAAAGGCCATATTTCGGGTGATTCCTTGCCCGAGGGGCCCAGTTATGATGTTTTCACCGATTTCACTCCCCTTTTTAATATAAGCCTCTGTTGAAATTATTGTTAAGTATCTGATTTCAAATGTTTAAACTGGAAAAAGCTGATTCTTTGACGAAACTGGTTTTGAAATGTAAAGTTGATCTGTCATCCTGTGATTTCTCAGTTATATGCTTTTTGAACTGCTCGTCACTGCTTTCAGTACTTATTTACTTTAGTTACTTACTGAGTTGGCGTACTCACGTTACTCCCTGCACCTTGTGTGCAGATCCAGGTGCCCGAGCGGCTGAGTGAGAGCTTTGCAGTTATTCAGCATTTGCCGGGGATTTCGAGGTAGCTGCATGGCGTCTGCAGCTCTGATTTCTCCCTTCTATTTTGTTATCTTTCCGCATTTCCTAGACTATTGATGTAGTAGATGTTCAGACTTGTATTAGAGGCTCTAGACTTGTAACACCAGATTTGTGGGGCTGTGTAGGTTCATGTTTTATTGACTTCCGCATATTTATCTGTTGTTTTACACGCTTATTATAAAAATATGGTATTTAAACCTGCGTAAAAAATGATTTAATGTTTAAGAAAGAGGGTTGTGGTTAATTGTTCAGTCGGCTTGCCTAGTAATGTGATAGGCGCCATCACGACCGGAAATTGGGGTCGTGACACGGCTGGAGAGGAACGCACAGTGAGATAGAAGTTTTTGTAATTTTATTAGGTTTTGGGAATTTTGGTTTGGGCCAATTGGCCTTTATATTCCTTTTTTTTTGTTAATATATATTTTTTTCCTTTTATTTCTTAATACAAATGCCATAAATAAGAGAAATATAAGTACTAACAAATACAATAAGTAAGAAAATTATCTATGAAAAATAAATACATAATTTACACTAAGTAAAATAGAAAAATCAACTTGCATGAAATAAAAATATTATATAATATAATATATTCCTTACAACTTTTTTCTTCCTATATGATATTGTTAGTTTTGTAATTTACTCCTATTTGAATTATATTAACTTCTTAATTTTAGTGTTTAATTAGATTATGATAGTTATGAAGTTACTAAAGTAGTATTAGACCTTAAATATACAACTTTCTATTTATCTAAATTGAGTGCACAGTGGCCATTTGATATTGCTTATTCAAATCTAATGAAAATTAATTATATACTTATTTAAATTTTATAAAAAATTATAAGTATTATTTTTTTAATATGAAATATGTTATACTAGTTAGTTTTGTAATCCACTCCTATATCAAGTTATCAACCATATTAAAATTTTACTTTTTTTTGAAGTGAAACTTAATTTTATTTTTTTATTTCCCACCCGGTGTTCGGTACCTGCATTGGAGCCCGACTATATCCGGATTCGCACCGCGTAGGGCCCCATTCGGGGGGAAGCGCTCCCTACCAAGGATTTTTTCATACCCAGGGCTCAAACCCGAGACCTCTGGTTAAGGGAAGAGCAGTCCCATCCACTGCACCATATCCTTTGGTGGTAATTATGTAAACATTATAAAATATCAAATAATAGTCACAAGAGAAACATGATCCTCTTCATATATCTTTATCATAGTTAATTCTCAATTCTTATATTCAATGTATAATTTAAAATGACAATTAGAAACTTATTAAGAAAGTATATATANATTATTCCATTATATTTAATTAGAATTATAATATAATTAGTTTTCCTATGGACTTAAGTATCAATTAGCTTCGTAATTCTCTGAAATAGCTATAACATGATTATATAAAAATTAAATATAATATCATAAACTTTTTTGAAGTGTTAAATATGTTCATTGTATGTATTTGGACCTTTGGTCATTTATCAAAATTGAATGCACCAAAACCATCACTAAGTTCTTCAACATATGAGCATTTATTTAAAAATGAATCATTAGATATATGAAATTAGTCTAAGTACTTATCAAAAATACTTATATATATATATATATATATATATATATATATATATATATATAAAATAAGTTGCAATGAAATAAAACATGAGTTTGATAAATAAAAAGTAAATTGATAGGTTTTGAGGCTACAACTAGACATACAAATGATCTATTAAAATTAACTTTTGCATACTTAAAGTTTATTAATTCTTCAATTTATATATAATTACTATATTTTCTGTTACTTTGGAAAAATCTAACTTTTATAGTTAAAATTGAATTTTCATAACTTGATAATTGTTTGAGCAACTCTTATTTTTGTCATTGAAATAGTAAATTCACCTATGAAATTTTGTACATATAACTTATTATGGTTAAAATACTATTATTGTGATGACAATCCTAACTGTACGACTAAAGTTATAGTTAACATGTAAATTTATCGTCACTTTAGATTTCTAGCTATTAATTTCGTCATGACAAATAGTTGTAACTATTATCAAACTATTTTTATTTTCATAAAATAAGAAGATAAATATCTATTTGACTACAAATTTTGTTTTAAATATTTACGCTAGAAGATTGCTATTGTTACTGCAAATTTACCTTGTGGCAAAAACTAATGATTAGTCATAAAATTTTATCGTAGCAATAAATTTGTGAGTATATTATTTTATCGTGATAAATAATTGTAGCTATTAAGCCACCAGTTGCCATGGCTTTTTAGAACTTGAAGCAAAAATATTTATTTAGTAAAATTTTGATTTACATAATTTATTGTAACTAAAGGTTATTGTTGCTATATTAAGTTTTAACTCGTGGCAAAAACTAATGATTAGCTACGAAATTCTATTATAGTAAGAAATATGTGGCTAATTCAACCTATACTGCCACAACTAAGCAAATATATTCATTTAGCTACAACATTTTATTTCAACTATTTTATTGTGGCTAAAAAGCTACTATGGCTATAGTAAGTTTCAACTCGTGGCAAAAAACTAATGATTAGCTATGGAATTCAATTATAGCAATAAATCTGTGGCTATATCTTTTAATTACTGCCACAACTTTTTTGTACTTGAAGCAAAAATATTCATTTAGCTATAATATTTTGTTTCAATAATTTATTGTGGCTAAAAGGTTACTATCGCTACAATAACTATTGATGCGTGGCAAAAACTTATGATTAGCTACAAAAATTTATTTGTAGCAATAAATTTGTAGCTATTAACGTAGTTATTACGATTGTTAGCAATTATAGCTAATATGAGGAATTAGCTTTACCAACTTAATTTTCGTGGCAAAGAAATTTTAAAATTTTGTAAATAGCCACAGAATTTTAATTTTTGCGGCTATTGTTAGGTCTTAGCTACAAATTTCAAATGCGTAGCTAGGATTTCGTAGCTATAGATGCATAATGTTGTAGTGGTTCCCCGATGCCCGGGTTCAAGAACTTGCTCTATTTAATTCTATATGCAATCTAGAGTTCCCACTTTCGAGTTCAACTCTAGATTTATAGATAGTATTTCACTGTTAGCTACTCAGCAAAATAACTAAAACAGAATTAAATAAACAACCCAATATGATAAAGTCAACTTCGTCAAATTAAACTTCAAACATCAACATTCATGTTTCACCCATGACCCTAGAACAATAGGGTTCTTAGCCACTCATGTTCATACAATCATCAAAAATAAGGTTTTCAAACATAAAATCAATGAGTACCAGAAAAGGGATGAAAGAATTGATCAAATCCGTGCTCCCGAGTGTTTGGCCCTTTTGTTCTCCTCTCATAGTCACGTTCCCCCCTTCAAAATAGATTTAGGTTGGCTTTTATATCAGTTGGGGGCGTCTTGGGGTTAAAATAACCGAGTCCTAGTCGAAACAGGACAACTTCACGTTCCGAGCGTCCGGTGCAGCGTGGGGCGCTGGCCCTGGTGCCCAAAATATTTTGATTCTGTAAATTGCTCAAATTTCACTTTTTGCTTTTTCTTCCCAATTTCGCTCCAATTCGCGCCATTTCGTCCCAAATTGCATCTGAATGATTCGTACACATAGAAATACCACAAATGAGCACAAATCATTATATTATACATCCGTAATCTACTAGACATGAGCCAAATGCGAGGCGATATATATCGAAATATACATACTTTAAGCCGATTATCAATACCCCACACTTAGACTCTTGCTGTCACGACCCTAAACCCAAACCCGGTCGTGATGGCGCCTCTCGTGAAGACAAGGCCACCCGACACATTTCCAATCCACTCTTTAAGCAATTAAACAATAAGCATTACGTCTAAAACATGATAATAACTCAGAAGTAACAATGACAATACAAAATAATACGCGGAATACAACCCAAACTCAGCCCGATACCGGGGGTGTCACTAGTTATGAGCATCTACTACAATCGTCTAATCACATCAACACCGAAATGGTCGGAAGATTTCAATAATACATAAGGAGGAATAAGGAGGGAGAAAGCAGAGCCGCGATCGCCAGGCAGATACCTTGCTAACTCCAATGACAACTGCCACCAAGCTCAGAAAATACCTGAATCTGCACACAAGGCGCAGGGAGTAAAATGAGTTCTGCCAACTCAGTGAGTAATAATCATAAATAAAGACTGAGTGGTAAGAAATCATGAAAAGAGCATCAACATGCTGTATAGAAGCAGTTTCAAACCAGTAAGAAAGCAACGAAGCTGTAAAATCCTTTAAAACATCTTAGCTCAGTTTAAACCCTTTTGAAAATAACTTTTTCAACAGTTGCGCAAATGAATGCATAACAACTAGTGCAGATAAGCACAGAAATCCGCCCCTCGGGCACATATATACAATTAAGCAAGTAAATGACAGGCAAATAAGAAAGATAAACACATAAGGTTCGCCCCTCGGGCACAATGTCAACAAATCCGCTCGTCGGGTAATATCTCAGAACAGTACCAGACCCCGGGCAATCACATAGAACAGTATCAGCCCCTTGGGCAATCACATCGAACAATACCAGCCCCTCGGGCTATATCTCACATCACACTGGGTACCCGCGCTCACTGGGGGTGTGCAGACTCCAGGAGGGGCCGCTTACGGCCCAAGCGCAATAACAAGCCATCTCGTGGCATCAAATCTAGGCCCTCGGCCTCATATCAATCAAGCCACCTCGTGGCGTACATATCTCAGGCCCTCGGCCTCAAATCATTATCAGTGTATCACCGCTGCGGCGTGCAGCCCGACCCAAAAGATATCCTCACAACACAGGCCCTCGGCCTTACTCAGTCAACAATCACATAAGCCTCTCGGGCAACAGTAAAACACTGTTTCTCAGCCCAAAACATCTTTTAAATATCATTTGAGTATTAAAACTGGGTGAACATGGCCCCGAAGGGTCCAAATAGTTAGCACGAAGCCCAAATATGGCATGCAGCCCAAATAATGATGATAATAAATAGATTTCAGTCAAATACGCAGTAGAATCATAAATCGGGCCGGACCAAGTCACAGTCCCCAAAAGTGCACGACCCCACGCTCGTCATCAAGCATGTGCCTCACCTCAATATAGCACCACGATGTGCAATCCGGGGTTTCAGACCCTCAGAACATCATTTACAATCATTACTCAACCTCGAACCGGCTACATCTCTAGCTCGCGATGCCTTTGCCCCTTGAATCGGCCTCCACGCGCGTCGAATCTATCCAAAATCAGAACTAGGACGTCAAAATATGCCAAGGGAACAAAGCCCAAGCGAAAACAATCAATAACGGGCACTAATCTCGAAATTAGCAAAACCCGAGCCCCGGGCCCAGTTCTCGAAACTTAGAAATTTTCACATCAATAGATTCCTCGTCTCCCCACGAGTTCATACATATCAAAATTACAGAAATCGAAGTCCAAATGACCCCTCAAATCCCCATTTAAAGGCCTCTTAAAGTCAAGCCCTAATCCTCCATTTTTGCCCTTTAATTCCTTTAATTACAGCCCTAAATTCATGAAATACAACCATTGAATTGAGTTTTAGGTCCAAAATTCCTTACCTAACGAAGTCTCTTGATTTCTCTCTTTAGAATCGCTCAAAAGCTCCAAGGTTGAAGGCAACAATGGTGAAATAACCCAAAATCGCGAAATGAAATAACATATAAGGTCTGCCCGGGCCTTTCCGCATCTGCGGTCCAAAATCCGCTTTTGCGGCCAAACCACCGCTTCTGCGGTTTTTCACTTAAGGCCCCAAAATCGCATCTGCGATAAAACTTCCGCATCTGCGGCTTCGCAGATGCGGCCATCTTGACCGCTTCTGCGGAAACTGCTCATCTGACCCCTTTTCGCTTCTGCGATAAACCACCCGCATCTGCTGTCCCCAATCCGCAGATGCGAAAATACCAGAAGCAGCAATATCAGCTGCTGCAACAAAATTCCAACCTCTCCGTTGACCACCCAAAATCATCCGGAGGCCCCCAGGACCTCAACCAAAAGCACATACATACCCCAAAACCTTATTCCAACTTGTTCCAATCCTCAAAACACCTCAAACAACATCAAATCACCCGAAACACATCGAATTCAAGTCTAAGTTTCTAATTCCAAAATACGCTTTTGATCAAAAGCCCAATCAAACCACGTCCGAATGACCTGAAATTTTGCACACACATCCCAAATCACATAACGAAGCTGCTGAAGCTCTCGGAATTCCATTCCGACCCCTATATCAAAATCTCGCCTACCAACCGGAAATCGCCAAAATATCAACTTCGCCAATTCAAGCCTAAATCTACTCTGGACCTCCAAAACCTATTCCGATCACACTCCTAAGTCATAAATCACCTCCCAAAGCTAACCGAACCATCGTAACTCACATCCGAGCCCTCTAACACATAAGTCAACATCCGGTTGACTTTTCCAACTTAAACTCCCTTAAAAGAGACTAAGTGTCTCAAACTTCACCAAAACCAATCCGAATCCAACCCGACCGACCCGATACTACAAACCACGTATAACAAAACATAAAGAAGCAGAAATGGGGGAAACAGAGCGGTAACTCATGAGACGACCGGCCGGGTCGTCACATCCTCCCCAACTTAAACAAACGTTCGTCCTCGAACGTGCCCAGAGTTGTTCCAAAAGCCGACCAATTGCTGAATAACCTTACCACGCATATACCCGGGGGTGATCCCACGTCACCCTATATTACCTAGGTCCGATAACACATAGAAACTGGAATTTCACAATCCAACCTAGCCCTCAAACCTTAGAACCACATTTCCACTTCTGAAATCTTCAATACAATCAGAATCTCACATTTATACTGTGAATAAGTCCGAACAAGCTGTAACAAACCATATCTGCAACCCCAGGTACAATTACATGATATACTATATAACTCAAACGCTTGCAGCGATAACTTCTAATCACAGCAGCTGCACACAACAACCGAATACCGATAGAAAACCTCTTATCAACTAGAGTCTCATCCCAACACTTTCATATACTGCCTGTGATAAATAAAACACACAGTAAGCCATAACCATTTCTCAGATCAACCATTCATGAAGCCACTTCTCCTTTGGTAAAGATCATAGCAAATTCCTGAGCCAAGCCTCGATATTATCCTTCCGACATGCTAAAATCGAATCCGTACGTATTCATAAAGATCCCCCACGATCTCATCTAATCCACACAAATACTTTGGTGATATGACACCTCAATACAGACTAAAGCCACCACTTGCGCAATACGCGCTCCAATAAACAACAATTCGAACATACTCAAATCATGAAAATGACTCAAATGAAAGAGCTGTACCGCAAGCTCACCAGTACCACCACAACACAAGGCTGAGACCCGTTTCACATCATAGAAATAGAACACATGAATCTACTCGCAAGGTCATACCTCCACATAACTGCGTTGCAACGCGCGACCCTATCCAAACACTGGTTCATATGAAACACCTCAAGTCACTCTGCTCGAAATTGACGACTACGCTCAATCAATATCTAGAACCAAAGCAAATCATCATAACCGCGGTGAAGCAAATACATAACACCACACATCCCATCATTACATAACTGATGTGCCATCCGCCGAGCAATATCTAATACTACTCCCGCTCGAGCCCCACTGAGAGACCCCAATAATACTGCACTATAGGTGCCCATAACCAACAAATCCCAAATGCCCCACAACACGGAAAGGTAACTCATATAACTCCTCAGAACTCTAATAGGCTCAATAGCAATCGAGTCACATATCCCTCAGTAATACAACTCGGAGTCAACCAAGTTGACTCAAGTTAGAACACACATCCACATTGGCCTGCCAACGGACCCCTTATCAAGGAAGCTCTGAAGCTGTTCCTTCAACTCCTTTTAACTCTGCCGGTGCCATACGATACGGTGCCCGACATCAAATCAATACCGAAATCAACAACCTTGCCTGGCGACATGCCCGGCCATAAGAACACATCCGAAAAGTCCCTCACCACCGGAACTAAATCAATATGAGGAGCCTCTGCACTTACATCCATCACGAGAGCCCAAACAAAAAGAGCCTCGGACAGGTTGATGAGCTTTTGTACAATTTGATATGAGCGAACTCCAGAAGCATCAAACCGTCTGTAATGGCTCGTCCCTAGTGCCTTTGAGCGAACTGAAAGGCCTCTCTTCAACTCCCTCTGAGGTTTGAACTGCCAACCAACTTTTTCTCTCTTTCTAATTCTAAGGATTAAGTCTTCCGCTAACATAACAAAAAAGAAAGGAAAGCAAGGAAGAGGACTAAGCTTATGAAAACATAAATTTTTATTTGGGTATGGACGGTATCTCTTTATTCTTCGTGATATTGACATATTTCTGATCCCTATTTGCATTAGCTGTCCGCTGGTCTTCGAAATATGAAACCACTCTACCAAGAACATGATCCGTAGAATCTCGCCACCCAATCCGTGGCATTCCCGGCATAGCCAACAGCGCTGCCTTAGCACAATAGCCCAGAATAACACAACATGGAGACAACTAGTCTGAACCTAATATCACATCTAAAATCTAACATGCCAAGCACAAAAGATCCGCTCGGGTCTCCAAACCCCGATAGTCACTAAACAATGCCGATACACACGACCACAACCATAACGTAGCCTGAATATGAGAGCTCCCAGTCTCCAAGTCCATATAGCACACGAATCAACATACTTGATCCCAATTCCGCCCTCCGAATGCATACCACATCTTTAATACCCAATCATTCCACGAGAGATACTCTAACATTCTTCTGTGCCTCCAAGCAAACTCGGATATCAGCAGTCGATCTACAAGAAAGTGACGCAATACTATCGAAGTACCATCAACTTAATCACATTGCCTTTTTCTGAAAATAAACCCTCGTCAAATTACCTCCAACTAGCAATACCATTTCATTAATCATCCGAAGATCATTTCCTTAATCATCTGAAGCTCATTTCTCTAATTACCTGAAACTGCCCGCTGCCTAAGAATTTATGGCCTTCCGTTCAAAACTGAACCGCAGCCTTACACACGCAAATCTCAACCTCCACACATACCGCATATACCAATCCGTCCTAAAATAACATGAGAATTTCATATCCCTTCCGAGCCACAAGCAACTATGTACTCAACCAACCAAGAATTTTCCATTGATCCCATTTAGAAGAAAATCACTACACATCCCCTGCTCCTCTTGCCAGCAGAAAGTATACATCTCTAGCCACGGTAGAAAACAACAAGGACTCTCCGTCCCCCTTTTGACAAAACCAAAGCTGACATGACTGAATCCTTCTAACTCAACCAAGCTATGCAGGCCACTAAAACCCAAGAGCATCACCTCGAAATACCTGTAGAACTCATTACTTCGTAAACACCCAAAGAACTAATCATATCCTTACCATACCGATTTGGCCTACTACCAAGCTATCCTATCTATCCGAGCTCCCTTCTGATTTACCTTCAATTGATACCCCTTCTTGCCATAACATCACATTTCCTCAACCCAAAATTACAACACGAGACCCAAGAATAATACCACACGGCCTAAGGCTCACAACCCGCTGAATACTCTTTTAAATGTTCCCAAAAGCACCACATTCAGAATACCTACCCTGAAAAGACTTCCTGCGAATCTGAAGATATTACTTTCCTATTACTGGTGTATAGAATCCCATAATTGATATAGAAATAACTCAAGTCTTGACACCCTCCAAACGCAAAACCTCAGTTTCTAGCCAAATTATACACTTGAAAATTTCCAATGGTTACATGTAAAACCCAGAACGCATTAGAACCATTCTCTATAGTTATCCACTCTACCCAAACTGCAATTAGCCCGATCAAAAGAACCGAACAACCTCCGCCTCATTAGCACTTCTGACACTGCAGCATATAACCTTACCTTGATGCTACCAAGCCACTCCCTTTCCTATGCACTGAGCATTCTTTATCAACAACAACTCAAGACATTCCGTGATTCTCAAACACCTATGAAGCATGATATAACCTTACCTTAGTCGAAAATTTTTCCTTTACTCGATCCATCCTCGAGCTCAATCTCCGCAATCCATAACCGATTCACCAGCACGCCTGAAACTGGAACCAACATAGCACATAACCGTGCAATCAGCTAATCAATAGCAAACTCCCCCACTTGGCTCGAAGCCATAGATCAAAACACACACAATAACCCATAACGCATATACTTAATTGCTGCCATAATACCACAGTAAGATTAACTCAATCCTTCATAAGCTCGTGGAACACAGACCATCTGGTACTTCATATCTTCCGCAACTCTCGCATTTACTCACGTAACAATTAAACGCACTCTCTTAAGCGACCCGAATTTAATTTCAACACATATATTTTCACTTGTAAATGGGCTCTTCTAATAGACAACATAAGGATCACACAACTCCAGAACACTTCGCAGGAGATAACCCACCTGCTTCGCCTCAAACTGGCATTTCTGTATACCTTCAGCCGTCATATTCATCGCGCAATCACTTAATCTTCTTGAGTCTGAACTCATACCGCAACATGAAATTTACTTCACTCCCAACTAGAAAACATGAAAGGATTCATCACACTCCCATAACTCGGGGCCAAAACTCGAATCAAGACGAAAATCAAGCACCTAATAGTTCTTCTATCCTCCAGCAGACCCTTCTCATCGCTCCCAAATCATACGAATACATCTCGCAGTCATATCACCCTCATCACGCAACTATCCAGTCATTACTCCCCTTAATAGGGACATAACAGAACATATAGATCCAGAAACACGTTCTCACACAATCAGCACCTCGGCGCTCAAGCTATAGGCAAAATCCAGCCTCGAGTCCTCCAGACTGGCCCAACATCAGCACATAGAGATCACATCTCGCCCCTCAATCAGGGAATCACAAGCCATCGATGCACATCTGATACTGAGCCATCGCGCATACGAATGTGTGGAAGGAATTCAAAGAGTTATGTTTCCAGCTGAATTAAGGACGCACGATAAGAATTTTAAGAATATGGAGTTTTCCTAAAGGTTCTGCAGCCTCTCGAGGATAAATACAGACGTCTCCGTACCGATCCGCGAGACTCTACTAAACCTGCTCATGACCCATGAGACCATTTGTAACCTAGGCTCTGATACCAACTTGTCACGACCCTAAACCCAAACCCGGTCGTGATGGCGCCTCTCGTGAAGACAAGGCCACCCGACACATTTCCAATCCACTCTTTAAGCAATTAAACAATAAGCATTACGTCTAAAACATGATAATAACTCAGAAGTAACAATAACAATACAAAATAATACGCGGAATACAACCCAAACTCAGCCCGATACCGGGGGTGTCACTAGTCATGAGCATCTACTACAATCGTCTAATCACATCAACACCGAAATGGTCGGAAGATTTCAATAATACATAAGGAGGAATAAGGAGGGAGAAAGTAGAGCCGCGATCGCCAGGCAGCTGCCTTGCTAACTCCAATGACAACTGCCACCAAGCTCAGAAAATACCTGAATCTGCACACAAGGCGCAGGGAGTAAAATGAGTTCTGCCAACTCAGTGAGTAATAATCATAAATAAAGACTGAGTGGTAAGAAATCATGAAACGAGCATCAACATGCTGTATAGAAGCAGTTTCAAACCAGTAAGAAAGCAACGAAGCTGTAAAATCCTTTAAAACATCTTAGCTCAGTTTAAACCCTTTTGAAAATAACTTTTTCAATAGTTGCGCAAATGAATGCAGAACAACTAGTGCAGATAAGCACGGAAATCCGCCCCTCGGGCACAAATACATAATTAAGCAAGTAAATGATAGGCAAATAAGAAAGATAAACACATAAGGTTCACCCCTCGGGCACAATGTCAACAAATCCGCCCCTCGGGCAATATCTCAGAACAGTACCAGCCCCTCAGGCAATCACATAGAACAGTATCAGCCCCTTGGGCAATCACATCGAACAATACCAGCCCCTCGGGCTATATCTCACATCACATTGGGTACCCGCGCTCACTGGGGGTGTGCAGCTCCAGGAGGGGCCCCTTACGGCCCAAGCGCAATAACAAGCCATCTCGTGGCATCAAATCTAGGCCCTCGGCCTCATATCAATCAAGCCACCTCGTGGCGTACATATCTCAGACCCTCGGCCTCAAATCAGTATCAGTGTATCACCGCTGCGGCGTGCAGCCCGACTCAAAAGATATCCTCACAACACAGGCCCTCGGCCTTACTCAGTCAACAATCACATAAGCCTCTCGGGCAACAGTAAAACAGTGTTTCTCAGCCCAAAACATCATTTAAATATCATTTGAGTATTAAAACTGGGTGAACATGGCTGAGTTTTGAAAACAGTGGAAAATAACATGACTGAGTTCAAGTATAAAGTCAAAACAGTGAGGAAATATCAACAAAGATCCCCGAAGGGTCCAAATAGTTGGCACGAAGCCCAAATATGGCATGCAGCCCAAATAATGATGATAACAAATAGATTCCAGTCAAATACGCGGTAGAATCATAAATCGGGACGGACCAAGTCACAGTCCCCAAAAGTGCACGACCCCATGCTCGTCATCAAGCGTGTGCCTCACCTCAATATAGCACCACGATGTGCAATCCGGGGTTTCAGACCCTCAGAACATCATTTACAATCATTACTCACCTCGAACCGTCTACATCTCTAGCTCGCGACGCCTTTGCCCCTCGAATCGGCCTCCACGCGCGTCGAATCTATCCAAAATCAGAACGAGGACGTCAAAATATGCCAAGGGAACAAAGCCCAAGCGAAAACAATCAATAACGGGCACTAATCTCGAAATTAGCAAAACCCGAGCCCCGGGCCCAGTTCTCGAAACTTAGAAATTTTCACATCAATAGATTCCTCGTCTCCCCACGAGTTCATACATATCAAAATCCCCATTTAAAGGCATCTTAAACTTAAGCCCTAATCCTCCATTTTTGCCCTATAATTCCTTTAATTACAGCCCTAATTTCATGAAATACGACCATTGAATTGAGTTTTTGGTCCAAAATTCCTTACCTTAACGAAGTCTCTTGATTTCTCTCTTCAGAATCGCCCAAAAAGCTCCAAGGTCGAAGGCAACAATGGTGAAATAACCCAAAATCGCGAAATGAAATAACATATAAGGTCTGCCCAGGCCTTTCCGCATCTGCGGTCCAAAATCCGCTTCTACGGTACCGCATTTGCGTCCAAACCACCGCTTCTGCGGTTTTTCACTTAAGGCCCCAAAATCGCATCTGCGATAGAACTTCCGCATCTGCGGCTTCGCAGATGCGGCCATCTTGACCGCTTCTGCGGAAATTGCTCATCTGACCCCCTTTCGCTTCTGCGATAAACCACCCGCATCTGCGGCGCCGCATCTCCTGTCCCCAATCCGCAGATGCAAAATACCAGAAGCAGCAATATCAGCTGCTGTAACAAAATTCCAACCTCTCCGTTGACCACCCGAAATCACCCCGAGGCCCCCGGGACCTCAACCAAAAGCACAAACATACCCCAAAACCTTACTCAAACTTGTTCCAATCCTCAAAACACCTCAAACAACATCAAATCACCCGAAACAGATCGAATTCAAGTCTATGTTTCTAAAATCTTCCGAAATACGCTTTTGATCAAAAACCCAACCAAACCACGTCCGAATGACCTGAAATTTAGCACACACATCCCAAATCACATAACGAAGCTACTGAAACTTTCGGAATTCCATTCCGTCCCCTATATCAAAATCTCGCCTACCAACCGGAAATCGCCAAAATATCAACTTCGCCAATTCAAGCCTAAATCTACTGCGGACCTCCAAAACCTATTCCAATCACACTCCTAAGTCATAAATCACCTCCCGAAGCTAACCGAACCATCGGTACTCACATCCGAGCCCTCTAACACATAAGTCAACATCCGGTTGACTTTTCCAACTTAAACTCCCTTAAAAGAGACTAAGTGTCTCAAACTTCACCAAAACCAATCCGAATCCAACCCGACCGACCCGATACCACAAACCATGGATAACAAAGCATAAAGAAGCAGAAATGGGGGAAACAGAGCGGTAACTCATGAGACGATCGGCCGGGTCGTCACACTTGCTCGTCCTCGAGCAATGGAACTATATTAATCCCCCAAAACATACTTATCACTATGAAAGAGCACTTCACAATTAATTCAATCAAACACCCTAACTTTGAACTATGATCGATATCGACAATTAAGCATGAACACGCGAATTTCACATTCTTCCCGTTTTCAAACTAGCCCAAGTATATACAATGCTATTCAACCAACTCAAGCAACCTCCCCACAACAACCTTACCTCAAGAGATGACTCGTTACACTAAGCATTCTCAACTCATGCACTCACCCAACAAAGGAAAGTACACAACATCACCAATCCGTCATGAGACCAAGTGCCCTCACCACAAACAAAAGAGTGAATATCAAAGTCCACACATTCAAATATGTCATTGAACATAATTTAAGGACATCACACTACTGAACAAAATCCACTCACTCTCACAAAGAGTTCATGTGCATCCCGTGGTCGTACCATAAGCTTGCCCGTAGTGTATATCTCTACTAATCTAAGCTAGCCAAATCTAGGATCAATTAGGACTTCAAGGTTGTAATGTAGGATAAGGGACGGGTAGGATATATTTAGGAATAGTGACTAACCCTCCTAAGCACTTTAATACACTATACTCACAAATCAAACACCTTTTCTTTTCAACCCATTCACTTGTCATACACCATATATAGCATATCCCTCTTTTCAATTAAGCACCTCTATGGATTCACTAGCACGAGTGAGAAAGATTAGGAGGTGTGCTTCTTTTTACATTATTTGAACTTTTATTTGCTTTTTCCTGCAACATTTTTTTTCTTTTTCTTCACACACTCTATGCATTGAAGTTCATAAGCTAGTGACTTTTATTCACAATTTTAGTGCACCTTAAGGGCCCTTCCATGGTTCCACTGAAAAGTAACTCTCCAATCTCTCCCCTTACTTCTTTTAGCGACTAAGTGCCTTAGGAGGTAAAGTTTTAACAATATCGAATCAAGAACAACGTAGGAGTACGACTTGTAATGTGGGTGCCAAGGAAACGGTCTATAGGCTCAAAGGGGCTAGCAATGGAAATTTTTTATTTGTCAGTGACAAGAACCTTCATGGTCAAGCAAGAAACGCCTACGTCATCTCCTAGACTAGCACAACTTAATGATTTTGCGTTGATTAACACACGGGGCAAGTTCTAGACTACACAGGATAGCACAGATTATCAACAATCCATACACACACATGGCACTTGACTCACTCAAGACGGTTCTGTGCAACTCTCAAGTCAAGCAAGCATAGCAAGTTGAGAATGTTTAAGCAACAATGCACTAGGTGGCATACAAGTCAATCAACTAAGAAAAAGGCGTCACAGAGTAGGCTACTTACTTTACTTGGGCATTACAATTTAAATCATATATGCAGGAAGACAGAGCGCATGCCATAACTTAACTTGCCAACACCAAACATGTCAATAGGTCTCTCAGAGCAATCTCAGTTTTCTCCCTTATCCTACTCCCAAGAAAAAGAAACTAAACTAGACTACCCAGTTCGAGCTACGCCCTTGGAAAAGAACCGGTGTCGAAAGAAAAACCAAGGGATACTACCTAACTACCTAAAAAAAAGAAAATCTTTTTGGTATTTTTAATCGGACTTTAATCCCTCAAGAAAATTATCCAACAGATCCATCGTCGGGAAAAGTCCAATATTTTTTTATTTTTATTTTATAATCTAGCTAATTTAAACTATGTTAATCTTAAACTAAGCTAAAAGGTGATAAAGAAACAAAGCGGTAACACTAGTTTTTTTTTATTTTATAAAATTACAGTTCAAGGAGTATTCCCTCACCCCATACTTAAAAAATGCATAGTCCCCGATGCATAACAAATTCAAAAATAGAGTAAGGTGGAAAGAAAGAACTCCCTCCTCAGGATGCCCACTAGCTGCGACAATGGGCTCATCATCATCATCTCCTAAGGGTACCAAAGCCATTGGCCTCGTAACTCCATCATTATCCGCATCCTCATCATGAGATTCCTTGTTAGTGTTTTCATCCTCAGACGGATGAATGGGACTACCTGGTGCTATGCTCAACATCTCTTTGGAAGAGCTGGAGAGATCACTTCGCAATTGCGTGCGCTCCTTGTCTGGCACCCCTAGCCTACTCATAATAACATTGAGGGTTTTGTAAAGATACCTGTTAAAATTTTCGTCCCTCTCATTCCTAGCAACTTGGGTGAGCTTTGATGTGGACTCTAGCAAGGATGTGATGTATAGCAATGCCTTAGGTGCCTCCACTACCTCATCATAGCCAGGGTACTCCGGTACTCCAAGAGATAGCATGTACTGTGTAAGGATGTTGCCACAAAAGAACCTTTTGATCCTCCCTCCAAAACGGGTGCGGGCCATCTCCCAAGCAAGAGCTCACCCACATTTATGGGGCATCTAGTCATAAAAAATTAGGTCACGCACACTCGAGCTCGAGTGCACTCACTATTATGCTCCACATGCATAATAGCCTGTTTGGCCAAGCTTCTTTTTGGCCAAAAGTGCTTTTTTTTGGCCAAAAGCACTTTTGGACAAAAATTGAGGTGTTTGGCCAAGCTTTTGGAAGGAAAAAAAGTGCTTTTGAGGAGAAGCAGAAGCAGTTTTGGAGAAGCAGAAAAAAGTAGCTTCTCTCTAAAAGCACTTTTTTGAGAAGCACTTTTGAGAAAAATACACTTAGAAGCAGTTTTTAAAGCTTTGCCAAACACTAATTGCTGCTCAGAAGTGCTTTTCAAACTAATTAGCCAAACACAAACTGCTTCTCACTAAAAGTACTTTTGAGAAAAGAACTTTTGAAAAAAAGCACTTCTCAAAATAAGTTGATTTTTGCAGCTTGGCCAAACGGGCTATTAATCTAGCCTGCACAAAGTTCTGCCAAACTTTAGCTGTCTTGTTGAAGTCAAACCTAAGAATTTCAAGGTGAGTATCCCCCTTGGTCCGCGTCCACTTAGCATTTGAATCAACGCCACAAAGTGTGTGACGTATTGCTTGGCAGCGTAGGCTTTTGACAAACTTTCGAAGCCTTCTTGGGTTCGGGCTATTAACTCCCAAAAAACGAGACAAGGCCTCCGTATCCATTGAAAGGTTCTTTCCTCTGACGCATGACTCATCCTCTTTCGTGTCTCATTTTGCATATAACTCTCTGACCATGCTTAGATTTGCAGGGCCCGGACATTCGAGGAACTTATCCATCTTCTTGTTGATCAATGTAGCAAGTACATCGAGGAAGCTCCGTTCTAAGGCCTTCACATTTATCCCTATTTCATACATATATCGCCCGTAAGGAACAAAAGTATCATGCCATTTCTAGGTGTCATCTCCTACAAATTCCACCCGAGGCCGTGATTGCTTCGTAGACCCACTAGCCACTTGCTTTCCCTTGGCTTGCCGGGAAGAGCTCTCGCCTTGCTTGCGTTTCTTTGGACTGGGAGAAATAGTGGAGGACTTCCCCACCCCTTTTCCTTTTAGGGGCACTGTCACGAGCCATAGCAACCTACACATGACAAACACAAAGATGAGAGTGAATCAAGAAATTTCGCCTAAGGTCATTGTGAGGGGTAAAGAGGACCTCACACTTAAACCCGAAGGTTATGCATAATCGAATCACAATATTGGCTCAACAAACATCAATGTGTCATCCCAAGGCTATAGGTACTCAAGTCTTCCCTATGCCATACAATTCAATTAGTCTAACATGGCCGTAACTTAACTATGGTGCAAGCATAACAAACCTAAATTCTACATTACTACACTAATTTAGTATACTAACTATGACTTACAAAATTTTACAACAAAATACAATACCCCCAAACACCCCACACTTTGCCCAAACTCAAAGATAACTACACTCGGCTACTTAGACTTCACCGATGTTAAAATTTACTCTCTTAGGCATTTTAGAAAATACCTTGTTGGCATCAATTTTGCTTATTTTATTTCAACAATTTTGGAACAAGGTGGTCCTCCCAAATTTACATGAAGTAGAGGGAGTTATAGATTACTACTTCAAACACACATTCACAACCAAATTTTTGCATCAATTTCGTGTATAAGCAAACCACCCACCAAACAATAGAGCATGTTTAAGAAATCTTGGGGATTGGTGATTGTTGGAGAAGTAGAGATAACATTACACTAAAAAAAAAGAAAAAAAGAAGAACATACCTTTGAGTCTTTAAATTCAATTGAGCAAGAAAGATTGAAGAATTTGAGAGAGATAGAGAGAAAACAAAAATGTTTTTTGAAGAAGAAGCGAGAAGCAGTGGGGCGTTTGTTTTTGGAGAAAGGGGTTTTGGGTTTTAGCTATTGTAATTTAAGTGGGAATGAGTTTGGGTAGTTGGGTATGGGTTAGGTTGTGTGTGTATATGGGTATGTGGGTTGGTTTATTTGGGTTTGGTTCTTTTAATTTAACAAGAAAAATAAAAACAGAAAAAAATAAAAAAAATTACTTTACCTGCCAGCCCAGCACCCCATGCTGGGGCTGGTGCTGAAATTTTCCTCACACTGTAAAGTGCGCCCCGGCAAGCGTGGGGCGCTGGGCTGGGCGCCCATTTCGCTGATTTCTGTTTTTTTTCTTCTTTTTTTTGATAAAATCCCGACTACCCGAGCACTCAATACATAATTTACACATACCCCACACCATCCCCACCTAAGATTTATACAACTACAAACAAAACAAAAAATTTAGTCTACTCTAACTAAAGAAAAGCAAAAACTAAGCTACGAAAGCAGTAAAAATTGGGTTGCCTCCCAACGAGCGCCCGATTTAACGTCGTCGCACGACTCAATACATTTTTAAGAATCGGCCAAGTCCACTAAGGTCTTGTGACGTGCAATGTCACCACCCCAATATAGTGGTGAGTATTCTCGCCTGTCACGCGGGTGACGCAGAATCGTTCTCCGACAACGACGCCAAAAACTTATTGCGACCAAACACACTCACACTTGCCACAACAAAAGGACCTGCCCCAACGAGATTAAGCTTTCTGGGGAAAAGCTTCAACCTCTAATTGAATAAGAGAACTTCTTGAACCAACTCAATCTCTCAATTTTGGATGTGCTTGTCATGCTACCTCTTAGTCTATTCTTTATATAATTTGGCATTTTCATATGAGTGCAATCGAAACTCATCAAGCTCGTTGAGTTGCAGCAACCTCTTTTCACCAGCTAAGTCCATATCCATATTCTAGCTTCGACAATCCTCCTCACTCTGTGAAGTGTTCGTTCAATTTCAGGATCAAGAGGAAGGAGATTGTTTGCGCTTCTACTCCTCCGCATTCAAGAGAAGAGCCTGCATTAACACAAACAAGGTAAACTAAAAATTAAAACTTGAACAAATAACTAATAAAAGCTTAAGTCAGTCAAGTAGCTAATTTCTAAGTCCCTGACAACGACGCCAAAAACTTGTTGCGACCAAACACACTCACGCAAGTATATGTGGTTGTCAAGTAATGGAGTAGTGAGTAGAGTATCATTCCCATGAAGACTTGTGATTAACTATTGACTGATTCAAACTCAATTAACTTATTGATTCAAGAGATTTCTCATAAAATATAGAAGTGACTAATTTACTACCTAAATTATCAAGCAATGAATTAACTAGAAATGAACTGAAACAAATAGCAATTTCAAATAACAATCAGTAGGAGAGAATATTCCAGGGTCACGGGCTAGCTAACAATCATGTTGCGTTCTTGGCTTAAAATGACTAATTGATTTATCAGGATTGTTGATTGACAGGGTTGATATTACTCATAAGAATCTGTCGAGTCCTTACTCGCCTATTCAAGTTAACTTAATGCCTATATGTCTATGGAATTAAGATTAACAAGAATGCATTTACAATTCCTGTATTTCAACCAAGCAAGGCAATTAGGTATATGTCTATCCTAACTGCGAATCCGTTCCCCGATGCCCGGGTTCAAGAACTTGCTCTATTTAATTCTATATGCAATCTAGATTTCCCACTTTCGAGTTTAACTCTAGATTCGTAGATAGTATTTCACTGTTAGCTACTCAGCAAAATAACTAAAAACAGAATTAAATAAACAACCCAATATGAGAAAATCAACATCGTCAAATTAAACTTCAAACGTCAACATTCATGTTTCACCCATGACCCCAGAAAAATAGGGTTCTTAGCCACTCATGTTCATACAATCATCAAAAATAAGGTTTTCAAACATAAAATCAATGAGTACTAGAAAATGGATGGAAGAATTGATCAAATCCGTGCTCCCGAGTGTTAGGCCCTTTTGTTCTCCTCTCAAAGTCACATTCCCCCCCTTCAAAATAGGTTTAGGTTGGCTTTTATATCAGTTGGGGGCGTCTTGGGGTTAAAACAACCGAGTCCTAGTCGAAACAGGACAACTTCACGTTCCGAGCGTCCAGGGCAGCGTGGGCCGCCGGCCCTGGCGCCCAAAATATTTTGATTCTGTAAATTACGCCACAGCCAGCGCCCCACGCTGGCTGTGGCCCTCAAATTTCACTTTTTGCTTTTTCTTCCCAATTCCGCTCCAACTCGCGCCATTTCGTCCGAAATTGCATCCGAATGATTCCTAGAGATAGAAATACCACAAATGAGCACAAATAATTATATTATACATCTGTAATCTACTAGACATGAGCCAAATGCGAGGCGATATATATCAAACTATACATACTTTAAGCCGATTATCAGTATCACCGCAAAAATCATAGGAAAAATAGGAACAACATGAAATCCAGAAGAAAGTTGCAAAGCAAAAGCGATAGCTAGTAAATAGGTCCTACACTGAAAAGCGAAATAGTAAGACACAACATTGCCACTAGCTATATTAGACAAAAACCCTACCAGACTAGTCTCACAAAGGTATGAAGTAAGGCAATACTCAACTACCTTCTAACCTACAACCCTAATACTCGACCTCCACATCTTCCTATCAAGTGTCATGTCTTCGAAAATCTGAAGTCTCGCCAAAACGTGTCAGATCACCTCCCCCCAATACTTCTTAAGCCTCCCTCTACCTCTTCTCGTTCCCTTACCAACCAACCGCTCACACCTTCTTACCGGGGCATCCGGGCTTCTCCTTTGAACATGCCCAAACCATCTGAGCCTTGCTTCCCTGATCTTGTCATCAATGGGAGTCACGTGCACCTTCTCCCGAATATCATCATTCCTAATCTTATCAATCCTAGTGTGCCCACACATCCACCTCAACATCCTCATTTCTGCTACATTCATCTTCTGGATATGTGAGTTCTTAACAGGCCAACACTCAGCCCCAGACATCATGGCCGGTCTAACCACCGCTTTATAGAACTTACCTTTGAGTATCGGTGGCACTATCTTGTCACACAAGACTCCAGATGCTGACCTCCACTTCATCCATCCTACCCCAATACGGTGTGTGACATCCTCGTCGATCTCCCCTCCCCCATGGATAATCGACCCAAGGTACTTGAAGTTACCTCTACTTGGGATGACATGTGATTCAAGCCTCAAATCTACGCCTACTTCCCCTGGCTCAGCGCTAAACTTACACTCCAGGTATTCCGTCTTCGTCCTGCTCAGTTTGAAACCCTTAGACTCAAGAGCCTGTCTCCAAACCTCCAGCCTCTCGTTAACACCGGATCGCGACTCATCAATTAGAACTATGTCATTGGCGAATAGCATGCACCATGGCACCTCCCCTTGAATATGGTGTGTTAACGCATCCATCACCATGGCGAATAATAACGGGCTGAGCGCAGAACTTGGTGTAACCCCATTACAATCAAAAAATACTCAGAGTCGCCTCGTGCTGTCCTAACCCGAGTCTTAGCCCCATCATACATGTCCTTAATCGCCATAATGTAGGGAACCGACACACCTTTTGCCTCCAAGTATCTCCAGAGAACTTCTCTAGGAACCTTGTCATACGCTTTCTCTAGGTCAATAAACACCATGTGCAGATCCTTCTTCCTCTCTCTGTACAGTTCCACCAACCTCCTAACAAGGGAAAACACTATATATATATATATATATGTTCACCCGATAGGTCATTTTGATTTTTAGCCTTTATTTTTGTGTTCCGAGACTCGACTAGCTCCGTTTAATATTTCTCGATTTGCATGCATAGTCCGTATCTTATTCCGGAAAGTTTTTTATGTGAAAATTGAAGAAAATGTAAAATTTTGCCTTAAAACTAATTTAAGTTGACTACGATCAATAGTTTGTGTAAACGGGCATGTATCGGTGTTTTAACGTATCGTGATTTGGGACTTGGGCGTATGCCCGGAATTGAATTCGGAAGTCGCTAACTTGATTTAACGTGATCTGTTAAAAACTAGTAATTTTAAGGCTTAAATAATTCCTATGTTTGACCATAGGTTGACTTTGTTGCTACCGGGTTCGGATAACGATTCCGGAACTCAGAATAGGTTCATTTCACTATTTATGACTTGTGTGCAAAATTGGTGCAAAACGGAGTTTATTTGACGTGATTCAGACATCCAGTTGTAAATTTGAAAAATTCTTAAGTTTCATAGAAAATTTCATGCATTTTGATGTCCGATTCGTAGTTTTAGGTATTATTTTGGTGTTTTTATTGTGCGAGCGAGTTCGTATAATATTTTTAGACTTGTGTTTACATTTGGTTTGGAGCCCTGAGTGCTCGAGTGAGTTTTTGACGCATTTTGGAGTGTTTTGGAGAGTTTTAGAGTTGCTGGTATGAGAAAGTACTACAGGCCTCGCAAATGGGAGGTGGGAAGTCGCAATTGGGATGTATGGCATAGTCTGATAGGGTCGCAATTGCGAACCCTATTTTGGCATTTGCAAAGGTGGTCTGGATAGGCAGTGATCGTAGTTGCGATCATTTTGATCGTTTTTATGAAAGTCCGAGGTTCGCATTTGCGAGCAGGAATGGGAGGGCTTCGCTTTTGCGATGCTTTGTTCGCATTTGGGGGGTTCGCATTTGTGTTGTTCGCATTTGGGGGGTTCGCATTTGCGGGGTTCGCACATGCAAACCCTAGGTCATGGGTAGTCGGAAGTGAAAAATCATGTGAATCAAAGTGAAAAAATTGTGAAACCTTGTCATGTTTTTGAAAAATAAGAAATTGAGTTTTGAGAGTCGATTTGGACTCAAATTTTGAAACTAATCACATATATGAACTCGTGGTCTTATGGGTAGTCGGAACTTACCATTGGACCCAGGTCTTGATCGGGCGGGCCCCGAATTGACTTTGTGGGAAAAGTGTAAAGATCTTTGCTTTATCTATTGTAATTGATTTCTCAAGCATTGTTTGATGATATTAAGCCGATTTTGGTTAGATTCGATTGATTTGGAGGTGAAGGTTAGAGGAAAGGCCTCGATTGAGCTTTGATTTGATTACAGAGCGAGGTATGTATTGTGTCTAACCTTGACTTGAGGGAATTAGGAATCCTTGAACTACATGTTATGTGAATTACGCGTGAAATGGCGTATACGCGAGGTGACGAGTGTATATATGCCGTCAAATAATTATTTCTATGTTTTCTTGTACTTCATGGATTATCTCATTCCACCCCTTAATTGTTACATGCTTTAATTGTGTTGTATGCCGTAATTTGTTATTTTTTCATAATTATTCTTGTACTGAATTGTTCGTCCCTTCCTTGACTTCGTGATTAATTGCTACTTGAACTTATTGTTTTACTTGCACACCATAATTGTCACGTGCTTTACTTGTCTTATTGTTTTCGTAATATTTATTGCACTCCCTTGATTATTACGTGGTTCATTTATTGTCTTATACTGATACTCTTGGATTGTAGAGATTCTTGTAAATTGAATTATTGGATTGTCTATGTGTATTAACATTGTTTGTCGATCGGGTTGTACGACGCAATGGGAATTGAAGGAGAATAAATTGAAATAGTGGAATAAGGGAGGATTATGGTATTAATAAATAATGATATCGTGGGATCTGATTGCGCCGCAACGGTTGTGTATGCAATACTTGATTTTGATAAATTATAATATGGTGTAATAAATGAGGATTATGACATTGATTGTGATGATATGGAGGGATCGGATTGCGCGCCGCAATGGATTATATACGTGATTCTTGATAATAATAAATGATGTTATGGTGAAATAAGGGAGGATTGTATGTGTACGGTGGGATCGGGTTACGCGCCGCAATGGATAGTTTGTGTTGTACTCGTTGTTATTATTGTGTTGGTTTTCAGCATTTTTATAAGAACTTTCGAGGTTCGTTATTATAGGCTCTCTATTGTGAGGATTGAGTTCATTTTCATAAATTAACTGCCTTAGTTTCATTTTCTGTTTTCCTTCCTTTATTATTATTATTATTATTATTATTATTATTATTATTATTATTATTATTATTATTATTATTATTATTATTATTACTGCGTACATGTTATTACAAGTGGCCCGCTTTAGCCTTGTCACTATTTCATCGAGGTTAGGCTCGACACTTATAGAATACATATGATCGGTTGTATTCATATTGCACTCTACACTTCTTGTCTAGATTCTGGAGTTGGTCCTAGCGGCGTTTAGTAGATTTGCTCGGATCCAACAACGGAGACTTGAGGTACAGCTGCACAACGTTCGCAGCCTTGAACTCACATTCCCTCCTATCTTTACTGTTTTTTTTGAGTTTCAAAACAGTGTATTTTATTCAGACCATGTTTGTAGAGCACTAGATGTTCATGTACTCGTGACACCAGCTTTTAGGTTATGTGTAGACTCGCTATTTAGTAATATTACACTATACTACGTGATTATGTCATTTTCCTTGTTAATAAATTGTTAAAAATTGGTAAATACTTTGTTCACGTCGGCTTGCCTAACAAGTAGATGCTAGGTGCCATCATGACCCCGAGGTTGGGATTCCAGGTTGTGACAAGTTGGTATCAGAGCACTAGGTTTCCTAGGTCTCACGAGTCATGAGCAAGCTTAGTAGAATCCGGAGGATCGGTATGGAGATGTTTGTACTTATCTTTTAGAGGCTGTGGAGTTTTAAAATCACTTTTCTTTCTCTATCGTGCGATTTATTCTATCAATTATTGTTCTCTCGCAGATGACGAGAACATGCACAACATCTGCAGCCGAACAGGAACCGGAGCCCTCTGTGGCAGCTACTACCGGGGGCAAAGGTTGAGGCGAGGTCAAGCCAGAGGATGAGGCAGAGCTAGAGTTCAGCGTAGAGCTCGAGAAGCAGCACCTGTAGTGGGGCCTTAGATTGATCATGAGGAGGAGGTCCAACTCAAACCGTACCCGTCAGACCAGCTCATATCCTGGAGGGATTAATAGCCACTCCAGTGCTTCAGGACACTCTAGTCCGCTTGGTGGGCCTCATGGAGAGTGTGGCCCAGACCGGTGCATTTTTGGTGGCACTAACTGTCTCTCAAGCTGGGGGAGGATCACAGACTCCCGCTACTCACACCCTGGAGCAGGTATCTCCCCTATATCAAACTCTAGCGGCCCAACCAGTTTGGGTAGTTCAGCCAGTTGTGGCGGCACAAGCCGGCGATAGGCCTGGCTATGTCTTCTAAGGCTTTCTTGAGGCTGGATAAGTTTAACAAGCTCTTTCCTATTCATTTCAGCGGTGCACCTTCTCAGGACCCACATGATTACTTGGACCGTTTCCACGAGGTGTTGCGCAACATGGGTATTGTTGAGACTAATGGGGTCGATTTTGCAGTGTTCTAGATGACAGTTTCTGCCAAGAGATAATGGAGAGATTATATGTTGAGTAGACCATCTGTTTCGCCTGCACTTACCTGGGATTAGTTTTCATAGCTATTTCTAGAGATTATGTCATTTTTTCTTGTTAATAAATTATTAAAAATCGGTAAATTCTCTATTCACGTCGGCTTGCCTAACAAGTAGATGCTAGGCGCCATCATGACCCCGAGGTTGGGATTCTAGGTTGTGATAAGTTGGTTACTAGGTTGCCTAGGTCTCACGAGTCATGAGCAAGCTTAGTAGAGTCCGGAGGATCGGTACGCAGACGTTTCTACTTATCTTCTGGAGCCTGTGGAGTTTTAGGAAAAAAATCACTTCATTCTTTCTCTGTCATGCGATTTCATTCTATCAATTCTTGTTCTCTCGCAGATGGCGAGAACACGTACAACATCTGTAGTTGGACAGGAACCGAAGCCCTCTGTGGCAGCTAATACCAAGGGCAGAGGTCGAGGCTGAGGTCAAGCCAGAGGCTGAGGCAGAGCCAGAGCTCAGCCTAGAGCTCAAGCAGCAGCACCTGATAGTGGGGCCTTAAATTGATCATGAGGAGGAGGTCTAGCTCAAACTGTACCCGTCGGACCAGCTTATGTCCCGGAGGGATTAATAGCCACTCCAGTGCTTCAGGACGCTCTAGTCCTCTTGGTGGGCCTCATCGAGAGTGTGGCCTAGACCGGTGCATTTTCGGTGGCACTAACTGTCTCTCACACTGAGGGGAGGATTATAGACTCCCTCTACTCACACCCCGGAGCAGGTGTCTCCCCTATATCAGACTCTAGTGGCCCAGCCAGTTTGGTAAGTTCAGCCAGTTATGGCGGCACAGGCCGGGGATAGGTGAGGCTATGTCTTATAAGGCCTTGTTGAGGCTGGATAAGTTTACCAAGCTCTTTCCTATTCATTTTAGTGGTTCACCTTCTGAGGACCCACATGATTACTTGGACCACGAGGTTTTGCGCAACATGGGTATTGTTGAGACTAATGGGGTCGACTTTGCAGTGTTCTAGATGACCGGTTCTGCCAAGAGATGGTGGAGAGATTATATTTTGACTAGACCATATATTTCGCCCGCACTTACCTGGGATTAGTTTTCACAGCTATTTCTAGATGAGTTTATTCCTTTCACTCTAAGAGAGGAGTATCGTAGGAAGTTTGAGCGCCTTCAGCATGGTGGCATCACCGTCACCCATTATGAGACTCGATTTTTGGACCTAGCTGACCATGCCATTGATTTACTTCCTGCTAAGAGGGAGAGAGTGAGGAGATTCATTGATGGGCTTCCCTTCAGTATCAGGCTACAGATGGCCAAGGAGACTGGGACGATATTTCTTTCTAGACGGCCGTCGATATTGCTAGACGGATCAAGATAGTTCGTGGTCAGGAGAGGAGGCCGATGTCTGATAAGAGGCCTCGTCATTCTGGTAGTTTCAGTGGTGCCTCATCTAGAGGCAGGGTTACTTCTGGTAGAGGCCATCCACATCAGCGCTTCAGGCATCCCACAATGCCTCAGCTAGTTGTGGTCCTTATGTATCTCAGTCTGGGTAGCCAGCCTACAATGCACCATCAGCTCCTATTAGTGCGCCTCCGACCCAGAGCTACCATCGTGGTTATCCTACCCGTTTGGGTCGGTTTTAGCTTCAACAGCCACAACAACATGATGGGTGTTTTGAGTGTGGGGGTACAAGTCACATCAGGAGGTACTATCCTAGATTATTGAGCAGCATACCAAAATAGAATTCTCGTGCCATGGTTCCGGCACTGGTTGCTTCATCACCCGCTCAGCTAATTAGAGGCAAAGGTCAGACTGTCAGAGGTGGAGGTTAGGCACTTACAGGTAGAGGTCAGGCCGTTAAAGGTGAAGGCGAGCCAGTTAGAGGCCGTCCGAGAGACGGAGGTCAGGGTGGTGGGGCCCAGTCCCGATTTTATGCATTCCCAGCTAGACCTGAGGCCAATTCATCTAACGCCGTTTTCACAGGTACTGTTCCAGTTTGCCATAGAGATGCTTCAACTCTATTTGATCCGGGATCTACTTATTCCTACGTGTCATCCTATTTTGCTTCTTACCTGGCTATGCCTCGTGATTCTTTATGTGCTCCTGTGTATGTGTCCATTCCAGTGGGAGATTCTATAGTTGTATACCGTGTGTATCGCTCATGTGTGATTACTATTAGGAGTCTTGAGACTAATGTAGATCTCCTACTTCTTGATATGATAGACTTTGATGTTATTTTGGGCATGGATTGGCGGTCACCTTATCATTCTATTTTGGATTATCACGCCAAGACGATGACCTTATCCATGCCGGGGTTGCCTCGATTAGAGTGGAGAACGACTTCTGGTCATTCAACCAGCAGAGTTATTTCTTATGTGAAGGCCCAGCGTATGGACGAGAAGGAATGTTTAGCTTATTTAGCCTATATTCACAATTCTAGTGCGGAGGTTCCTTCCATGGATTCAGTACCTGTTGTGCGTGAGTTTCCAGAGGTGTTTCCTGCAGTTCTATCAGGGATGCCACCCGACATAGATATTGACCACTGTATTAACTTGGCTCCGGGCGCTCAGCCCATTTCTATTCCACCATACTGTATGGTCCGTCGGAGTTGAAGGAACTGAAAGAGAAGTTGCAAGATTTTCTTGATAAGGGACTTATTAGACCTAGTGTCTTGCCATGTGGTGCGCCCGTGTTGTTTGTGAAGAAGAAGGATGGTTCCATGAGGATATGTATAGACTATCGGTAGTTGAACAAAGTCACTATCAAGAACAAGTACCCGTTGCCGAGAATTGATGACTTATTTGATCAGCTTCAAGGTGCCAAAGTGCTTTCGAAGATCAATTTAAGGTCTGGCTACCAGCATTTGAAGATTAGGGTATCATATGTCCCTAAGATAGCTTTTCGGACTCGGTATGGGCATTATGAGTTCCTAGTGATGTCATTTGGGTTAAACTTCGAGTTGCACTTCAAACTCTGAGAGATAATCTACTCCCGTAGTCGAGAGGAGCATGAGCAGCATCTTCGAGTTGCACTTCAGACTCTGAGAGATAATCAATTATAAGCCAAGTTTTCAAAGTGTGAGTTTTGGTTAGACTCGGTCGCCATTTTGGTAGTGGCTGAGGGCATAAAAGTGAATCCTATAAAGATTGAGGCGATTCAGAACTGGCCCAGACCTACTTCAGCTACTGAGATTTGGAGTTTCCTTGGTGTGGTGGGTTATTATCGCCGATTTGTGGAGGACTTTTCGTCTATAGCAACCCTACTGACTAGATTGACCCCTCAGGGTGCTCCATTCAGGTGGTTGCATGAGTGTGACTTGAGCTTTTAGAAGCTCAAGACTGCCTTGACTACGACACCAGTGTTGGTGTTGCCCACAGGTTCAGGCTCCTATACGCTGTATTGTGATGCATCGTGTGTTGGGCTCGGTGCAATATTAATGCAGGATGGCAGGGTGACTGCATACGGGTCGCGGCTTTTGAAGGTTCATGGGAAGAATTACCATGTTCTTGACCTAGAATTGGCAGCCATTGTTCACGCACTGAAGATTTGGAGGCATTACCTCTACGGCGTGTTGTGTGAGGTGCTCACGGATCATCAGAGTCTACAGTATTTGTTCAAGCAAAAGGATCTCAACTTGAGGCAGCGGAGGTGGTTTGAGCTGTTGAAAGATTATGGTATCACCATTTTGTATCATCTTGGAAGGCCAATGTGGTGGTCGATGCGTTGAGTAGAAAGACTGTGAGTATTTGTAGCCTTGCGTATATTTCGGTTGGTGAGAGACCGCTAGCATCAGATGTTCAGGCCTTGGCCAATCAATTCATGAGGCTAGATGTTTCGGAGCCTAGTCGTGTACCAGCTTGCACAATCTCTCGGTCTTCTTTGTATGAGCTCATCAGAGAGCATCAGTATGACGACCCCCACTTATTTCACCTTAAGGACACGATGCGGCACGGTGGTGCCAAGCAGGTTGCTATTAGAGATGATGGGGTGTTGCGGATACAGGGTCAGATTTGTGTGTACAGTGTGGATGGGCTTCGTGAGTTGATTCTTGAGGATGCCCACAGTTCGCGGCATTCCATTCATCCGAGTGCTACCAAGATGTTTCAGGATTTAATGCATAATTATTAGTGGAGAAGAATGAAGAAGGATAAAGTTGCATATGTGGCTCGATGTCTAAAGTGTTAGCAAGTAAAGTACCAGCATAAGAGTTCTGGCGGTTTGCTTTAGAAGTTTCAGATTCCCGAGTGGAAGTGGGAGCGTATTACTATGGATTTTGTCGTTGGGCTCCCAGTGACTTTGAAGAAATTTGACATGATATGGGTCATTGTGGATAGGTTGACCAAGTCGGCACATTCCATTCCAGTAGCAGTTACCTATTCTTTAGAGCGATTGGCTAAGATCTATATCCGTGAGATCGTTCGTCTTCACGGTGCGTCGGTGCCCATCATTTCAGATCGGGGTATGCACTTTACATCGTACTTCTGGGGGGCCATACATCGTGAGTTAGGCACACGAGTTAAGTTGTTGCATTTTACCCCCAAAAAGATGGACAGTCCGAGCGCACCATTCTGATATTGGAGGATATGCTTATCACTAGTGTTATGCATTTTGGGGGTTTTTGGGATCAGTTCTTGAGGCTTGTAAAGTTTTCCTACAACAAAAACTACCAATAGAGTAATTAGATGGCTCTCTATGAGGCATTATGCGGGAGACAGTGCCGTTTGCCAGTTGGTTTGTTTGAGCCGGGAGAAGCTCGATTGTTGGGTACCGATTTGGTTCATGATGCCTTGGAAAGGTCAAGATGATTCAAGATTGACTTTGCACAGCTCAGTCTAGGCAGAAAAGTTATGCCGATCGGAGAGTTTGTGATTATACATTCATGGTTAGAGAGAGGGTATTGCTCCGGGTTTCACCCATGAAGAGTGTGATGTGGTTCGAAAAGAAGGGAAATTTGAGCCCTAGGTATATCGGACCATTTGAAATTCTTGCGAAAGTGGGAGAGGTGGCCTACAAGCTTGCATTGCCACCTAGCTTATCAGCAGTTAATCCGGTGTTCTATGTCTTCATGCTCTAGAAGTATCATGGTGATCCGTCTCTCGTGTTAGATTTCAGCTCAGTCCAATTGGACAAGGATTTGATTTATGAGGAGGAGCCGGTGGACATTCTAGCCTGGCAAGTACGGAAGTTGAGGTCTAAGAGTTATCCTTCAGTTCGAGTGCAGTGGAGAGGTCAGCCGATCGAGGCAGCCACGCGGAAGTCCGAGTGTGACATGCGGGGTAAATACCCACACCTTTTCACCAGTTCAGATACATTTCAATGTTCGTTCGAGGACGAACGTCTAATTTAGAGGTGGAGAATGTGATGACCCGATAGGTCATTTTGAGTTTTAGCCTTTATTTCCGTGTTCCGAGACCTCGAATAGCTCTATTTAGTGTTCCTTAATTTGTGTGCACAGTCCGTGTTTGTTCCGAAAAGTTTTTATGTGAAAACTTGAAGAAAATGTGAAATTTTGCCTTAAAACTAATTTGAGTTGACTACGATACATATTTTGTGTAAACGGACCCGGATTAGTATTTTAACGGTCTCGGTGGGTCCGTATCGTGATTTCGGACTTGGGCATATGCCCAAAATTGAATTCGGAAGTCCCTATCTTGTTTAACGTGATTTGTTGCAAACTAGTACTTTGAAGGCATAAAGAATTCCTAAGTTTGACCGTAGGTTGACTTTGTTGCTAATGGGTTCGGATTTGGGCTTCGTAACTCGAAATAGGTTCATTTTACTATTTTTGACTTGTCTGCGAAATTTGGTGCAAAACAGTGTTGATTTGACGTGATTCTGACGTCCGGTTGTAAATTTGAAAAGTTCTTAAGTTTCATTGAAAATGTCATACATTTTGATGTCCAATTCGTAGTTCTAGATGTTATTTTGGTATTTTGATCGCGCGAGCGAGTTTGTATGATATTTTTAGACTTGTTATGCTGTTTGGTTTGGAGCCCCGAGGGCTTGGGTGAGTTTCAGATGCGTTTCATAGTGTTTTGGAGAGTTTTAGAGTTGCTGGTGTGAGCAAGTACTGCAGGCCTCGCAAATGCGAGGTGGGAAGTCACAATTGCGATGTATGCATAGTCTGATAGGCTCGTAATTGCGAACCTTATTTTCACATTTGTGAAGATGGTCTGGGTAGGCAGTGATTGCATTTGCGAAAGTCCAAGGTTAGCATTTGCGAACCAGTCGTCGCATTTGCTATGACAACAAGAATGGGAGGGCTTCGCTTTTACAATGCTTTCTTCGCATTTGCGACACCTGGGACTGGACAAAAACCTGAGAGACCGGATTTTTAGTCTCATTTTCATATTTTGGAACCCTAGGCTCTGTAGGAGGCGATTTTGAAGAGGAAATTTCATCAACAAACTTTGGATGAGTGATTCTAGTCCATTTCTAATCATATTCCATCAATTTATCTTAGATTTTAAAATCAAAATCATGTGAATCAACGTGAAAAATTGTGAAACCTTGCCAAATTTTTGAAAAATAGGAAATTGAGTCTTCAGAGTCGATTTGGAATCGTATTTTAAAACTAATCACATATACGGACTTGTGGGGTCATGGGTAGTCGGAATATACCATTGGACGCGGGTTTTGACCGAGCGGGCACCAGGTTGACTTTCGTTGACTTTTTGGGGAAATTGTAAAGATCTTTGCATTATCTATTGTAATTGATTTCCCAAGCATTGTTTGATGATATTAAGTCGATTTTGGTTAGATTCGATTGGTTTGAAGGCGAATTTTAGAGGAAAGGCCCGTGTTGAGCTTTGATTTGATTGCGGAGCAAGGTAAGTGTTGGGTCTAACCTTGACTTGAGGGAATTAGGAACCCTTAAACTATATGTTATGTGAATTACATGTGAAATGGCGTATATGTGAGGTGACGAGTGTATATATGCCGTCAAAATAGTCGTTTTCATATTTTCTCGTATTTCATTAATTATCTCATTTCACGCCTTAATTTTTACATGCTTTAATTGCTTTCTATGCCGTAATTTGTTATTTCATAATTATTCTTGTATTGAATTGTTTGTCCCTTCCATGAATTCGTGATTAATTGCTTCTTGCTTTAACTGTTTACTTGCACACCTTAATTGTCACGTGCTTTACTTATCTTATTATTTTCGTAATATTTGTTGCATTTCCTTGATGTTACATAGTTCATTTATTGCCTTGTACTCATACTCTTGGATTGTAGAGATTTTTATAAATAGAATTATTGGATTGTCTATGCTTATTGAAATTGTCTGTGGATCGAGTTATACGCCGCAATGGGAATTGAAGGATAATAAATTGAAATGGTGGAATCAGGGATGATTATGATATTGCTAAATAATGATATGGTGGGATCGGATTGCGCGCCGCAACGGTTGTGTATGTAATACTTGATATTGATAAATGATAATATGGTGTAGTAAGGGAGAATTATGACATTGATTGTGATGATATGGTGGGATCAGGTTGCATGCCGCAACGGATTGTATACTTGATTCTTGATGTTGATAAATAATGCTATGGTGAAATAAGGGAGGATTATGTGTGTGTGTACCCAAAAGCACCGCCACAAAACACTTGTAGAAACTCACTACCTCATAAGTACCCAAAGAATTGATCATATCCATTACGGTGCTGATCCAACCTACTACCAAGCTGTCCTATTTTCTCCGAGTTACTTCTGAATTGCCTTCAAATTGATACTTCTCCTTGTTAGAACACCACGACTTAACCAAAACTCACCACACGAACTCTAGCATAGAACCACACCGCCCTAAGAATCATAAGCCGCTGAATGCCCTCCTAAGCACCCCAAAAGTACCACAACCGAGATACCCACTCTGAAGAGACCTCCTGCGAATCTAAAGTCGCTTACTTCCCCTTCCTAATACTGGAATGTAGAATCTATAATGATATTGAAATACTACGAGTCTCGACACCCTCCAATGAAAACCTTAGTGTCTAGCCATATACAAATCCGCAAATTCCTCAACTGCCACATATATACCTTAAATTCATTAGAACCATTATTGAGGGTCATCCACTCTACTCGAATCTCAATAGCACCGCCCAAACGGACCGAATGACCTGTGCCCCATTGGCACCCCAACACTATCACGACCCCAAAACCGACCCGGTCATGATGGCGCATGTAGTGAAACTAGGCCAGCCGACACATTTTTAAAATAGTTCAACATTTCATTTAAAGCTTAAATAATACCATTTTCAACTGATATTCCATTAAAGATATAAAGTTAAAACCAAACAAAAGTGGAAAATACAAGCCCGACCACGGGTGTCACTAAGTCATGAGCAATACTACACTTGTACCGAAACACAACTAGACCAAAATAGTCTGAAATATCCAAAGCAAACTAGAAGCAAGATAAAGAAGGAGAAGGCGGAACTACGAACGTCAGGCAGCTACCTCGCTATCTCCGGTGAAATCTGCGTCTGGAACGGTCAACAGCCGCTACCGTAGCCTGAGATACCTAGATCCGCACACAAGGTGCAGGGGGTAATGTGAGTACACCAACTCAGTAAATAACAATTCCAACCATTGGACTGAAAATGCTTCGTGTGCTCCCACTCTCAAGTGCTCAACCACTCGGTACCGCATATGGCCATCCGACCCAGGGAAATCCATCCCAGAATATATATAAATAACGCTGAGCTCAAGTCAACCGGTACCGAGAAACACGGGTAATCCAACCCTGAGGAGAAATCCATCTCCAGGTATCAGTGCTTCGGACAAATCCATGTCCAGGAAAATCAATCCCTTAATAATATCAGTACTTCGGACAAATCCATGTCCAGGGAAATCCATCCCTCAATAGTATCATCCGCGCTTACTGGGGGTGTATAGATTTCGGAGGGGCTCCTTTCATCCCAAGCGCTATAACAAGCCAATGAAGGCATAATCAATAATCTGCTGCGGCGTGCAACCTGATCCCATAACTGTCACTCAAATTCAGGCTCTCGGCCTCACTCAGTCACCACTCTCCAGTCTCACACACACGGTCTCACAATACCAAGAAACTAGCCCGAAACAATGACATGATGTGCCAAATAACAATAATCAAGACTGAGACATGATATAATATGCATGAACAAGACTGAGTACATAATATCAATGAAGATAATGATATGATAGCAAGAAACGACCTCTCAGGTCTCAACAGTAGCGGCCTGAAGCCCTAACATAATAATTAGCATGATTTACAGCTCATTAACTAAATCACATAATTCACTACACATGTATCAACAAGAAAGAGTCACTAAACGGTGCCATAAAATAATCCAGGCTGCAATCCTCACGGTGCACGCCCACACGCCCGTCACTTGGCATTTGCGTCACCTCAATATTTAATCATAGAACACATAGTTCGGGGTTTCGAACCCTCAGAACCAAGTTTGGAAGCGTTACTTACCTCAAACCAAGCCAAAACTCTAACCCGCGATGCCCTTGCCTCTCGCTCCGGCCTCCAAATGCTTCGAATCTAACCAAAATCAGTATATTATCAAGCAGAATACGCTAAAGGGACGAAACCCGCACGAAAATTATCAAATTAAACCCAAAATCTCGAATTTGCTCAAACTCGGCCCCCGGGCCTACGTCTTGGAATCCAACAACAATCGCAAAACTAGAAAATCTTTTCACTCCCGAGTCTATACATACCAAAATCATCAAAATCGGACCTCATATGGCCCCTCAAATCCGCAATTTAAACTCTCCAATTTCAAGCCCTAATCTCCCAATTTCTTCCCTAATTTTTCCACTAATATCATGATTAATTAATGGAATAATCGCCATAAACACAAGATACAAGGCCCAAGTAGCTTAACTCACTGAAAACACTTGATTCCCTCTTGAAATCACAGCCCCAAGCTCCAAACTCGCCCAAAATTGGTGAAGAAATGGCAGTAATTCGCGAAGAAGACCATATATACTTTCTGCCCAGGAGACTCGCACCTGCGGTCCATTACCTGCTCCTGCGGGACCACTTATGCGGTCAAATCAACCGCATATGCGGTTTTCACTTATCCAGCCATAGCCGCATCTGCGGCCTAATACTCGCACATGCGGATCCTGGCTTCCTTGTCCTTAACCGCTTCTGCGATTGCTCTAGCGCTTCTGCGGACCTCGCACCTGCAGTCCCCACGCCGTAGGTGTGGTTATGACAGCTGAAGGAAATTCTTCAGCACTTCCTCAAATCCCATCCTTGATCCGTCAAACTTCCGAAATCAACCCGAGGCCTTCGGGACCTTAACCAAACATACGAACAAGTCACATATCACCATTCAAACTTATTCCAACCTTCGGAACACTGAAAACAACATCAAAACACCAAATCACCCTCGGATTCAAGCCTAAGGATTTCCAAACTTCCGAATTTCGCAAACGATGCAAAAACCTATCAAACCTCATCCGAATGACCTGAAATTTGGCACACATGTCACAAATGGCACAACGGACCTACTCCAATTTCTGGAATTCCATTCCGACCCCGATATCAAGATTTCCACTACCGACTGGAAAACTCCAAATTTCGAATTTCGCCAATTCAAGCCTAAATCTACCACGGACCTCCAAATTACATTCCGAACACGCTCCTAAGTCCAAAATCACCCAAAGAAGCTATCCGACCCATCAAAATTCACATCCGAGACCTTCTACATATAAGTCAACATCCGGTTAACTTTTCCAACTTAAGCTCCTAAATTAGAGACTTAGTGTCTCATTTTACTCCAAGACCACTCCGAACACAGAACAACCAAAACGATATAATGAAGTACAGCTGAACAACACATAAGAAGCAAAAATGGGGGAAACGAGGCTATAACTCATGAAACGTCCGGCCGGGTCATTACAAATACCCTAAGAAGTAAATCACATCTCTAAGCAACCAGGCAAATTCCTACTCCATGAACACTACATCCTTCACGAATAACCACTCAATCATTCCATGATTTCTATATACTCATAGAGTGTATTACAACTCGAATCCAGAAATTCCCTTACTCGAGTCATCCTCGATCTCAACCTCTATAAGCCCTAACTGATTCGCCAGTATACCTCAAACTGTAACCAATACAACACATAACCGTGCAATCAACCCGTCGATAGCTGGCTCCCCCACTTGTCTCAAAGCTAAGGAATAAAGCATTTGATAACTTATAATACCTATAATTTGTTGCTGCCCAAAATCCTGTACTGAAATTCAACTAAATCCCTCATAAGCTCATGTAACACCAACCATCTAATATCTCAAATCATCTGCAAATCTCGCATTCACCCTTGTAACAGTCAATCCAACTCTCATAGACAATCCAAACTCAAATTGCAACACATATAATTCACTACTAAAAGAGAACTCGCTACAAAACAACATAGGGATCACACAAACCTCAGGACACCCCGTAGGAGATAACCCACCTGTTTTGCCTCAAACTGACACCTCTCTATACCCTTCCACAATCATAACTATTACACAATCACTTAATCTTCCTGAGTCTGAACTCATATCACGACTTGAAAATCTACTTCACTCCACAACTAAACAACATAAAAGATTCTTCAACACACCCATAGGCACATCATACTCATCATATAGCCATCCGACCACTCATCTAGTCACAAATTCTACTCATAGGGATGCTACTGGACATATAAGTCCAAAAGCACGTGCTCACACAATCAACATCTCTGTGCTCAAGCTACAGTCAATACCCAGCCTCAAGTCCTCCAGACTAGCCAGTCATCAGCATACTAAAAAGATCTTGCACCTCATCCCTGGAATTATAAGTCGTCAATGCACAACTGATACTGAGCGCTTCGTGCGCATACGAATGCGTGGAAGGAATTCAAAGGATTACACTTTAAGCTGAATCGATGCCGCACGATATGGAAAGAACGATGGAAAGTATATCCTAAATAACTTGTATCCTCTCGAAGATAGGTATGGACGTCATCATACCGATCTACGAGACTCTACTAGACACTTGCTCATGACTTGTAGAACCTATGAACCTAGAGCTCTGATACCAATCTGTCACGATTCAAAATCCACTAGTCATGATGGTACCTAACCCAACCCGCTAGGTAAGCCAACTAATAACTATCCAGGTTCAATAATATAAATAAGACAGTTAAATAAAGAAGTTATTTGAATCTTATACATTTCCCAAGGACTGGTAGTACAAATCATGAGCTTCTAAGAAGAGAGTTTACAAAGCTGATATGAAGTAAATACATCTTCTGTGTGACAAGTACATAAACGGAGCTTGATAATCTAAGGCTACAATGAACAAGAGGCAGCTACAACAGGGACGCAGGTACACCATCGAATCCAACTCCCACAATGCACAGCAACATCGGCATCCGAAATCTGCACACAATGTGCAGGAAGTGTAGTATGAGTAAAACGGAACCCATGTACTCAATAAGTAACAAACCCTACCTTAGGTTGAAAGCAATGACGAGCTGGAACATAGGTCGGGTCCAACACCAATAACCAATAGCAGTTCATAACAGTGTAAAGCAAGTAAATAAAGAAGTAGCTCAGAGATAAAATACTCAGCCTTTTCATTGTTTTCCGAAAGCAGTTTCGCTTGTCAAGTATATCAGTGAAAACCCAAATCCTTTACCGAAATCGTCAAAAATATGAGTAAGTTTGAAAACTGTCACTTTTTCCCAAAAACTTTTTATCAGGTAAATGTTTCATTTTCATATAGCATGAGGAAAGTACATCTCTATGCCTCCATGTCAAGATACAGGTGAAAACCATGAATGTCACCAAAACCGGGTAGCAAAAAGGAAAATGCATCTTTATGCATGTCTCTCAAGTACGTATGACAAATGCAATGCCTCTCAGTGATGAACTCATGTACTCACACTCTCAGAGTACTCAACCTCACTGTCTCACATAATCTCTTACCGTGCTCAATACTCAGCACACTCAATCACTCAGCACTGTACAATACTCATTGCGGCGTGCAACCCGATCTACATATATATATATATATATATATATATATATATATATATATATATATATATATATATATATATATACATAGTCGAGTGCGCTCACTGGGGTGTGCAGTCTCCGGAGGGGCTCCTTCAGCACAAGCGCTGTAATCCGCACGGACAACTTATGTGCTGCACGGAAAACTCACGTGCTATTGTATCAATATCAGAATCTGCACGAACAACTCACGTGCTGCACAGACAACTCACGTGCTATAGTCTCAATATCAGAATCCGCACAGACAACTCACGTGCTGCACGGACAACTCACGTGCTATAGTATCAACAACCTCACAATTTGTCCCTCGGCCTCACTCAGTCATCAATCACTCCAGTCTCACTCACGGGCTCACAATGTCATGAAACTAGCCCGACAACAATGATATGATGTGTCAATAAACAACAACTGAGACTGAGATATGACGTGAATGCATGAATATGACTGAGTACAGAATATCAATGAAATCAGTGAGATGAAAACAAGAAACGACCACTATGTGTCCTAACAATATCAGCATAAAGCCTAAACACGATATCTAGCATGATTGACAGCTCAGTTACTTAATCACATGGTGGAAATACAGCTATCAACAAAATAGGACCACTAAACAGTGTGATGGAAACAACGAATCACAATTCACAGGGTGCACGCCCGTCACCTAGCATGTGCGTCACCTCAATACCAATCACACAACACGTAATTTGGGGTTTCATACCCTCAACACTAAGTTCAGAAGAGTTACTTATCATGAACAAGCCAATTCCAACGCCGAGCAAGCCAAGCGATGCTCCAAAAATGCAATCATGCACGTAGCGACCTCCGAACGGCTCAAAACTAGCCAAAAGCAACTCAAATACATCAAATAAAGCCCAAGGAAACAATTACAAATGCTAAAGATCGAATCCTTAATCAAAACCCAAAACTAGCCAAAAATCACGCCCGTGCCCGCACCTCGGAACCCGACAAAACTCACATGATCCGACTACCCATTCAATTTTGAGTCCAACCATACTAGTTTCACTCAAATCCAACTTTGAATCAGTGTTCAAATCCCAAAAATTCATTTTTATGAAAATTCTACAATTTTCCCAAATTTCCATCTCAAAATACTAATTGGATGATGAAATCAATGATATATTCATGTATATTAACCAAATCTGACTTAGAATCACTAACCCCGATGAATTTCTCGAAAAACTCACGAAAAATCATCACAAACCGAGCTCCCAAAGTCCAAGATGTGAAATAATACCCTAAAGCTCATTCATATAGTACTAAAACTGCCTTTCAAAGTGCTGACCGCACAAATTTCAAGTGCGGTCGCATATCCCAGGTCCTGCGGCCGCAAACCAAATAGTGCGGCTGCACTTCGGCAAATTTTGCCCTACTAGGATTTAGTAAAACGGCCATAACTTTCTATACAGATGTCCACATGATGAGTTCTTTATCTTTCTGGAAACTAGACATGAAGATATGCAACTTTTGGTTTTTAATCATCTCCAAATCCCTTGTGGATCAAAAGATAAAAGCTACCAAAGTCGGACCAGCGAATCTGCATAACTCCCTGATGTGCAGTCGCACATAAAATTGTGCGGTCTGCACTACTCCTCTGAGGTCCGCATTTTTCTGTTGCGGCCCGCAATTTTATGTGCTGTCGGCACCTCTCCTGCGCCTCAGCACTCCAAAATGTGCGGTCCGCTCTTCCAAAAGTACCAGAACAATATCAGAGTGCCGAAATGCCTGGACTCGCTCAAAACTCACCTCCGAACACACCCGAGGCCCCCAGGACCTCAACCAAAGGTACCATCAAGTCCTAAAAACACCATACAAACTTAGTCGAGCCCTCAAATTACATCAAACAACAACAAAAACATGAATCGCACACCAATTCAAGCTTATGAACTTGAATCCTCAAACTTCTACAACCAATGTCGAAACCTATCAAATCACGTCCGATCGACCCCAAATTTTGCACACAAGTCATAAATAACATAATGGAACTATTCCAATTTCCAAAATCAGATTTCGATCCGATATCAAAAAGTCAACTCCCCGGTCAAAATTCCAAACTTAAATTTTCTTTTTAGCCATTACAAGCCTAATTACACTACGGGCTTCCAAATAATTTTTCGAATATGCTCCTGAGTCCAAAATTACCATACGGAGCTATTCGAATCATCAAAATTCTATTCTGGTGTCGTTTACACATAAGTCAACATCCCGTCAACCTTCAAACTTAAGTTTTAAACTTTGAATTTTATTCTTCCAAACTGACTACGAAATACCTGAAAACTAAAACCGACGATTCACATAAGTCATTATACATCATACGGAGCTACTCATGCCCAAAAACTACCGAGCAAAGTGCAATTGCTCAGAGCGACCGGTCAGGTCGTTACTGCAGCGTTTAGTAGATTTGCTTGGATCCAGTTATTGACAAAGACTTGAGGTATAACTGCACAATGTTCGCAACCCTGAAGTCCCCTATCCTCCTATCTTTACTGTTTTTCTGTGTTTTAAAATAGTTATTTTATTCAGACAATGTTTGTAGCACTCTAGTTGTTCATGTACTAGTGACAACAGTTTCTGGGTTATGTGTAGACTCGATATTCAGTATTATTACACTATACTACAGACTTACATTGTTTCCCTTATTAATAAATTGTCATAAATTATTTAAATCAATAAATTTTTGTTCTCGTCGGCTTGCCTAGCAAGAAGATGTTAGGCACCAACATAACCCCGAGGATGGGATTCCGTGTCATGACTACATATATATATGTGTATATACACACACACACACACACACACACACACACACAAAACACATACACACCCTAACTTATTTAACCATTGAACTTAAACTAGGTCTCGTGATCTTTAAGACGCTAAATAACTTATATGCTGTGAACCAATATTTTTGGAAATTAATTAGATAAATGTTATAAATAGAATTGTATTTAAGGTGAATGTCTATATTTTAGAGAGATTTTAGAGTTTGTTACTTGGTGGCTAAGTCACTTTTTTCCTATAAATAGAGAGATTTTATTTCATTGTAATTCATCACAAATCAATAAAAATTCTCTCTCTTTTTTCTCTGCAATACTCTTCTTCTTCTCTTATTATTTTATAACACGTTATCAGTACTAGACTCCAATCAATTGAGTAGAGGCTTTGGAATACGTGCATGGTGCTTAAATTATGCATAATATTGAGCATAATGATTGCCAATTGCTCCATGAACTTCCTTCGAGAATAAATTCTGGATTTAAGGTAAGTATTTTACCTTATTTTTCTCTTCTAAATTCTTGAAATTCAATAATTTGATTTTAAATACAAGCAAAGACAATAAATTTTGTTTATAACTCTAATAGAGTTTGTCAGAAATTATAACCACCCGAAGTGATAAAACTTCTATCCCTTGCCATGGTCAAATTCATGTATGATTATGAGCACAAGAAGTGGAAACCCGTCCCATTGAATTTGCTTCATTCTCGTTCCCTTAAGAGAATGTGGTAGTAATATGTAATAAGTTTGAAAGAAGACAAAATTATTACCGTGAAGGTAATAATGGATGTGGACGTGGCAATAGACGAAATTATAGTCGTCATCATTGTGGTGATGAGAATAATATGGATTCTTTAACCAATCCGTCACTTTGTAAAAGTAATGTTTGTCATTCATTTGACATTAGATTTTGTAAAGCACATATAGATGATTATGAACGTGCTAGTGGTAGTGAATATACCACAATCATTCACCTCTAGAAGGAGGTTTGAGATGAAATAAGAAAATAATTTTATTATTATGACATGAATAGTCGTTGATCATGTACCTATTGTGATTATGCCAAAATATTATGGCAATGTGATCATTACAGGGCTAAAGTAATGTAAGCAACATATCTTGCATATAACGATTTTTGACCATGACCATAATGGTATAACTTCTCATTGAAAGAGATATTCACTATATGTTTGTCGATGAATATGTGTTTCCCGACCCAAAATCCACTATAGGCCGTGATGCAGCCCAATGTCGCCATTAGGCAGCCCAATATCGCTGTTAGGCAAGCCAACGGTGAACTACCAACTTAATATTCATTTTATTATTTTTAAAATCATGAATCTTATTATATAGAGAGATCAATGCATTAAAAATAGTAGATATGTAAAATTTAATTAAAATATAAAGTAAAAGTGTGTCAAATGTAAATCAATCCATAAACAAATTCTGGAGCACTCCCAAAATTCGGTGTCACAAGTGCATGAGCATCTACTAGAATGTACAATAATAATACAACATCTGTCTGGAATAAAAGATAGACAGGATAATTTAAATAATTATGATGGAGACTCCATATGTTGTGGTTCATAACAAGGGATGCAGCGTATCGTAAAGTCCCCGCAGTAGCTGTACCTTTGCGCCCAAAAGACCACCAGAAATGTATATACCTGCACAATAAGTGCAGAAGTGTAGCATGAGTACGCGAATCAATGCGTACCCAGAAAGTATCTAACCTAACCCCAGAGAATTAGTGACGAGGGGTCATTGATACTTACTAGTGATCCAATAAATCAAGCACAGTAGAAAGTAAACAAGTATGAGGCATGGTAAATAAACAGTGTAAACAAATATAGGTGTGTGGTACGATCTTCCTCTAAAAAGTAAACACAAGCTCTCAATTATCGGTTACTTCCTTAACCGGAGTATATATAAGATGGTCCCCACCAAATAGGTCGTAACAACTCAAATCAGGAAAAACTTACAGATACGCTGGCTTTTGTCAAATATTATGCACGATTCTGCTGAGGCGAATGGCCCAATCCTATAAGAGTGTTTCATGAAGTTGCCAAAGCGAACGACCCGATCCCATAAGAGTATTTTCTAGAATGCCGAGGCGAACGACCCGATCCCATAAGAATATGATACATGATACTTCCGAGGCGAACAACCCAATCCCATAAGAATATGATAATGCCGAGGAGAACGGCTTGATCCCATAAGAATATGATATTGCCGAGGTGAACAACCCGATCTCACAAGAATATGATACTGCCGAGGTGAACGGCCCGTTCTCATAAGAATATGATACTGCCAAGGCGAACGACCAGATCCCATAAGAGTGTGTTACATAATCCTGCCGAGGCTAACGACCTGATCCCATTGGAATAAGAAGCTTTAATGGGTCCTTGACCCCACTCACAAATATATATGTGAGTTGTGAAATATAAGGAAGCTTTTCATCGAAAACGCACAATGCGGGAGAAATTCGTAAGGGAAACACAATTATTCCGCAGCTAAACAAATACCTCATCAAAACACCACAATTGCGAGTCTATCACTCTACACAAGCCTAGTCTCAGGTCGTAACGCGAAATGAAGGAACTAAACAGGCAAGGATAACTCAAATAGTACAATTAAAGCATGGCATGGATCCTAGTCTACCCGAACATACTCAGGAATTCTAGCATACGCACAGACACTCGTCACCTCATACGTGCGTAGCTCCCACAACATGTAGCATATAACAAAATAACACCTACGGGGTAAATTCCCCCTCACAGGGTTAGACAGGAGACTTACCTCGCTGTAAGGTTCCATAACCAGCTCCAACGCCTCTCTAACACCTTAAACCAAATGCCCATCGATCCGAACTAGTCAAAAAATCATGAAAACCAATAAAAGTATACTCCAACATCATAATTAATTCATTTATAACAACTCCAACTCCGCTCGAAAAGTCAATAAAGTCAACCCTTAGGCCCACGTGCCCGAATTTCAAAATTTTAAAAGATAAACTTTACCCATAATGTTACGAAATGAAATATATGATTTATTCCAAATTCCACGTCCAATTTCGTGGTAAAAATCTAAAAATGTCAAATTCTAGGTTTTCTTCAAAAGCTCCATAATTTCTACAAAATTTCATGAATTTACAAGCCTAAATTCGTATATTTAACTCACAACTTGTAGAAATAACTTACCTCATGATTGACGATGAAAATGACGCTCCAAAATCGCTCCAAGGTCAGCTCCCATGGAAGAAATAAAATGAAAATGAGCCAAACCCACGTACTTAACAAGCATTCTGCTCAGCGATGTTCTGCACCTGCGAAACTCTTTACGCTTCTGCGGCTCCGCTTCTGCGGAAGTTACTACGCAGGTGCGGCTTCCTCCAAGGCACCAACTTTCCGCTTCTGTGGGCCTCCAATCGCATATGCGCATCCGCTTCTGCAGAAATCACACATATTTGCGGACTCCCCAGCTGGAGCAGCACTCCGCATCTGTGCGCCCATGACCGCATCTGCGGCTCTGCAGGTGCGCTACAACATCCACACTTACGATCTTCCAGCCCCAGGCCAATTTCGCTTCTGCGCCCCTCCGCCCGATCTGCGAGCCCGCAGGTGCGGTAAATCCCTCGCACCTACGAATCAAGCAAGCGTCACTCCCATACGCTTCCGTACCCCTGAGAAACGTATGCGATCTCGCACCTGTAGCCATAACCTCGTAGGTGTGATCACACTAGAAGCCTTAAGCTTCATCAATTCTTTATGTCCGAACTCGATCTAATTCCAATCCCATTCGCACCCGAGGCCTCCTGGACCCCATCTAGCCATACCAACGGATCCCAAAACATGATACGAACTTAATCGAGGCCTCAAATCACACAAAACAACATCCTAACTAGGAATCGATGATTGAAACCTTCCTTTAAACTTTCAAACTTTTAAACTTCGCCGAACATGTCCGAATTACACGTAAACATCTCGGAATGATGCTAAATTTTCCGTGCAAGTCACAAATCATGATATGAACCTATTACAAGGCTCGGAACCCAAACAGACATCGATGACATCAAAATTTACTTCAAATCAAACTTAAGAAATCCTTAAACTTTCAAAATGCCAACCTTCCATAATAAGAACCGAAATGCTCCTGGCGACCCTATACTGAACCCGAACATATGCCCAAGTCCAAAATCATCATACGAACCTACTGGAACCTTCAAATCCCGATTCCGAGGTCGTTTACTCAAAAGTCAAATCCTTGGTCAACTCTCCCAACTTAAAGCTTCCGAATTGAGAGTTTTCCTTCCAAAACAACTTCGAACTTCCCAAAATTCAATTTCGACCACAGGTAGAAGTCATCATACATAAAGTGAAGCTACTCAAGGCCTCAAACCGTTGAAAGACGCGCTAAGGCTCAAAACGACCGGGCGGGTCGTTACATTATCCCTCACTTAAACATACGTTCATCCTCAAACGTGCCAAGTTACTCCTCCGGAGTTGCCTCAAAATCACTGCTCAAAACTTTGTGCACCTGCCCATGCCGCCACAACCCAGGTGTGCACATTAGCTCGAGCAATACTGAAGATCCTCTCTTTTATTTTAGCCAACAAGCCTTAGGACCAAATTCCAACATCCGGAATTCTCTACCAGGTTTGATGCTAACATACGATCACCGTATCAATCTCAACCCGCTGTACCAAATATGATCATACACCCACACTGAAACCACATAATGCACCACATAATTCATATGCCCACAATGACATCCTCCAACCATAGAAACTGCAAATTCACTAACCTGATACACGTAGTATACCTCATATGCACATAAGCCCTAATCCAACCCTCGCGATACTACAACGATGAAAATGACTCATAGAAGCTCATAACCACCTGCTAAACCAATAAATAATGGAATCCTCCACTCAACAAGAACTCTTGCCTTATTCAAAACTGAATAGAGACATTTTCCCTCTAATATACCTTATATAAATATGATTGCACTAATTTCAGGTCCAATAACCTCGTCTCACCCAATACAAGACGCTCAGGAAATAAGCCACCTCAAACACTGACCAATATCTCATATGATGCCATCCATGCGCCAACAAGCTACGACTCGAATATGACACATGGAAGAACGAACTCGGGAAAAGAACTACCCAGCTCGCGTAATGAATAAAAATGGCCGAATAGATGCTATGAACCTTTCTTAGAGAATGAGAGACAAAATACACAAAATAAGTAGGGAATCGTACTTAACATCTCACCGTTGCGGTGTGTAACACGATCCAGACATGACACTATTGCGGCGTGCAACCCGATCCAAACACATACCCCTAGCGGCGTGCCACCCGATCCACACATAACAATAAATAAGGAAATACCCATCAAGTCATAATGCTTATACCTACGCAATACCCGAATATCGACCACACCCACGCCAAGTGCCAAAAAAAAATCAACCCTAGGGAGACGGATAACACCATGCGCTACAAAACTCGAGCTCGACTAAGGTGCAATAACGACAAGCTACACAAAACCACAACCCACATGTGAATAATCAAGACGTCTCACAACCCACATGGCGTATTAGCGTATTACAGAGATTAGCTGACGAAAAGAATAACATCCAACACCCGACAACTCATCTATAAGCAGTGCTATGCTGAATGAACACATCTGACCTGATGTAGAGCATACAATTCACATTAGTTCTAATAGCATTCCTCAAGCCAATTCCGATCATCCTATACTGGGCCAATGACCTTTCAAGGATCCACAATGACCCTATTCATGACACATAAGAGCAACCGTCAAATTCAGAACAAACTCCCACAGTCCACAACCAAAGGAATAAAGCTTTTCCTAGTCATAATCTCTCCCGTTGGAGACAGTACCAAAACCTCCATACCTGTTTTAAATCGCTAACAGTCGAATGACTCACACGTCACACTTATACGATCTTTGTGTAGGATATACCCCATAACCTTCGACACCAGACAACAAAATCTAAACATTAATGGCTATCGACCATGCTATTTCTATAGTGCTAGTCAAGCATCCACATTTCAATATCCAACAGTTCTTCAACAAAACATGCCCTCCTTAGGCTGCCCGAAAATAGTGCCATCATATTCCGAACATCCGAAATCTTTCCGTGCTCCTCCAAGCTCGTGACATTCTTATTGAAACCGAACCGCAACCTTCATCTTCAACTTCCAATCGACAGCTCAAAACAATAAGGTAAATACAGATCTGAACAGTGTAAAGTATACAACTCCGCTATCTCTACATGCCAACGTACCGACTGTATGTATGCACCATGTTCTCCAACTCTCATGTGCTCAACTACTCGGTACTGTATATGGCCACCGGCCTTGGGAAATCAATCTCGGAACATATACAACACTAGCTGTAAGTTACCCAGTGCCAAGGACAAAAGGGCAATCCAACCCTATGGAGAAATCCATCTCCAGGTATCAAGTACTTCGGACAAATCCATGTCCAGGGAGATCTATCCTACAATAATATCATCCGCGCTCACTAGGGGTGTGGTACAGACTCTGGAGGGGCTCCTACAGCCCAAGCGCTATCATAATCATCAATATAACCACTGCGGCGTGCAGCCCAATCCCATAACTGTCACTCATAAACAGGCTCTCGGCCTCACTCAGTCATCAACCTCTCCAGTCTCACCACGGGCTCACAATGTCATGAAAACAACCCGGCACAATGATATGATGAATCAATAAATAACTGAGACTGAGATATGATACAAAAATGCATGATCATGACTGAGTATGGAATATTAAATGAAACTTGTGAGATGATAGCAAGAAGCGACCGCTAAGGGTCCAAACAATATCGGCACAAAGCCTAAACATGATATCTAGCATGGTTTACAGCTCAACTACTTTATCACACGAAGAAAACATGGATATCAATAGGATAGAGTCACTAATCAGTGCCATGGAATCACCCAGGTCACAATTCTCACGATTCACGCCCGCACCCCCAGTCACTTGGCATGTGCATCACCTCAATACTAATTACATAACACGTAGTTCGGGTTTCAAACCCTCAAAACCAAGTTTGGAAGCGTTACTTGCCTCAAACCAAGCAAAAATCCTAATCCGCGATGTCTTTGCCTCTCAAATCGGCCTCCAAGCGTCCCGAATCTAGCTACAAGCAATACAATACGATCAATAGAGGCTAAAGGAACCAATTCCACAAGAAAAATGCCAAATCATAACCAAAATCCGAAATCGGCTCAAACCCGGCCCCCGGGCCCACCTCTCGAAATCCGACAAAAGTCACAAAACCCATAAGCCCATTCACTAATGAGTCTAACCATGCCAATCTTATCAAAATCTGACCTCATTTGGTCACCCAAATCCCACAAATTCCCCTCTCCAATTCCGATCCCTAAATCGTAAAATTTCTAGCTCATCCCTAATTAGATGATGAATAAAGCCATGGATTCACGAAATTTATACCATAATGGGTTAGCATCACATACCCCAATGTTGCTCCTTGAAATCCTTCGAAGAATCGCCTCTCTCCCTAATTCCTCAAGTCCAAAATTGAAATGGAGAACAGAACCTTGAGCTGGGGTTTTCTGCCCAGCAAAACCGCACCTGCGGAACCGCATCCGCAGAAAAGGCTCCGCTTCTGCGGAAATTCATTAAAAGATTGGCTCCGTTCCTGCGATCACCTGACCGTATCTGGGACCATCGCAGATGCGGGAACCAAGCCGCACCTGCGATCCAACTGCGCATCTGCGCCTCTCTCTGCTTCTGCGCCGATCGCAGATGAGGGATTTTCATCGCACCTGCGGTCTGAGGCCAGGCCTTCCTTAGCCTCACCTGCGGCTCTCCCTTCACTCCTGCGGCCTCGCACCTGCGGTTTCCACTCCGTAGGTGCGGAAACACCAGCAGCAGCAGCTTCAGCTGCATTTTTCCAACTCCAAACATTCCGATAACCACCCGAAATCACCTCGAGGCCCTCGGGGCCACAACCAAACATACCAACAGATCCTGTAACATCATACGAACTTAGTCGAACCATCGAATCACTCAAAACAACATCAAAACACTGAATTACTCCCGGATTCAAGCCTAAGAACTTCTAAACTTCTGAATTCCACAAACGATGTCAAAACCTACCAAACCACATCCGTACGACCTCAAATTTTGCACACAAGTCAAAATTGAAACCACAAACCTACTCCAACTTCTAAAAATCCAATCCGACCTCGATAATAAAATTTCCACTGCCGAAAATTGCCAAAATTCTAACTATCGCCAATTCAAGCCTAATTTTACCACAGACCTCAAATCACATTCCAGTCGCGCTCCTAAGTCAAAAATCACCTAATAAAGCTAACGGAACCATCAAAATTCAAATTCGAGGTTGTTTACACACAAGTTAACTTCCAGTCAACTTTTTCCAACTTAAGCTTCCAATTAAGAGACTATGTGCCTCAATTCTCCCCGAAACCACTCCGTACCCGAACCAACTAACCCGGTATATAATAATATAGCTGAAGAAATCAAAAGAAGCAGGAAATGGGGGAACAGGGCTGTAACTCTCGAAACGACCAGCCGGGTCGTTACATCCTCCCCCTCTTAAATAAACATTCGTCCTCGAACGCGTCTAGAAACATACTTGGAGCCTTAAACAGGTGTGGATATCTGCTCCGCATCTCCCGCTCAGTCTCCCAAGTAGCCTCCTCCACGGGCTGACCTCTCCACTACACTTTCACTGATGCTATATCCTTTGACCTCAACTTTCGAACCTGCCGCCAAAAATAGCCACCAGCTCCACATCATAAGTCAAATCATCATCCAACTAGACCGTGCTGAAATCCAGAACATAAGATAGATTGCCGATATACTTCCGAAGCATAGAAACATGAAATACTAGATGCACACTCGATATGCTAGGTGGAAAAGGAAGCTCATAGGCCACCTCCCCAATCCTCCGAAGCACCTCAACCGACCCAATAAACAGAGGGCTCAACTTGACCTTCTTTCCAAATCTCATAACACCCTTCATGGGTGAAACCTTCAGCAAGACCTTCTCTCTAATCATGTAAGACACATCAGGGACCTTTATGTCTGCATAACTCTTTTGTCTCGACTGCGCCGTGCGAAGCCGCTCCTGAATCAGTTTCACCTAATCCAATGCATCCTGAACTAAGTCTGTACCCAAAAGACTAGCCTCACTCGGTTCAAAACAGCCCACTGGAGATCTACACCACCTCCCATATAAAGCCTCATACAGAGCCATCTGAATACTCGACTGATAACTGTTGTTGTAAGCAAACTCCGCGAGTGGTAGAAACTGGTCCCATGAACCCCCAAAATCAGTGACACAAACACGTAGCATGTCCTCCAAAATCTGAATAGTGCGCTCGGACTGTCTGTCCGTCTGAGGGTGAAATGGTGTGCTCAACTCAACCTGAGTGCCCAACTCTCGCTGCAAGGCCCTCCAAAACTGCGATGCAAACTGTGTGCCTCTGTATGAAATGATGGAAACTGGCACAAGGCGAATAATATCTCTGATGTAAATCTTAGCCAACCGCTCTGAAGAATAGGTAGTACTCACAGGAATGAAGTGCGCAGACTTGGTCAGCCGATCCACAATCACCCAAATAGCATCAAACTTCCTCGAAGTCCATGGGAGCCCAACTACGAAATCCATGGTCATCCGCTGCCACTTCTATTCTGGAATCAAGCCACCAGGTCTCTAATGCTCATATTTCACTTGTTGGCAGTTGAGACACCAAGCTACAAACCCAACTATATCTTTCCTTATCCTCCTCCAACAATAGTGATGTCTCAAATACCGATACATCTTCGCAGCAACCGAATGGATCGAATACCGCGAGCTATGGGCCTCCTCAAGAATCAACTCCCGTAGCCCATCGACATTGGGCACACATATCCGGCCTTGCATCCTCAATACCCTATCATCACCAATAGTCACATCTCTAGCATCACCGTGCTAAACCCTGTCCTTGCGGACAAGCAAATAAGGATCATCATACTGGCGCTCTCTGATGCGATCGAATAAGGAAGAATGAGAAACCACACAAGATAGGATCCGACTGGGCTCCGAAATATGGAGTCTCACAAACCGATTGGCCAAGGCCTAAACGTCAACTGCAAGGGGTCTCTCACCAACAGGAAGGAATGCAAGACTAACCATACTCAGTGACCTTCTACTCAAGGCATTGGCCTTTCCCGGATGGTACAAAATAGTAATATCATAGTCCTTTAGCAGCTCTAAGCATCTCCGCTGCCTCAAATTGAGACCCTTCTGCTTGAACAAGTGCTGGAGGCTATGATGATTGTAAACACCTCACTGGACACAACGTAGAGATAGTGCCTCCAAATCTTCAACGCGTGAACAATGGCAGCCAACTCCAAATCATGAACAGGGTAGTTCTTCTCATGGGGCTTCAACTAACGCGAACCATAGGCAATCACTCTATCCTCCTGCATCAAAACACACCCAATGTCGATCCGAGAGGCATCACAATATACGATATAAGAACTAGAAGCTAATGGCAGAACTAACACTGGAGCTGTGGTCAAGGCATTCTTGAGCTTCTGAAAGCTCGCCTCACACTCATCCGACCACCTGAAAGGAGCAACCTTTTGGGTCAATTTGGTCAAGGGCGATGCAGAGACGAGAAACCCTGAACGAACCAACGGTAGTAACCAGCCAAACCTAGAAAGCTCCGAATCTCTATGGCTGAGGACTGTCTGGGCCAACTCTGAACCGCCTCTATCTTCTTCGGGTCAACCTGAATAACCTCACCGGACACCATGTGCCCCAAGAATGCGACTGAACTAAGCCAAAACTCACACTTTGAGAACTTTGCATAAAGCTTATCCTCCCTCAGCCACTGCAATACAACCCTCAAATGCTCGGCGTGCTCCTTCTGGCTATGAGAGCACACCAGGATATCATCCATGAATACAATATGAACAAGTCGAGATAAGGCCAAAACACACTGTTCATCAAATGCATGAACTCTACTGGGGTGTTGATCAGCCCAAAAGACATCACAAGGAACTCATAATGACTATATCGGGTCCCGAAAGCTGTCTTAAGACTGTCCGAGTCCCTAATCTTCAACTGGTGACACCCTGACCTCAAATCAATCTTGGAGAACACCCTCACTCCCTGAAGCTGGTCAAATAAATCATCAATACGAGGAAAGGGGTACTTGTTCTAATTGTGACTTTGTTTAGTTGCCTGTAATCAATAAACTTTCTCATGGTGCCATCCTTCTTCTTCACAAATAGAACTGGTTCACCCCAAGGTGACACACTAGGCCGAATAAACCCCTTATCAAAGAGTTCCTAAAGCTACTCCTTCAATTCCTTTAACTCCGCCGGTGCCATGCGATACGGTGGAATAGAAATGGGTTGAGTGCGCGACACCAAATCAATAACGAAGTCAATATCCCTGTCCGGCGGCATGCCCGACAGGTCTGCAGGAAACACATCCGAAAAATCTCTCACTACTGAAACTGAAACAACAGTAGGAGTCTTTGCGCTAACGTCCCTCACAAAGGCCAAATAAGAAAGACTACCCTTCCCAACCATCCGTTGGGCCTTCAAGAATGAAATCACTCTACTGGGGACATAATCCAACGAACCTCGCCACTCAATCCGTGGCAATCCCGGCTTAGCCAATGTCACCGTCTTAGCGTGACAGTCCAGAATAACATGACACGGTGACAACCAATCCATACCCAATATCACATCAAAGTCAACCATACTAAGTACCAACAAATCCACTCTAGTCTCTAATCCCCCAATAGTCACTACACACGACCGGTATACACGGTCCACAACAATAGTATCGCCCACCGGCGTAGATACATGAACAGATGAAACTAGAGACTCACAGGGCATGTCCAGATAATGAGCAAAATATGACGACATATATTAATATGTGGAACCAGGGTCAAATAACACAGAAGCAACTCAATGACATACGAAGATAATGCCTGTGATCACTATGTCTGAAGCAATGACATCTGGTCCGGCAGGAAGTGCATAGAAAAGGTCCTAACCGCCACTGATCGGCCTTCCCTTCTAGGGCGACCCCTAGCTGACTGACCTCCACCCCGAGCTGGCTGGGCGGGTGGTGCAGTAACTGGTGCTGAAGTCGAAGGCTGACTCCTCTGCTGAGATGAACCTCCCATAAGGCGGGGACAGAACCTCTTGATATGACCCAAGTCTCCACACTCAAGGCAACCTCTACAGGCCACTGGCGGTGGGGACTGAAGGGAGTCCCGAGCACCGGGATACCCGCTAGAAGGCCCCGACATAGATGAAACCTGAGCCGATGGTGTATGAGATGAACTTTGAGCTGGAAGGGCACTGAGTGGCGAGTGGCCCTGATGAGGATTTGTGAGAACCATGGCCAGATGTTGCACCACGGTGAACTGGAAGAGCCGTCTGAGCATGCCTGTTGGGACGACCCCTGCCGTGGTAAAACTGACCTCCAGAAGGAACACCACCAAAGCTACCTGAACCACGAGACCTCTTAGCATCCCTCTCAACCCGCTCCTTACTGCGGACTGACTCTACCTCCTCAAAAGTAGCACCAATCATCCTCTCTCTAGTCATAAGTATCTACAGATATTATGTGAGGCCATCAACAAAGCTCTTGATCCTCTCCCTGTCCGTGTGAACCAAGCAAAAAGCATGACAGGCAACTCAGAAAATCTCATCTCGTACTACGTCACCATCATACCATCCTGACGCAACTGCTCGAACTATCTGCGTAGGTCCTCTCTGCAGGACCGCGACACATACTTCTCCAAGAAGAGAACCAAAAACTCTTGCCATGTAAATGGCGCTGCACCAACCGGCCTACACCTCTCATAAGCCTCCCACCAAGTGAAGGCAGCTCCAGTGAACTAAAACATAGTGAACGAGACCCCACTGGTCTCCAAAATACCTGTTGTACGGAGAATCCTCTGACACTTGTCCAAGAAACCATAGGCTTCCTCGCCCTCTGCACCGCTGAAAGTCGGAGGCTGGAGCCTCCCAAACCTCTCCAATCTACGCAGCTCATCATCAGGCATGACTGGAACCACACAATCCTGAGCAGGTGCAACCGGCTAGGCTGGTGGTGCGCCCGGTGTCTGGAGTCCCTGTACCACCTGCTCTGGTGTACGGGCGGCGGGAGTCTGAGTTCCTCCCCCGGCTTGGGAAGTGGCTACTGCGGTAGAAACAGAGACCGCATGAGCAAGACTTGTGCACACGATCAGAATTTGAGCGAAGGTCTCCTGAAGACCTAGGATCACGAAGGGCACTGCTGTTGCCTGAGCTGGTCCCGCTGGTGTATCCACAAATGGGACCTGATCCTGAACTGGGGCAACCGGTGGATCTGCAGGTGGTGCCCTAATTGCTGTGCGGGCTACACCTTTGCCCCCAGCACGACCTCTACTGCGACTTTAGCCTCTCGCGACCCTAACTGGTGGCACTGGTGGTTGTACGTCCTACCCAGTAGCACGTGTCCTCACCATCTGTGAGATAATAGAATAACAGACGTTTAGTTACCAGTAATAATAGATCCGCATGATAAAAATTCAAGAATGTGAAGTTTCCTAAGAGTTCTGCAACCTCCCCAAGATAAGTACAAACGTCTCTGTATCGATCCGCGAGACTCTACTAAACCCACTTATGACTCGTGAGCTCTATGTAACCTAGGCTATGATACCAACTTGTCACGACCCAAACTCATCCGTCGTGACGGCGCCTATCGTGGAACTAGGCCATCCTCACTCAACAAAACTCAACACAACAGAAATATGTTTGAAAACATTAACAGAAGCATTTAACATAAAAGAAAACTGTTTGAAATATAAGAAAATCCCAAAGTAATACAATCCATCCCAAAACTAGGGTGTCACTGAGTACATAAGCGTCTACTCCAAATATAAACCACTAAGAGGTCTAAAGGGAAACAACAGAAAGTACATCAAATGATAAAAGAGGAGATTCAAGGCCCGCGAACGCAGTGCAGCTACCTCGATAGTCTCCAAACTCTGGAAATGCTCGATCAGCAACCGCAGCCATGAACAACGTCGCCTGGATCTGCACACGAGGTGCAGGGGTAACGTGAGTACACCAACTAAGTAAGTAACAAGTGCGAACTTTGGACTGAAAGGTAGTGACGAACTCAACCTCAATAGATATAATAGATTAATGTGCAGAAACGTAGGCATGCTTTCAAGTAAAATAGACAGCTAAGAATAATAAGGTAAATACAGATCTGAACAGTGTAAAGTATACAGCTCCGCTAACTCTACATGCCAATGCACCGACTGTATGTATGCACCATGTTCTCCAACTCTGAAGTGCTCAACCACTCGGTACTGTATATGGCCACCGGCCTTGGGAAATCCATCCCGGAACATATACAACACTCACTGTAAGTTACCCAGTACCGAGGACAAAAGGGCAATCCAACCCTGTGGAGAAATCCATCTCCAAGTATCAAATACTTCGGACAAATCCATGTCCAGGGAAATCCATCCCTCAATATATCATCCGCGCTCACTGGGGGTGTGTTACAGACTCTGGAGGGGCTCCTACAGCCCAAGCGCTATCATAATCATCAATATAATCGCTGCGATGTGCAGCCCGAGCCCATAACTATCACTCATAAACATGTTCTCGGCCTCACTCGGTCATCAGCCTCTCCAGTCTTACCACGAGCTCACAATGTCATGAAAATAACCCGGAACAATGATATGATGAATCAATAAATAACTGAGACTGAGATATGACATAAAAATTCATGATCATGACTGAGTATGGAATATTAAATGAAACTAGTGAGATGAAAGCAAGAAACGACCGCCAATGGTCAAAACAATACCGGCACAAAGCCTAAACAAGATATCTAGAATGGCTTACAGCTCAACTACTTTATCACACGAAAAAAACATGGATATTAATAGGATAGAGTCACTAATCGTTGCCAAGGAATCACCCAGGTCACAATTCTCACGGTGCACGCCCGTCATTTGGCATGTGCGTCACATCAATACTAATCACATAACACGTAGTTTAGGGTTTCGAACGCTCAGAACCAAGTTTGGAAGAATTACTTACCTAAAACCAAGCAAAAATCCTACTCTGCGATTCCTTTGCCTCTCAAATCGGCCTTTAAGCGTCCCGAATCTAGCCACACGAAACAAAATACGATCAGTATAGGCTAAAGGAACCAATTCTACAAGAAAAATGCCAAATCATAACCAAAATCTGAAATCGGCTCAAACCCGGCACCCGGGCCCACGTCTCGAACAAAAGTCATTAAACCCGAAAGCCCATTCACTCACGAGTCCATCCATACCAATTTTATCAAAATCCGACCTCATTTGGTCACTCAAATCCCCAAAATCCACTCTCGAATTCTCAAGCCCTAAATCCCCAAATTTCTAGCTCAATCCCTGATTAGATGATGAATAAAGCCATGGATTCACGAAATTTATACCATAATGGGTTAGAATCACTTACCCCAACGTTGCTCCTTGAAATCCTTCAAAAAATCGCCTCTCTCCCCAATTCCTCAAGTCCAAAATTGAAAATGGAGAACAAAACCTCGAGCTGGGGCTTTCTGCCCAGCAAATTCGCACCTACGGTCCTAGTTCTGCACTTGTGGAACCGCATCTGCGAATGAGGCTCCGCTTCTGCAGAAATTCATTAAAAGACTAGCTCCACTCCTGCGATCAGCTGACCGCATCGTCCACCATCGCAGATGCGGGAACCAAGCCGCACCTGCGATCCAACTGTGCATCTGCGCCTCTCAATCCGCTTCTGCGCCCACCGCAGATGCGGGATTTCCATCGCACCTGCGGTCTGAGCCCAAGCCTTCTTAGCCGAACTTGCGGCTCTCGCTTCGCTCCTGCGGCCTCGCACCTGCGGTTCCCACTCTGCATGTGCGGAAACACCAGCAGCAGCAGCTTCAGCTGTATTTTTCTAACTCCAAACACTCTGATTACCACTCGAAATCACCCCGAGGCCGTCGGGGCCACAACTAAACATACCAAATATTTTGAACCTACGAATCACTCAAAACAATATCAAAACACCGAATTACTCCGGGATTCAAGCCTACGAACTTCTAAACTTCCGAATTCCACAAACGATGCCGAAACCCACCAATCCACGTCCGAATGACCTCAAATTTTGCATACAAGTCTGAATTGACACCACGAACCTACTCCAACTTCCGAAAATCCAATCCGACCTTGTTATCAAAATTTCCATTACCGGCAAAAATTGCCAAAATTCTAACTTTTGCCAATTCAAGCCTAGTTCTACCACGGACCTCCAAATCACATTCTGGACGCGTTCCTAAGTCCAAAATCACCTAACAAAGCTAACAGAACCATCAAAATTTAAATCCAAGGTCGTTTACACATAATTCAACTTTCGGTCAACTTTTTCCAACTTAAGCTTCCAATTAAGAGACTATGTGTCTCAATTCTCTCCGAAACCACTCTGAACCCAAACCAACTAACCCGGTATATCATAATATAGCTAAAGAACACAAATAAAGCAAGAAGTGGGGGAATAAGTCTATAACTCTCGAAACGACCGGCCGATCGTTACACTCTCTCATGGACGATGGGCTCCCCCACTTAGCTTTATGCTACAACCTCATAGATCCAGACCCACAACGAACTCTTCTTCCTCATAAATCCCCCCACCGTTCCTCGGCCAAATTTCTCATACATTCTTGTTGGACTAATAATAATATATCCCAAATTATCCTCCATAATCATACACTCTACCTCCTAACCGTCGTACCAGATTCTTCAAGCGATCCAAGCTCCCCTCGCAGTACATTCATCCCATGTTGGGCAGATAGTACAACTCTTCGTAGGAATCTCATTGAAAATCACGTAAGCGCTAACTGCTCACAGGAGGTAGCCCACCTGTGTACCCTCATCTCGACCTCCTCTAATTTCATTGCTATAGTCGCACCATACATGAAATCAACTAACCTCCCTAGGTCGGCCATCAATAAGAATTTCTTCATTCATTAACATCATTCGTAGGTCCAACAATATATTATCAAGACCTTCTCGCCACATTCAAAATTTTCTAGGCATAGAAACCACCTCAGAGATCGTCTCCGTCGAACCATCAAAACCGGAAATGCCGATGCGATCCTGATGTCACAACACACAACCATCTACGATAACTTCCTCTTAGGTTCCATTTCACAACATCGTTCCCAGAGGCAAACAAATGAAGACCAACATGCTGATGAGCCTCAACGCATTCAATCAAGGACGGTGACACCATAATATTACTAAGAATTCCCCCAAAATTTGGAAGTATCAAATCTTGACCGCAGGAAACACAAATGCTGGGCTAAGATGACAGAACACCCCTCCATATGGCGACGATAATAGCCCACTCGAATACACAAGGAGAAACATCCTGCACCACATCTGCGGTACCATTACAACTCCTCAATGCCTAATTGATAGCAAGCACTCCACATTGTATAAGAATGAATATGAAGGAAACAAAGGCATAAGCCTCAATTGAAACAAATCGCACGTCGAGGAATCAAGAAGGGATGTGCTCCTAATAGGCCTGTAGCCTCTCGAAGATAAGTACAGATGTCTCCATACCGATCCGCAAGACTCTACTAGACTTGCTCATGACTCGTGAGACCTAGGTGAACCTAACGCTTTGATACCAAGCTGTAACGACCCAAAATTCACTATAGCCCGTGATGGCGCCCAACATCGCTGTTAGGCAAGCCAACGGTGAACTACCAACTTAATTATTCATTTTTTATTTTTAAAATCATAAATCTTATTATATAGAGAGATCAATTCATTATAAATCATAGAAACATACAATTTAATTAAAATATAAGGTATAAGTGTGTCAAATGTAAATCAATCCATAAACAAATTTTAGAACACCCCCAAAAACCAGTGTCATAAGTGCATAAGCATCTACTAGAAAGTGCAATAATAATACAACATCTGCCTGGAATACAAGTTAGAAAGGATAATGTAAATAATTATGATGGAGACTCCATATGCTGCAGTTCGTAATAAGGGATGCAGCCCACCGTAAAGTCCCCGCAGTGCCTTTGCGCACAAAAGACCACCAGAAATGTACATAGATGCATAATAGTGCAAAAGTGTAGCATGAGTACGTAAATCAACGCGTACCCAGTAAGTATCTAGTCTAATCCCGGAGAGTAGTGATGAGGGGTCGACATTGATACTTACTAATGGTCCAATAAATCAAGTATAGTAGAAAGTAAACAAGTTTGAGGCATGGTAAATAAACAGTGTAAACAAATATAGGTACGTGGTACGATCCTCCTCTGAACAGTAAACACAAGGTCTCAATTATCGGTTACCTCCTCAACTGGAGTATATATAAGATGGTCCTCACCAGATAGGCCGTCACAATTGAAATCAGGAAAACTTACGGATACGCTGGCTTTTGTTAATATTATGCATGATTCTGCCGAGGCAAACGGCCGAACCCATAAGAGTATTTTATGGAAATGCTGAGGCGCACAACCCGATCCCATAAGAATTTGATACACGATACTGCCGAAGCGATCAGCCCGATCCCATAAAAATATGATACTGGTGAGACGAACGGCCCGATCCCATAAGAATATGATATTGCCAAGGCGAATGGCCTGATCCCATAAGAATATGATACTGCCGAGGCGAACAGCCAGATCCCATAAGAATATGAAACTACCGAGGCGAACTGCCTGATCCAATAAGAATATGGTAATGCCGAGGCGAACGACCCGATCCCATAAGAGTGTGTTACATAATCCTGCCGAGGCAAATGACCCGATCCTATTGGAATAAGAAGCGTTAACGAGTACTTAACCCCACTCACGAATATACATGTGAGTTCTGAAATTTAAGGAAGCTTTTCGTTGAAAATGCACAATGCAGGAGAAATTCGTAAGGGAAACATAATTATTCGGTGGCTAATCAAGTCTATCACTCTACGCAGGCCTAGTCTCAGGTCGTAACATGAAATGAAGAAACTAAACAGGCAAGGATAACTCAAATAGTACAATTAAAGCTTGGCGTGAATCCTAGTCAACCCGGACATACTCAGGAATTCTAGCATGCGCACGGACACTCGTCACCTCATACATGCACAACTCCTACAACATGTAGAACACAACAAAAATAACACCTACGGGGTAAATTCCCCCTTACAGGGTTAGACATGAGACTTACCTCGCTCTGAAGTTCCATAACTGGCTCCAACGCCTCTCTAACACCTCAAACCAAATGCCCATCAATTCAAACTAGTCAAACAATCATGAAAACCAATAAAGATATACTCCAATATCATAATTAATTAATTTATAACAACTCCTAACTCCGCTCGAAAAGTAAATAAAGTCAACCTCGGGCCCACGTGCCCGGATTCCAAAATTTTTTGAAGATAAACTTTACCCATAATGTTACGAACTCAAATACATGATTTATTCCAAATCCGACATCCAATTTCGTGGTAAAAATCCAAAAATATCAAATTCTAGGTTTTCTTCAAAAGCTCCACAATTTCTAGAAAATTTCATGAATTTACAAGCCTATATTTATATATTTAACTCACAACTTGTAGAAATCACTTACCTCATGATTGACGATGAAAATGGCGCTCCAAAATCGCTCCAAGGCCGGCTCCCATGGAAGAAATGAAATGAAAATGAGCCAAACCGACGTACTTAACAAGCATTCTGCCCAGCAATGTTCCGCACCTGCGGAACTCTTTACGCTTCTGCGGCTCCCCTTCTGCGGAAGCAATCTCGTAGGTACGACTGCCCCCGAGTCACCAGCTTTTGCTTCTGCGGACATCCAATCGCAAATTCGCAGCCGCTTCTGCGAAAATCACCCGCATCTGCGGATTTCCCAGCTTGATCAGCACTCCGCACCTGCACGCCCATGACCGCATCAGCGGCTCCACAGGTGCGCTACAACACCCGCACGTGCTATCTTCAAGCCCCAGGCCAATTTTGTTCTGCGCCCTTCCGCCTACATCTGCGAGCCTGCAGGTACGGTAAATCCCTCGCACCTGTGAATCCAGCTAGCCTCACTCCCATATTATTTGGGACCCCTGAGCCACTTCTGCAGTCTCGCACTTGCAGCCATAACCTCGCAAGTGTGATCACACCAGAAGCCTTTAGCTTTTGCAATTCTTTAAGTCCGAACTTGATCCGATTCTAATTTGATTCGCACTCGAGGCCCCCGGGACCCCATCCGGCCATACCAACGCATCCCAAAACATGACACAAACTTATTTGAAGCCTCAAATAACACCAAACAACATCCTAACTATGAATTGATGATCGAAACGTTATTCACTGGTGCCTCTGCATGGGAAATAGTATGAAAGAATAAGCAAATCCTCTTCACCAACAAGATGACATGGCACAAGAGAATCCTCTTTAAATGGTCCTTTTGCATCAAGAGAGCCCTCAGAAACAACTGCCAACTGATGATAGGGTCATTACCTTTGGTCAACCTACTGCCACTAGATGTGTGTGCTGCATCAGATCTCAAGCTGAATCAGTAGACCACATATTGAGTATGGCACACTTTGCTAAGGCAATATAGAGGCACTTCACAGGCCCATCTGGCTTCCTTCTCCAAGCCATGCCTCTAATATTACTACTGATGAAATGGTGGATGCAGAAGAGCAGGAATGATGCGCATAAACTCCTCCTGGATACACTTCGAATCATCATTTGCTGGAATCTTTGGAAAAACAGATGTAGTGTTAAATATGGTTCCAAGAAATCATCTATGATCAAAGTTATAACCATCAACTCTGACATCAGTCTGCTCCTCAGAGTCACATATCTTTCCTTCCAATGGCCTCTTCAATGGAATTAACTCTACTCCACAGCTGAAACAATGCAACATCATATTTGCACATCACAGGTTACCTGGCACGAACCTGAGGATAGATTTGTTAAGCTTGATAGTGAGGGAAGTGCCCTCAACAATCCAGGCAAGATTGGTGCATGGGAAATTATTAGAGATCACCTAGGTGGATTCATCCATGCCATAGCAAGTCCACTTTGAGAGGGAACCAATAACATGGCAGAAATTGAAGCAACCATTATTGACATGAAGTGGTGCATGTAGAACTGTCACATCAAAGTGCATTTAAAAGTTGATTCTGCACTACTTGTTCACTGGATCAACCATGAATCTGAGCCCCCTTGGTGTTTAGAGATGCAGTTGCAGAATCTCATTGAACTAGGCTCTAGTTCCATGAATTCAAATGCTCTCATGTGTATAGGGAAGTTAATTGCCCTGCTGATTCATTATCTAAGCTCAGCCATGATCTCCCTAAAATCACCCATTTTGAGAATATTCTTGACCTTCCCAGGCAAATCAGAGGTCAAATCAAGCATGACTAAATGAACACCTCATCCACTCGACATAAGAAAACAAACAAGCTTCAGCCCTCATCAAATCACACTTCCACCTCCAACTCTAATGGATATGGTTAAACATCAGAAATACCTGGAAGCAGACCACACAGTCCAAACAAAAAAATTTCTTGGGCACCAACTCCAGCATGCTCAAAAAAGACATGACACCTTGGTTCCAACTAATAATTTTTTCATTTTTTGCAGGTAAATCTGTTGTCATACTGTCCTACTTAATGCCTCCTCTTCAGTGTGTGCATCATATTCTAAGGACACACACACATACACCCTCCATATCCTCCATCAGAAGTAACACAAACAGCAACACCACAAACACCTTCACCACCCATATCTCCAACTCAAAACCACACCAAACAACGAGGAATCCAACTATACACCAAACCATCACCACAAACACTCTACCACCCAACAATCCAAATCACCTTCAACCTTTCCAAAAACCAAAACATCACCATACCAGCACCTTTTCAGGGACCAGTAAACATAAGAACCTGGATACCCATCCATATGACAAAAATGTCCTCCTTTTCTCTAATCATGGTTTCCTTTTTGCAGGTACCTACAGTTCAAAACAGTTGACATACCCTCAATGTGTGGTATTAGTACTTATAGTACTCATCCTATTGAGGGTGTATCAACTGTCTAAAACTAGTAGCATCTACGAGATAAAGCATAAGACTCAACACCAGCTTCCTGAAACCTTCTTAACAATTGGTATTTTCAGAACAAACATACTCCTAGAAAACACAAGAACCTGGGCACATACATCACTCAGTGTCTAAAGAACAACAACTCACAAGACTTGCAACTCACTGATATCAATGCAATTCTCTAATGATGAACACTGACCAACTCAAGCACCCTTTATTTCTAACCTGTTTGTTGCATTTTGCAGATACAAGAGACAGATTAAATCTATTGATGCATCTGCAAAGGGTCGTATTAGCATCTCAGATGCTCAATCCCTTGCAAATGTACCAATTACTTTGGAACTATCATAAGGATTCTACAAATTTGTAACAACAGGCAAACTCTTCTGGCAGGATCCTTCAGAGTAACTTCAGGTTTCTCAACCAACCTACAAAGCTTGCTACAACCAGGATCCCAGCACCTAACCATCAACATCCAGTACCTCACCTTCCAACTCATCAGCAAAAAGTTCCTACTGAAATGGATATCTTCAGACACCAGCACCAACATACTTCACCTACAAAAATTCAGCAGGAAGCACCTAGGGGCACAAACCTAGCAACCATGTAACTCCCTATCAGCTCATAGGAGTAGAAGTTTACAGGATGCAGCCCATCGGTTAAACATGCATGCTCCAAAGTTTCCTAGATGAAAGAAGTTTGTTCAATCTCTTCTGTCCAAAACATCCCCCAGCAGTAGCATTCTGCCCAATTACTTGGGTTCTTTTGATAGTTATCTTCAACTTGGCTTTCTTTGGCCCCAATGTCAGATCCATGTTGAAGATAGTTAATAGCACAATACACTATTTTTTGCCACACTCCATAGGAGAAATCTACATTTTCTCTAGATGTAGGTCTTGTTGTATATGGAAGATGAATTTCCTATTCCTTTGCCTAGTTTACTTAGGATCACTATGCAATTTTGTATAGTTGACCTAGACTCACTTCACATTGTTTTTTGTATACACAATTGTCTATCACCTAAGAATGGGCAATTGGTACATCATCATAGGTCTAACTCATCATATTCATTCACTTGGTCACCATTAGAGGACCAAGTGTATATCCATCATATTTTGGAGGTAAGATTCATGTCCCCCTTCGTTGTTGTACTTTAAGTTATATGAAAATCAACCCTAGGCGTAAAGCCTAGAGGAATTTGTCGAAAAGAAAAATTCAAACTTTTAAACTTCGCCGAACGTGTCCAAATTACACTTAAACATCCCGAAATGATGCCAAAATTTGCGTGCAAGTCACAAATCACGATACGAACCTATTCCAAGGGTCGGAATCCCAAACGGTCATTGATAACATCAAAATTTACTTCAAATCAAACTTAAGAAATCCTTAAACTTTCAAAATACCAACCTTCCATAATAAGCGCCGAAATGCTCTCGGGCGACCCGATACTCAACCAGAACATACACCCAAGTTCGAAATCATCATATGAACCTATTGGAATCTTCAAATCATGATTCTGAGGTCATTTACTCAAAAGTCAAAACCTTGGTCAACTCTCCCAACATAAAGCTTCCGAATTGAGAATTTTCTTTCCCAAACAACACCAACCTTCTCGAAATTCAATTCCGACCACACGTACAAATCAGAATACATAAAGTGAAGCTACTCAAGGCCTCAAACCGCTGAACGATGCGCTAGAGCTCAAAACGACCGGTCAGGTAGTTTCAATGTGGTAGTACAAAATTTATTAAAAGCTCTAGAACAACCAATATTACTGGAGAAATAAAATTGATTATCAATAAGATATTGAATCATAGTAAGTCCCAAAAAAACTTATATAATTTCTAAAATATTCGTGAAAGCGGTTGGTTATATTGTGACAATAAATAAAGGAACGATTTAATATCTTCTATTATTACAACTTGAAGTGGGGTAACATGTATGTGAAAAGCTACCCGCGTTATTCTTCATATTGTACTACACAAATAAAATAATGTCACAATAAAGTAAAAGCGTATTGATATAAAAACCTATATCATAATTAACTTGGAGTTTAATGATAATAGCACACGTCATGATGTAAGCTTGAAGTTTATCAATATTGATAATATTATCCAGTTGGTACATTGGTTTAGCTATGTTAGTTTAAGTATGATGTGCAAAAATAAAAGAGAATTCACATGGGTAAATATTAAAGAACTAGAAAGTTCTTTACGAATTTTCTTATTATTGGTTGTTCTCATTAATTAATAGACTAACTAAAATTGGGATTGAATCCCATGAATGCTAGAAATATCAAAGGAGAATATGGGTCCATTCACCTACCATGTATATCACATAAGATGCATCTATGAGATGGTTACATGTATGATTATTATTAACCCGCAACCTGGTATTTTTGAGGTAACTTGCTCAATAATTTAATGCGAGCATAATTTTTATATTTTCTATTCAAGACAATTCATCTTGATATGTTGGTTTACATAATAGCTGGTTTAACAAAATGATTTATTGAGTGCCTCCGCATAATAGTTAAACTATTGCTTCTAAGTATAAAGTTATCTACATCAGTTTGATATAGGTTATATACGAAGGTATATTACATTCTCCCCTTACAAATGGTTCATGGTCAGGAACCAAATAATTCCATATTATTATTATTATTATTGATGTGCGATGTATATTTTGATTATCACCATAACGCACAAAGATGGATTTTCAAAGTTGAGGAAGCAAGTTAGTTTTTCTAACATGAGGGAGAGACATGATAAACAGTTGAGAAAAAGTTATGTGGAATGTATTATCATTTTTACTTCTCGATCCTCGAATAAGATAATATGAACTTGAAGTTCACAAAAGGATAATTCATCTGTATATATTGCAAAACATGCCAGATGCATTTGCTGACTCAAAGAAAGTAACTATATTCTCACTGTAAATGCTCCTATTAGAATAAGTCCTAGAAGGACAAAGTCTATGGTACGCTTAAAGCGTATAAAAAAATCTGTTTCAAATAAAATTCCTGATAAAGAATATTAGAAAATGAGCATAATAAGGAGGCAAATGATCTAGAATATCATATGACATAATACTTCATAAAATCTCAGGAGATGTTCAGGTACCTTAAAATATGAATGAAGAGATCTCTATGTCATGTCTTTATGAAAAAATGTTGGAACTGATATAAAGTTCGTTGATTACATCTATGATAACGTTAAATATATATGAGGATCTTAAGTTTGGTGAAACGATTCAAGTAGAATTGGTTTCATATGAAAGATATGTAGTTTTGGACCTGTAGTTCAAACACTTGAATGTATAAAGTCAATGGTGCATGCAATCACTTGTATCTATCTTATATGTCTAGCGTGACATGAAAACTTGATATGCCTCTAAAGTTGATTTGTGTGGCTTATATGACAATCCCTAAATAATTTAAATCGCTTAAAGAATACAGAATTCTTGATCATGGAGTACTACATCCTAAGTGTGATTTGTGCACATATGTATCTTGCTATAACTATAAGCATGACAATACGATAGTAAGAGTCTTTACCCATATGCGAAGTTATTGAAATGACGATTCCAACAAGATCATATGAAGACAATACATCTCTATCGGGAATGATAATTTCAAGGTGAAACAAATTCATTCAAATTAATATGGCTGATTTGTTTATCAAATCTATACCAACAATTTTTTGAAGATGGTGCACAAGATTGGAATGCAAAGACTATAATATCTGAATTGATGTTCTCATGAGTGGAGTGAATACGCGTTGTACTATTTTTTTCCTACAAGATTTTGTCCTACTCGGTTTTTCTTGAAAGATTTTTAACGAGACAATCAAAAGGCGTATAGTTAGATATGTGTACTCTTTTTTCTTTACTAGAATTTTTTCCCACTGGGTTTATTTTAGTTAAGGTTTCAATGAGGCACATTATCCTTTGAATAGACTTTCAAGGGGTAGTGTTATAAATAGAATTGTATTTAAGGTGAATGTCTATATTCTAGAGAGATTTTAAGGTTTGTTACTTGGTTGTTAAGTCATTTTTTTTCTATAAATAGAGGGGTTTTATTCCATTATAATTCATCCGAAAATCAATATGAATCCCCTTTCTTTACTTTTTTCTGCAATACAATTTTTTTCTTTTATTGTTTTATACCAATAAAGAACTTATATGTCGTTATATACGGTGGGTGACCAGAATAAGAAAAGAAAATGTTTATAAAGCTATTAGAGGTTCTTTTTCTTTTCTTTTTTTCAGATCCAGTAGGTTGCGAATGTATATAAACCTAGTGAATGCAGCTTTAATTTTTATCTAACTGTGGCAACTTGCCATGTAAATAATGCTTACTTCCATTTCATGATAATATAAACTTGTTAAAGATTAGAGGGTGGGGGCAGTCCACCTATCACTGATAATATAATGGGTCTTATGAGACTAGTTATTGCTTCATGATGGTTGAGAAAAAGTAATTAATTGAAATGAAAATGATGCAAAAGCAGATGACTATATTGACCTATCATCCTACTTTCTGATTTCTTGTTTCTTTTCACTATCATCATATTTCAAATTCTGCTTTTGCTTTTTTACAGCATAGAAAAAGAACAAACAATTATGTCTCTACCCGAATCTAGTTAGATGTGCAACATAAAATTTCATATCTATATCACTCTATTTAGACGCTCTGAATCCTTGTCTTCTTTTATTTTCTTACTAGTTAATTAATCCGGAGTTCGTGCGGTAAATTATTTCTTATTGTATATTTAGTTGATATATATATATAATCTTAGACAAACATGCAAAAGAATAATAAGGTAAAAAATACACGTGGAAGAATTAAAATAGAAAGAAAAATTCTAATAGTTCATTGCTCTCGGGGAAGGGAAGCTAATTAACGCTTACTTTTTAGAGATAAAAATTATATGACATAAGTCTTCTCGCCCTCGCTTCCTCTTTAATTGTTACTTAGAAATATTGTTAACAATCTTATACTTCCTCTGGTCCACAATAAGTGTCTAATTTGTTTTTAGCACGCCCATTAAGAAAATACTACTCCCTCCGGTCCAAAATAAGTGATTTTTTGGCCTTTTTCTTGTGGTCCAAAATAAGTGATTTTTTCAAATTTCAAGAATGAATTAATTATTTTTTTCCTACATTGTCCTTGAAGTAAATGGTGTTGGAATATGTGTTAGGAGTGTTTATGTGAGATAGTAAAGGTTAATATGGTCAATTTCATTGCTAATTAATGCTAAAAGGTGGATTTCTTAATTTGTGTGAAAACATCCAAAAAAATCACTTATTTTGGACCGGAGGGAGTAAATTCTATACAAAAATACCTACTATGACTAAACTACCCCTAATTAAACAATTCATGTGAGGAGTAAGAAAACTTTTTAGGGATACGTACATAGGGGTTATTTTGTAAAAATAAATTGAATTCTTTCTTGATTACATAACTGGACACTTATTTTGAACCAAAATGAAAAAGCAAATTGGACACTTATTGTGAATCGGAGGGAGTAATAAAATTATGTAAACAAAGTACTACAACTCTCTTTAATTAATATTTTCAGAGGATGATAATTTTATTAACGCATGGACTAGCAGTTAATAAAATGAATACATCAGTTATATAGTTTTCACACTAAATGTGCTCAAGATTCTATTATATTTCCCCTTTGTAAAGGTAAATATAAAGAACAATATAAGAGGTAAAACAAAAAGATTTTCTGTCTCGACCCGGATTTTTCACCGTCGGGACCGTGATGACGCCTAACTTTGCGGATGCTAGGCAAGCCAACAGTTAAGAATTTAATACGCTAACCTTTGACCAAATCAGTAGATAACAACAATTAAATCAAAACAGATTAAAAAGTGTGCAGAATTTCATAATAACCCAAGTGCTTATACACAACTACCCAAAAAGTGGTGTGACAATTGACGAACTTCTAAGAGTCACTACAAATACTAGCTGAAAGAAGGTACAACTGTCTTTGAATTAAAAGAAAATAGTAAACTGGAATAACTGAAAGGGGACTCCTGGGTCTGCGAACGCCGGCAGATCTACCTTAGGTCTCCTGTGGGTCTGAAAGCAGCAACTCAACTTGGGTCAACACGGTCCAGTACCGAAATATGCATAGAAAGTGCAGAGTGCAGTATCAGTACAACTGGCCCCATGTACTGGTAAGTGCCGAGCCTAACCTCGGCGAGGTAGTGACGAGGTTAGGACAAGACACATCATAAACCTGGGCAGTTAAATAATATGCTAGCAGGATAAAAATTAATCGAAGCTACGCAGAAATTAACGGGAGGGGGAAAACATGCTATGGGGGTACCAAAATAAAGAAACACAACAGTAGAGGAATTTAAACAGCTAGTACACTTTGAACCGGTAATAACACGTAATCACAACAAACCAAAAATGCACGGCATGACCCTTCGTGCTTTTACTCTCACCCTCACCAGATAATCAATAATAGAAACGTACACGACATCACCCTTCGTGCTTTATCACTCAACCTCACCATGTAAATAATAGAAACGTGAACGGCATCACCCTTCGTGCTTTATCACTCTAACTCACCAAAACAGAGATAACAATAAAAGAGAGATAGAAATGGCAACAACAAGTCTTGCTTCAACACTTAGTTCCACAATACCAATCTCAACTTTGGGTAAAAACCCCATCGCAATTGCGAAGCTTGCTATGAGAAAGGCATCACAAATGCGAACATATCGCTTTTTCTGCTTCTGTCGCAAATGCGAACATTTTGTTCGCAAATACGGAGGTCGGATCGCAATGCAATCACTTTCTTCGCAAATGCGAAGAATCCCTTACCCGGATCAACTTCGCAAATGCGAAGAATTGTTCGCATTTGCGAACATAGGCTGGCCCAGCTTCTCTTCGCATTTGCGATGAGAAGCTCCAAATGAGACCTCAACAGTAGTCGCAAAAGTGAAGCTTGACCTCGCATTCGCGAGGTCTGAGGCCTGCAACACAGCTGGAGAATACCAGTAATTTTTCCTAAGTTCAAAACACTCTGTAGCCTATCCGAAACTCACTCGAGACCTCGGGGCTCCAAACCAAACATGCACACGAGTCTTAAAACATCATACAGACTTGCTCGTGCGATCAAATAGCCAATATAACACCTAGAACTACGAAATTAGCACCAAATCACATTAAATTCTTAAGAACACTTTGAAATTCCTATTTTCACAACCGGACGCCCGAATCACGTCAATCAACTCCTTTTTTCACCAAATTTCACAGACATGACTTAAAAATTATATTGAACATGTATCGGGCTCTGGAACAAAAATACGAGCCCGGTACCAACGAGATCAAACATTAATCAAATTCTTTAAACCATTAGATTTTCAGACTTACAAATTTTAACAAAAATTCATTACTCGGGCTAGGGACCTCCAAATCCGATTCCGAACATACACCCAGGTCCCATATTTTACTCGGACCCAACGGGATCGTTAAAATACGGGTCTGAGTCCGTTTACTCAAAACGTTGACCGAAGTCAACTAAAATCATCTTTTAAAAGCAAAAATTATTATTTTTCTCAAATTTCCACATAAAGGCTTTTCACAAACGCGCCCGGACTACGCACACAAATCGAGGAGAAATAAAATGAGGTTTTGAAGGCCTCGAAACACCGAATTGGATTTTAAATCACAAGATGACCTATTGGGTCATCACATTTTTGATGCATCTATATATATCACACTATATTAAAAGTGTGATGACTTTTAGTGGAAGTTATTTTACTAAAATCTCCTTCAAAAATTAATCGACCATTTTACCCTTTATTACACATATTCAATTTGTTATTATTGTAAGTTTAGAAGTTTTAGGCTTGAATCTGAGGTTAATTTGGTGTTTTGATGTTGTTTTGAGTGTCTCGAAGGTTCGACTAAGTTCGTATGTTGATATATGACTTGTTGGTATGTTTGGTAGAGGACCCGAAGGCCTCGGGTTGATTTCGGGTGGTTGACGAAACAAGGTTGGAATTTGAAGAAATGCTGAAGTTGAACTCAGCTGTCATAATCGCACCTGCGGAGTGGGGACCGCGGGTGCGAGCCCGCAGAAGCGGAGAAGGAGCCGCAGATGCGGCGAAGGCTGTGGTAGGTAGGAGCCACAGGTGCGAATAGTGGAGCGCACCTGCGGGACCGCAGATGCGATGTTGGGACCGTAGAAGCGGTTTCTGAGGGGATAAGTGGGAACTGCACCTGCGATCGATTTTTTGTAGGTGCGGCATCGTAGAAGAGACTGTTGGACCATAGATGCGGAAGATCTAGGCAGAAAGTATAAATTGTGGACTTCGCGAATATTTGGTAATTCTTCACCATTTTTATCCGGTTTTGGAGCTTTTGGGAGTGATTTGAAAAGGCATTCAAGGGGGTTTTCATTGAGGTAAGTTATTTGAGCCCTAATACTCGTGTTTATGGTAAATTCCCGTTGTTTAATCATATAATTAGTGAAGATTATGGGTGAAAATGAGGGGTTAGGGCTTGGAATTTTTGGAGAGTTTGATTGAGGATTTGGGGGGTCAAATGGAGTTGGATTTTTATAAATCTTGTATGTATGGACTCGTGAGTTAAAGGGCTTTTTAGTTTTGCAATTTTTGTTGGATTGCGAGACGTGGTCCCAAGGGCCGGGTTTGAGTGGATTTCGGGATTTGTGCCTGATTTGATAGTTTTTCTTGTGGAATTCATTCCATTAGCGTATATTGATGGTATTGTTCTGGTTATGAATAGATTCGGAGCGATTGGAGGCCGAGTCGAGAGGCAAGAGCATCGCGGAGTAGGGACTTGACCGGTTTGAGGTAAGTAACTATTGTAAATCTAGTCATGAGGGAATGAAACCCCGGATTTCGTACCGTTTACTATTTTGAGGTGACGCGCATACTAGGTGACGGGAGTGTGGGCGTGCACCGTTGGAGATTGTGACTTGGTCCGCCCCGTAGTAACTATAAAGTTACGTATTTGGTTGAAACTATATGATACTTATGTGTTTTAGAAAGAGTTTCTGTAAATTGGGCTGAATGCCATATTTGGGCCTTGTGCCAGAGCTGTTTGGACCCTTAGGGGCCTTCGTCTTACTATCCTCTCACTGTTTTCGGTTGAAAATCTATACTCTGTCATGTTATACTTTCTAATTTCATAACTCAGTCTTTATTACTCTGTTTTGGATGCATATAAAATGTTATTTTGTCCTGAGTACCCTGCTTTTACTGAGAGCCCGAGTGGCTTGAGAGGTTTATGACTGAGTGAGGCCGAGTGCCTGATTTGTGAGGATATTTATGGGATCAGGCTGCAGGCCGCAGCATGTTATTACTGATTCATGATTGAGTGAGGCCGAGGGCCTGAATGATTTATGCTACGAGGTGGCTTAATATAACGCTTGGGCTAAAGAAGCCCCTCCGGAATCTGCACACCCCTAGTGAGCGCGGGTACCCCGAGTATGAGAGATGGTGAGGTATGCACGAGGAGCTGTATACAAGTGACTGTGAGGTTGCTCGAGGGGCAGTATATGAGTGATGTTTTGCTCGAGGGGTTGCTTATGAGTGATGTTTTGCCCGAGGGGCTGTTTATGATTCTATCATTTTTTGCTCACTGTTGTATTGAGCCTCTGTTTGAGAACTGTTGAAAATATATCTTCAAATGATTTTACTAAAACTGAGTTTAAACGAAATGATTTGATTCAAACTCTGCTTTTAATAGCCTGTTGTATTTTTATTGAGATTTTCTTGATATGAACTTTGTATGCTTTATTGCTCATCACTACTTCTCAGCCTTTATTTACTTTGGTTGCTTACTGAGTTGGCGTACTCACGTTACTCCCTGCACGTTATGTGCAGATCCCGGTGCAATAGGACCCGGTAGCGGCTGTTGACTATTCCAACTGTAGATCTTCTCGGATTTGGCAAGGTAGCTGCTGGCGATCGCAGCCCTGCTCTTCTCCCTCTTATCTTCCTATTGATGTGTTGTAGTTACATTTCCAGACTGTTTTAGTCACAGTATTATCAGACAGTTTTTAGTAGATGCTCATGACCAATGACAACCCGATGTCGGGCTTTTCTTTCCGCACTTTCGTTATTCAGATTTTCTTTATGAAGTTTTATTATTAAATAGCTTGAAGTTATCTTTAAATTGAAATATCGGGTTGTTCTTGGTAAAGAGCCGGCTTGCCTAGTACCACGATAGATGCCATCACGATATGGTAGTTTGGATCGTGACATATACATTAATAATTCTACTATGGACTAACATTTAATTGTAAGTTACAATTAGCTAGACAATAAAGAGTTACTATTTAATTATATATATGTACATTTCCACATTTTTCTTGGCATTTGGAGTTGCGTGCTGCAACTTCTAGCAATAAATACATTCTTAAAACTTACTAATTAAATAGTTATTCTGAAAAGTTTCTCTACTGTACCGTGTTTATATTAAATGAAGTGAAGAAACCCAGCTAATTACCTTTCATTAGCGTGACTTTTGAGATTTTTGCAATATCCTTAAATGTTTTTTTGGCTTATTAACACAATTACCTTACAAGATATTTTGTGAATCGTGCCTATGTAAAAC